>NC_059426.1:25417460-25765585 GCF_021028975.2 Sphaerodactylus townsendi
GGGGGGGGGGTGGGGGGGGGGGGGGGTGGGGGGGGGGGGGGGTGGGGGGGGGGGGGGGTGGGGGGGGGGGGGGGTGGGGGGGGGGGGGGGTGGGGGGGGGGGGGGGTGGGGGGGGGGGGGGGTGGGGGGGGGGGGGGGTGGGGGGGGGGGGGGGTGGGGGGGGGGGGGGGTGGGGGGGGGGGGGGGTGGGGGGGGGGGGGGGTGGGGGGGGGGGGGGGTGGGGGGGGGGGGGGGTGGGGGGGGGGGGGGGTGGGGGGGGGGGGGGGTGGGGGGGGGGGGGGGTGGGGGGGGGGGGGGGTGGGGGGGGGGGGGGGTGGGGGGGGGGGGGGGTGGGGGGGGGGGGGGGTGGGGGGGGGGGGGGGTGGGGGGGGGGGGGGGTGGGGGGGGGGGGGGGTGGGGGGGGGGGGGGGTGGGGGGGGGGGGGGGTGGGGGGGGGGGGGGGTGGGGGGGGGGGGGGGTGGGGGGGGGGGGGGGTGGGGGGGGGGGGGGGTGGGGGGGGGGGGGGGTGGGGGGGGGGGGGGGTGGGGGGGGGGGGGGGTGGGGGGGGGGGGGGGTGGGGGGGGGGGGGGGTGGGGGGGGGGGGGGGTGGGGGGGGGGGGGGGTGGGGGGGGGGGGGGGTGGGGGGGGGGGGGGGTGGGGGGGGGGGGGGGTGGGGGGGGGGGGGGGTGGGGGGGGGGGGGGGTGGGGGGGGGGGGGGGTGGGGGGGGGGGGGGGTGGGGGGGGGGGGGGGTGGGGGGGGGGGGGGGTGGGGGGGGGGGGGGGTGGGGGGGGGGGGGGGTGGGGGGGGGGGGGGGTGGGGGGGGGGGGGGGTGGGGGGGGGGGGGGGTGGGGGGGGGGGGGGGTGGGGGGGGGGGGGGGTGGGGGGGGGGGGGGGTGGGGGGGGGGGGGGGTGGGGGGGGGGGGGGGTGGGGGGGGGGGGGGGTGGGGGGGGGGGGGGGTGGGGGGGGGGGGGGGTGGGGGGGGGGGGGGGTGGGGGGGGGGGGGGGTGGGGGGGGGGGGGGGTGGGGGGGGGGGGGGGTGGGGGGGGGGGGGGGTGGGGGGGGGGGGGGGTGGGGGGGGGGGGGGGTGGGGGGGGGGGGGGGTGGGGGGGGGGGGGGGTGGGGGGGGGGGGGGGTGGGGGGGGGGGGGGGTGGGGGGGGGGGGGGGTGGGGGGGGGGGGGGGTGGGGGGGGGGGGGGGTGGGGGGGGGGGGGGGTGGGGGGGGGGGGGGGTGGGGGGGGGGGGGACCCTTCAAGGTCAGGAGCTCCCATTCGTCCCCTCAGACACTAATGAACAACTTTTTGCCAAAGAGTGTACATTCCCCAATGCCAAAACATTCCTCACTGTCACTTGTTGTTGTGCTGATCCAAAGCCATTAGTAAGTCTGCAAACATAACTTACAACATTAACTAGGCTGTCAATAAAAAGTATTTTAGTCAAATTGTCAGCCCCTGCTGAACAGGCAGCGAGAATAATGGGCCATTAATTTCACTGAACACGGAAGGTCAAAAGGAAAATATCTATCAGTCATTCCAAGTTACTTTGGCAGTGACAGAATAAATATATTCTGAGATGAATATCTGCTAATGAATGAGTTTATGGCAAATTATTCACACTAAAGAGTCTCCTTTCTCTTCACAGGATGCAGGAGACCCAGACGTGGCGCATCCATTTGGTATTTTTTCCAACAAAAACAAAAACCTTGATAATATTCCCAGATCCTCTACATATTGATACCATTCAGCAAAAGCAGATAAAAATTGTTTACACATTGAAAATTAAACCATGGGTTTATCCACAGAATCCTTAATCGTAAGTGACTTACCTTTTGACATTCTTTCGCTTGAATAGAGATTTTAATATCACCGTTATAGAGTGTGTGACGCTATGAAGCCGACAGAAAGATAGAAAACACATCTGAAAGAATTCAGATGCCAGAAATATCATTTATCATTATCCTGACAAGGCTCTTCAAAGGCTCGAGTCTGACAGTACAATGTGAAATTAATTTGTGATAGTCTAACTTTTTCGAAACACTTCGATGCCCAGTGTCATAATTCAAAAGGATATCATTGTGCCATGCTGAATTGATTTTTCTGTTAGTTGTTTTCGTAATGGGATTTTTAAAAAATTATAGAAGTTCATTAATCGGGAAGATTATCTGCTACAGCCTTTACTGGAATAAGTGAAAACTATTGGCTAGTTTGTGCCCCTAAATCAGAGACCGATGCAACAAGTTTCATGCACCCACAGAGGACTTCGAGTTCATAGTTTTCAAACCCATTCTCTATACTTTTTCTCATGGGAGTGGCTGGGGTGAAGAGAAAACATTTGGCCCCTGTTGCTCTTGTGGTGGTTTTGGCGCATGGGTATTGATCTGGAAGGGCCAAGGGAAGGGAGCTAGGGAGCTATCCCTTTCCCTTGGGAGTGGCTGACAGGGGCAAGGGGCAACCGCCCTGCCGAACAGGGCGTCTGGGGAACACCTCTTGCCAGGACCATCCGCCCCGCAGAGTCCCACAGTGGAGCAAAGCTCCTGTACGAGGCATCCGCCCGTGGGAGCTTCGCCATGATGCATACCTGATCAGATCAAGACCCATGCTAGGCCTACACACTTCTGCTCGATCAATAAAGATGGCTATGGCCAATTGATTTACCCCAGCAAAAGAGTGGCGCAATTATTGGATAAGGACTTCGCCTAAGGGGTTCCACCCTCAGACGGCAACAGAGAGGCAGGAAAGTTATGTTCTGCTGTTGCAAATTAATCTGGATCCCACCTGAACAGATAATGGCCCTTTCCACACAGATAATTCAAAATGTTTAGGGGCAGGAAAGAAAACATTTACTTCAAGGAGTTCTGCATTCTTTTCTCCGCAAAATGTTTCATTTGCAGCCTCAAAACATTATTTGCAGTGGCTGCATGCTGACGGTTTACTTCTCCGCCAGGGCAAGTGCTATTAAGAGGGTATTTCCACCAGTGGAAGCCTGTGCTGCTTCTACTGATGGATTCAGCCCCCCAACCCCGGATAGGGCTGTGAGTAGGCCAGAAACTGAACACGAGTCAGCAGTGTGATGCGGCAGCTGAGAAAGCCAATTCAATTCTGGGCTGCATCCATAGGAATATAGTGTCTAGATTGAGGGACATAATAGTACCACTGTTCGGCATTAGTCAGGCCTCACCTGGAATAGTGTCCAGTTCTGGGACACAATTCAAGAACACTGACAGGCTGGAACAGGTCCAGAGGAGAGCAACCAGAATGGTAAAAGGTACAAGGTCTGGATTCCATGCCCTAAGAGGAGAGACTTTGGGAACTGGGTGTGTTTAGTTTGGAGGAGAGAAGGTTAAGGGGTGACATGATACCTATGTTTAAATGTTTGAATATTGACAATGGGGCAAGGTTGTTTTGTTTTCTGCTGTTCCAGAGACTACGACAAGGACTGATGGATTCAAGGTGCAGGAAAAGAGATTCCACTTATTAGGCAGAACTTGGAGTGTGGTGGAGTCTCCATATTTGGAGGTTTTTTAAACAGAGTTTGGATGGCCATCTGTCAGGAGCAGTGGTGGGATCCAAAATTTTTAGTAAAAGGTTCCCATGGTGGTGGGATTCAAATTGTGGCGTAGTGCCAATGGGGCTGGGCAGGACACAAGGGGGTGTGGCGGGGCATTCTGAGGGCGGGGCATTCCTGGGCGGGGCTGTGGCAAGGACGCAGCCACTGCACCGGTCCTTGGGCAGGAAACAAATGCACGCAGGCGCAGGGTGCCACACACGCCGGTGCACCTCCTGCTAGACTGCTTCAAGTTCTGCGCACTACTGCTGAGAGGAGGGGCGTAACTAAGGCAAAAATCACGTGGGAAAATCACCAATTAGTAACCCCCTCTCGGCACACACAAATAATTAGTAACCTACTCTCAGGAACCTGTGAGAACTTGCTGGATCCCACCTCTGGTCAGGAGTGCTTTAATTGTGTATTGTTGCATTGCAGGGGGTTGGACTTGTGGTCTCTTCCTATTCTATGATTCTAATGCCTGATCATTTGTGTTACTGATGCTGTTCTGCCCAAGTTGTAAACACAACATCCCCAACATGGCAAATTTTCCTTTCTTCCAGTTTCAACCAAATAATGAAACAATCTGGGGGGGGGGGGGATCTTGGAGGTTTTTAAAATTCCATCAATACCTGCTGAGAACGTGAAGTTGCATTATTTAGAATAATGTTTCATAGGCATAATTAAGCAGTGACTGCAAATGTCAGTATCAATCACAGGGCCATTAGTATCTGCATTTTCTTTATTAGACTTTGAATTTCTGCGTAGTAGTCAAGAATACCAGAAAGTGCATGTTAAACCACTGTTCTAATTAGCACCTGAAAAATTATGCAAATAAACTCACTCTCAGGAATTGAGATTGAGTGCTGAAAAGATTGGGTAGGCGTTTTGTGTTTGGGGATGAAAAAAAAGACAATTGGTAGGATTCTCGCCCCAAAAATGAAATGGATCATTTAGTAGTTCCTGTCAAGCTGGATCTTGTCACCATTTTGAAAGCCCTGTTTCTAATTACTTTTTGGATGAAGCATTTATTCAATGTCTAAACTCATCGAAACTAACTGGAACGGGTAGTGACCAAATTACAGGATTCAGCTGTTATTTTTCTCTATGTCCTGCAGCGTTCCCAGTTTAACTGAGAGGTTATCTAACTGTTGTTCTGGGCTGTGTGCGGAGCTGAAAGGAGGACAGAGCAAGTGCAAAGTTAGATATGAGCAGTGGTGGGATTCAGCAGGTTCCCACCGGCAGAACCGGTTGTTAAAATGGTGCTTGTAAACAACCAGTTGTTAAATTATTTGAATCCCACCTCCGGAACCGGTTGTTAAATTATTTGAATCCCAACACTGGATATGAAGCAGAAGAAGCAGAAGAAGCAGAAGAAGCAGAAGCAGAAGCAGAAGCAGAAGAAGAAGAAGAGGAGGAGGAGGAGGAGGAGGAGGAGGAGTTTGTACTTATAACCCCCCTTTCTCTCCTGCAGGAGACTCAAAGGGGCTTACAATCTCCTTGCCCTTCCCCCCTCACAACAAACACCCTGTGAGGTAGGTGGGGCTGAGAGAGCTCCGAGAAGCTGTGACTAGCCCAAGGTCACCCAGCTGGTGTGTGTGGGAGTGTACAGGCTAATCTGAATTCCCCAGATAAGCCTCCACAACTCAGGTGGCAGAGCTGGGAATCAAACCCTCCAGATTAGATACACAAGCTCTTAACCTCCTACGCCACTGCTATGAGGTTATCAGTCAGGGTACTGAAGTGGGGGCACGTTGAGGGGAGTGGTTCCATTGAGATCTTGGCGGAGGTGTGGCCTCACGCATGACAGGAGAGATCATGCCTTGATTTCTTTTTCTGGCGTTCACCTTTTTTCCTTTTTGGCAGCTGAACAGGAAAACAAAATTCTGGCCTGTTAAATAGATTCCTTCGAAATACGTATTTTAAACCATGTTTGTATTAAATGTATTTGGTATGCATACATGCAATTCCACTAATGGAGGAGGAATGATTTTGTTCTCTTCCTCCTCTTCGCAGTGGCCACCCAGCCTGCATGCCTGTCCACCCGTGTGGGTCCTGCCACTCAAGGAATAATATTTCCAGGACTGAAAGGGGGAGAAGGGAAACAAGGAATTTGGTGTTCCACATGCGACTTGTTGGATGCAAGCCATAATATCTACTGCTGATTTGTCAGCACACAAACAACACTGAAAAGCACATACATTTCATAGGGAAAACTGAGTGCAAGGGAGCCAGAAAATAAAGAAACACTGGACTGATTCACCCGAAAAAGAACTTACATGGCAATGGAGATTTGAGGGTCAGAAGATCAGGGATGAGAAATTCAAAAGCATTCCAAGAATAAGACTCCCACACTTATCTCTGCCTCCTCGTTGTCTAAGGCCAATTCTCCACTTAAAAAAAACACTGAGGCAAAAAGCTCTCCTTTGAATCATCGCTTTTGAGCGCGAAGTCTTACTCCCCACCGCAGGAACGTGCCTCCTGTCTTCTTTTTTAAAAACCCTTTTCTGTCCCCGTTTTTGCAGCAGGGCGCAAAGGCAGAGGGAGGGAAGGGAGCATTTGGGGGCAGCCTCCAAAGCTTCCATCTTGAAACCGGCAGTCACACCCCTGGGCTTCCCCCCTCCCCCGCACAGAGCGGGGGGTGTTCAAAAAGGTGCTGTTCCATCCAGGAACAGAAATGCCTCACGCTGAGAGGGAAGGAGAGCGGCAGATTTGGGGTTGCTGTGCTGTCGCCACTGGCACAGTGGGGAGTGCAGCGGGACCCCACGTTACTTGCCGCGAGTAGCACGCAACAAAAGGTAAGTGGGGAAACAACCTACAGGAAAGCTATGGAAATCTTTTCCACGGCTGGCCTGCCCACACAGAAGCCAGAATCCAAAGAGGTAGCTATTTTTGCCTTCCTCAGAAAGTGTTAGGCTCATGCTGCTCACATTGTGTTTCTCTCCTTTGCCATAGCGGCAAAACAAAATTCAGGCATTTTTTCAGCTCACTTGGTGATACGACGTGTGTGATGGAAGTCTTTGGTTCAATGGGGCAAAATGAAGAATCGCATTCAGCTCTCTCAAGCCATTTAACCTTCCTAATTTAACCAATTCCAGCCAGCATTCCACACACACACCCTATTCCAACAGCATTATTCTTCCTATTTCTCTCATTCTATAAATTCTTCCACATATTAACAGAAGAAAGGGAAAAGAGTGGAGATGGGAAGAAAAATAATCTCTGAGCGCTGGGCCTTGTTCTTCAAATGAAAAACGCCTTAAAAATCAGTGCCTCAAAAATGGCTGGAATGTTCCTGTTGCTGTAACTATTTATTGCTTACAACGGCAATGTAAGAAAAGGAAACAACAGGAAAGGGGGGAAATACCTGAAGTTGTATTTTAGCATCTTTGCTGACACTTTTTGTTCGCCATCTTCTCGTGACACGCTTGTCTTTCTTTGAAATATCTACACAGTTAGCCTACGTTACAAAACAGTTAAAAGCAACAAAGCGTTGTGTTAAAGCCTGCATACAGACAATAAGAAAAAGTTAGTAACAAGAATTTTAGTAACGTCTTCAACAAACGAAAGAGCGGGCTAAAAATGTTAGCCCCTGTTCCACAAGCAAAGCGAACACTGTGCCCATTTCAGACAATCTGAGAAGCGAACGAAGACCACAATCCTAAAGCTATGTATCTACGCATTTTCCAACTAACATTTATGTACCTAATTGACAGCCCTCTCCCACACTAATGTGCTGTTGAGACCATTGTTGTAAGACTTGCATCGTGCGCCACCGTTTTCTGAGGTAACACTGCAGAATTGCTAGAGACAGTTCTCTCACCATCTGTGTTGTGACTTTTCAGCTGTGGAATTCCCTTCCCACAACTGTTCATTTGCTGACCATCGAACATATACAATCATCCATAGGCTTTCCACCTTTTCCCTCCTGTGCAGCCCACTGAATTCCCGGAAATTTTGGTCATGGGGGTCAATGGACCCTCACAAGCAACATCTTGGCCGAAGTGGGGGTCTATAGTAGGAACGGGCAGTAGCTGTTAATGGGTTCCCCTCTCCTGAAATTGGAAATGCCATTTCATCACAGGAACTCTGCAGCTGGATATATGCCAGTGTAGTTTTAAGTTATCGGTCCCAGGTTAAAATCCATTTACTTAAGCCATTCTTATTCTGTTTTCTGAAGAGTTTGCCAAGGAATTTTCCCTCTGTTCTCTCTGCTGTTTTGAGTTAATTTAGCCTATGGCATATTGATTATCTGTTTTTACAACCATTCTGCTTCTATTTTTTTGCTTCAAGACGGTTTCTATTGCCAGTTATTACACTATCAGTTTTTTTTATCTTCAGCTTCTTCTTAAAATGATATATTTTGCTATTCTATTGATTCCTGGTTTTTAAGAGCACTCTGCTGCTATTTTTGCATTAAAGTTTTTTTTTATTATGGTTTCATCTTATTATGTTTTTTTAACATCCTATATTGCTTATCCCTCCTGCTTTATGGTGAATGCTATTTTATGCTCTATTTTGAAACATTTAAAACTGTGATTATGCTAACTGTAGTTCAGTCATTTCAATACTTATTTTTGTATTTTTAAGTCAATGTTGTGAGCCAAGCCCAGGGTGGGGCTCTGATTCAGTGGCAGAGCATCTGCTTGGGATGTAGAATATGGTCCCCGGTTCAATTTATGGCAAATCCAGTTAAAATGACCAGATAGTAGGAGACTTCAATAATCCTCTGCCTGAGACCCTGGAAAGCGGCTGCCAGTCGAGTAGACAACGCTGATTGGGATGGACTGCACAGTATGAGTCTAAAATCTGCAGGTCTGTCTGAGAAGCTGTTTACATTTCAGAGTGGGGAATAAAAACCCTAGGAAGAGGGGAAGCAACCTGATTGGATGCGCTAACCTGCACTCTGATTGGTGTAACAACTGGATGACTCAGAGAGGGAGGAGGATATCTCTCTAACAAGAAAAACTGGAGTATGCTTTTGGATTCGGATTCCTTTGTGTGAACATCTAACTGCCTTAACTGTGTGAAACATATCTTCTCTAAGGACCTTTCCCCACTTACCTTAAGCCCCGCGCTACTCTCCTCAAGTAGAGCGGGGTCCCGGGGCACTCCCCATGACAGGGGTGGCGACAGTGCAGCCGCCCCGAAGATGCCGCTGTCGCGCCCCCTCAGCACGCGGCATCCTTGGCGCTGGAGAAAACGGTGCCTTTTGATGGCCCTGCGCAGAGCACGGGGTCGTGGGGACGCCCGGGCGCGCACCAGGGATGCCGGGCACTGAGAGCAGCGCGCAGCATAGGGGGCGTCAGGGTGAGTGGGGAAACGGCCAAAGGTTGTATTTCAGTCATCTGACAGTGACAGCTTGAGTTATGAGAGCAAAAATTATACCCAGATAAGAGAAATGATGGTTGTTTATTGTGGGGCTGAAGTGGAGGTGGAAGACCAGAGTCTTTCCACAGGGTGCCACATATATAAACCAGACAGGGAAAGATCTTCTGAGGAATAAGAGGGGGCATTCCTGGGGTGAAGCCAACCTTGGTCCGTTTCCACTGCCTTTTTAGCCCCCTTACGCAGGTGGAGCCGGTCTTGGGGATATGCTATGATTTTCACAGCATATCTCCACTTTCCTCTATGGAGACTTTTTGGGGGGGGGGGATTATTTTAACTTTTTGGGCTTCCCACACCACAGGAAAGCCTTTTGGAGGGGGCAGGGCAGTGCCAGAGTCATGCTCTCCCCATCCTGCCCAATAGCTCTGGACTGGGTTGTCAGTATTATTTGGTGCCTTGAGAATGGGATTTGCCAAAAGTAAAATAACGGGCTCCTTTTACCTGCTGGGGGCTGAGTTATAGTGCTTTTAAATCACCACATGCTACCTTCTGAAGCTGCTCAGTTCTTGGAAAAGGCGAGAAATCTGACTAGCCTGGTCAGAGAATGGATAGCCTGCCTCAGACAGTCAGGAAGGCGAGGGCTAGCCTGCCTCAGACAGTTCGGAAGGTGAGGGCTAGTCTGCCTCAGACAGTCCGGAAGGTGAGGGCTAGCCTGCCTCAGACAGTTCGGAAGGTGAGGGCTAGTCTGCCTCAGACAGTCCGGAAGGTGAGGGCTAGTCTGCCTCAGACAGTCCGGAAGGCGAGGGCTAGCCTGCCTCAGACATTCAGGAAGGTGAGGGTTAGCCTGCCTCAGACAGTCAGGAAGGCGAGGGCTAGCCTGCCTCAGACAGTTCGGAAGGTGAGGGCTAGCCTGCCTCAGACAGTTCGGAAGGGGAGGGCTAGCCTGCCTCAGACAGTCAGGAAGGCGAGGGCTAGCCTGCCTCAGACAGTTCGGAAGGTGAGGGCTAGCCTGCCTCAGACAGTTCGGAAGGGGAGGGCTAGCCTGCCTCAGACAGTCAGGAAGGCGAGGGCTAGCCTGCCTCAGACAGTTCCAGGCAGGGCTAGCCTGCACCTCCAGAGGCAGTGCTCGAAGAAGGTGAGGGGTTAGCCTGCCTCAGACAGTCAGGAAAGAAGCGAGGGCTAGGCCTGCCTCAGACAGTCAGGGAAGGGCTGAGGGCTAGGCCTGCCTCAGACAGTTCGGAAGGTGAGGGCTAGCCTGCCTCAGAACCAGTTGGGAAGGGAGTGGGCTAGCCTGCCTCAGACAGTTCGGAAGGGGAGGGCTAGCCTGCCTCAGACAGTTCGGAAGGGGAGGGCTAGCCTGCCTCAGACAGTCAGGAAGGCGAGGGCTAGCCTGCCTCAGACAGTTCGGAAGGTGAGGGCTAGCCTGCCTCAGACAGTTCGGAAGGTGAGGGTTAGCCTGCCTCAGACAGTTCGGAAGGCGAGGGCTAGCCTGCCTCAGACAGTCAGGAAGGCGAGGGCTAGCCTGCCTCAGACAGTTCGGAAGGTGAGGGCTAGCCTGCCTCAGACAGTTCGGAAGGGGAGGGCTAGCCTGCCTCAGACAGTTCGGAAGGTGAGGGCTAGCCTGCCTCAGACAGTTCGGAAGGCGAGGGCTAGCCTGCCTCAGACAGTCCGGAAGGTGAGGGCTAGCCTGCCTCAGAAAGTTCGGAAGGGGAGGGCTAGCCTGCCTCAGACATTCAGGAAGGTGAGGGCTAGCCTGTCTCAGACAGTCAGGAAGGCGAAGGCTAGCCTGCCTCAGACAGTTCGGAAGGTGAGGGCTAGCCTGCCTCAGACAGTTCGGAAGGAGAGGGCTAGCCTGCCTCAGACAGTCAGAAGGCGAGGGCTAGCCTGCCTCAGACAGTCAGGAAGGTGAGGGCTAGCCTGCCTCAGACAGTCCGGAAGGTGAGGGCTAGCCTGCCTCAGACAGTCAGGAAGGCGAGGGCTAGCCTGCCTCAGACAGTTCGGAAGGGGAGGGCTAGCCTGCCTCAGACAGTTCGGAAGGTGAGGGCTAGCCTGCCTCAGACAGTTCGAGGAAGGTAGAGGGCTAGCCTGCCCCAGACAGTGGTCCAGGAAAGGAGAGGGGCTAGCCTGCCCTCCCAGACAGTCCAGGAAGGACAGGAGCCAGCCCTCCGGCCTCAGACAGTCAGGAAGGTGAGGGCTAGCCTGCCTCAGACAGTCCGGAAGGTGAGGGCTAGCCTGCCTCAGACAGTCAGGAAGGCGAGGGCTAGCCTGCCTCAGACAGTTCGGAAGGGGAGGGCTAGCCTTCCTCAGACAGTTCGGAAGGCGAGGGCTAGCCTGCCTCAGACAGTTCGGAAGGCGAGGGTTAGCCTGCCTCAGACAGTTCGGAAGGCGAGGGCTAGCCTGCCTCAGACAGTTCGGAAGGTGGGGGGGTCCATCGCATTGATCGTGACAGAAGAACAATTACATTGTGACTTTGCCCAGGTTGGCAATACATGGGTCTGACTCAGTATAAGGCCGCTCCATGTGGTCTCTGTTAAGAAATATAAAGTGACCCACAAATATTTCAAGTAAACAAATAAAGACAAATGTCAATAAAGCAAGATTTCAACCCTCCTTCCATACGGCAGTCTAATTTACTAACAAAAAGCTGAATGTGACATATTTGACACAAACTATGCAAATTAAATAACTGTGCAAATCTGAAAAAAAACACAACTTTTATATTAATAGTCACCACTGAACTTGAACAGACCCCCAGGTTATTATTCCGCACATTTTAAACTTGATAATAGTATGCTTCTCCACAAAAAAAAGATCACTGGCATCCTTTGGAAATTATATCAAATGCTTCAAATAAAGAACATATTGGACTGACTCTGTGGCTCCGTTCCACTAAAAGTGGCACCTTCTTCTGTTGCAAAAAGCCCTCCTTGCACTAGGGCAGGGGTCGGGAACCTTTTAGACTCAAAGAGCCATTTGGGCCCATTTTCCCCGGAAAAGAAAATTCATGGAGCCGCACCCTGGGGGGGGGGGGATTCCACTTCCTTCTCTCCCCCCCCCTCTGTGGGGGGGCGGACGGAGGCGCGGAGGCCGCTTTTTTCTCTGGGGGGGAGGCAGCGGAGGCTGTTGTTTCGACTCTGCTGCTTCTGTTGCTGCTTCAGCTGGTTTCACTTTCACCACTGTTGCGGCTCCTTCCCCCTCCCTTCTTTTTTGACCTTTGCTCAAAAAAAAAATCACCCGCGTTGCCAACTCCAGGGCGGAGCTGTTTCGGGGAGTTTTGGGCGCATGGCTGGTGCTGGCGTTTTTCTTTTGGGAGGGGCGGCGGTGGCTCGAGGAGGCCACTTTCTTCTCTTCCCTGGGAGGCAGCTTTTTTCTCTTCCCCCCCTGCGTGGGGCGGTGTGGCAGCGGAGGCAGCTTTCTTCTCTCTCCCCTGAGGGCGGCAGCACGGAGGCCGCTTTTTTCTCTTGGGGGGGGCGGTGGCGCGGAGCCGCTTTCTTCTCTGGGGGGGGGGGCGTAGGCGCGGAGGCCGCTTTCTGTCTTGCTGGAGGCGGCGTGGGCGGCGGCGGCGGCGGCGGCGGGGAGGCCGCTTTCTTCTCTCCCCCCCCCGTCGGGACGGCGGCACGGCGGCAGTCTCTGCGCGGGGGAAGGGGGCGGAATCCCACGCTGCCCAGGAAGGGGCGTGGAGCCGCACCACAGGCTCTAAAGAGCCGTTTGCGGCTCGCGAGCCGCAGGTTCCCGACCCCTGCACTAGGGGAAAGAGTCACTTTTAGTGGAATGGATCTCCAAGATCCAACTTTATATATATACACACACACGCTTACACAATCATTTTCAGAGTTTTGAAAACATATTTTACCTGTATATCTGTGAAGTTTGGGGCTGACTGAGTTCTCTGCAGTATTTCTAAGTTTTGAAGAATTTTACTGAGTTCCACAAGGTTTGACTGGCAGTGCGTGAGATCTAATACACATACAAAAATGTACATTAGTTACCCTAACTAAGATCTTCTTTGCCAAGGTATCTCATGCCACAGAGGAGAGTACTTTCCCCTGTAAATGTAGAATCACAGGCACACCGCCTGATGTAGAAAATAAACAACTTTTTGCAACAGTTCCCATAGGCGCCCATAAGCCAGTGCACACTAGCTCCATATATTCAGAAGGATCAGAGAAAGAACCTTTTTCATTGCGGTTCCTCAAATTTGGGGCCCCCACACAATAACAGTCACCCAGGCACTTTGTTTATCTTGTTTTTAGGTATCAAGTAAAAAACTTTGATTCTGAGGGTAACTGGCTTATTATTGACTCTAATTTTACTAACTTGTGGGATATTTTCAAAATGTTTTTTATTCTGCTTGCAGTTGTCTATCTACCAACTACCCAGGGGTACCATGGCAATGCTACCCCCCCCCCCCTTCACTTTTGTGGTGTCTCCTGCCGGCGCCAGCAAGGACATGGAGCTGGCTCGGGGCAGGGCCTGCCACAAGGTCAGCAGCCACTTCCTGCCCCTCCCCCAGTTCTTCCCTTCACCCTGGAAGGGGAAGGTGGGGGGTGGTGCAAGCAGGGGCACTGGGAGGGGAAGGTGGGGGGGATGGCAGGGGTACCATGAGATATGAAGAGTGAGGTCAAGGGTACCGTGACATTGAAAAGGTTGGTAAACACTGCCTTAGACATTAAGAACATAAGAACATAAGAACTAGCCTGCTGGATCAGACCAGAGTCCATCTAGTCCAGCATTCTGCTACTCGCAGTGGCCCACCAGGTCCTTTGGGAGCTCATATGCAGGAGGTGAAAGCAATGGCCTTCTGCTGCTGCTGCTCCTGAGCACCTGGTCTGCTAAGGCATTTGCAATCTGAGATCAAGGAGGATCAAGATTGGTAGCCATAGATTGACTTCTCCTCCATAAATCACATTATCTAGCTAAAAGCTTTCATGGGGCATATGTGTTTTAACAAATAAATAATTTATTCTCCATGGATCAGGAGGGCCAGTGAAGACTCCAGTGAGATTCTGACCCCTTAATATAATTTCGTTTAAAACCAGAATTTGGGTTAAGACAATTCAGTGAGAAGTATCTGCCAGCTACTAGCTGAGGGCTAAAGACGACTTAAAGGTGAAAGGAAAATACTGACTGGGTCTCATGAAAGAACTTATCCAGTCTGACTAGTAGTCAGTGAAAATCTTCATCTTGGCAGCTTTGGAAACAATGCTTCCCATGACAAGTGAGGGAAGAAAAAATGGTAACTTTGAAATAAAGCTAAGAATTTTTTTTATTACAACCAACAAAGGTAACTTTGAAATGAAGCTACTAATTTTTTTTAGTGCAACAAACAAAATAAATTAACATCACAATGATTAAACACATATCCTCCCACAGAACCAAAAGGCTGTAATTTACATTCTACGTATTTCTCTGTTGCTGACTGGACAAGAAATATGGTTTCACAGCAGGAGAACTAATAATGGCTCAAAGGGGAAGCTGGACATAAAGCAACGGTGAGACTGACCTTCTGCACATCGGTCCATCTCCTCAGAGTTCTGCAGCCAAGCCACGACTTTACTTTGCCCAGTGGTGCATGTCTCAGGAAGGCTGCTACTGCAAGGGATGGATGGCTGCCATGGAAAGCTATGCTGTGGTACCTAAATAAAATACATTTAAGTAAACACTGTACTGAATGGGCAGAGGGTAGATTTGTCAATTGTTTTCTTTTTTAAAAAACCCCTAAATCATAGAAGGAAACAAACATTATCCCCTCTTGGAAACACAAATTTGTCACTCTAGTCTACTGGAAACCCCATAAATGATCTTTGGAAAGATGCGCCAAAATGAAAAAAACATTGCAGCCATATATCTTCCTCCTCTTTTAGTACTGCCTCTTTTGGAAATTCTTCACATGGCTAGAGGCGTCCATTTTGCAACTGAGAACAGTATTTGCTGTGGTTGATAATATCTGGCAAACTGTTCAACAAATGCATATATTTATTTATTTACTTTGATTATACCCGATTTTTTCCTCCCAACAGGGACCCAAAGCAGCTGACATTATTATCCTCTCCTCCATTTTACCCTCACAACAACCCCGGAAGACTGGTCCAAAATCACTCACCAAGCTTTTATGGCAGATTGGGGATTGGAACCTGGGCCTCCCAGAGCCCAGTCTGACTCTCTAACCCAGGGGTGGCCAACCTATGGTTCTCCAGATGTTCATGGACTACAATTCCCATCAACCCCTGCCAGGAGCTGATGGAAATTGTAGCCCATAAACATCTGGAGAACCATAGGCTGGCCACCCCTATTCTAACCACTGCACATACTGACTCTCATATAAATATACATATTTTGAGTAAGCTATAGGAATGGGAAGAGCCTAATCAAGTTATTTATCTTGAACAAGCAGACTTCAAAAAACAGCAAAACACCACAAATCCTCGCTGTCTTACTGCACAGTGTATCAAAGAGCCTAATAAACAACTGAATATGGCCTTTTGTGGATTTAGCAAGATAGGGATTCTCCCGTAAGGGGATGCCTTTGTACCTTTGTCTCCAATACAGCGACATTAGCAGCAGGTGAAGACTCAGTGGTTGATGCGGGAGGGAATATGTGGAAGCTGGCATCTCGTGGTGATCGTACAATCTCATTCTGCCGATACAGTCTATGGTGGCGCAGCTTTGATACCCAAGCATCGAATGAATCCTGGGATTTTACCTAGTCAGCGAAAATGCAGAGTTCATAATGGCATCTGACTTTCATCATGTAATTTGACTGTGGAAAGTAGGGAAGAAAACTGACGGACATGCTCCTTACTTTCAAGTGGTAGATGTGCTCTTCTGTATCCAGGTCTATCCGACGAGCTTTCTTTTTAATTGACATAACTGATAAACCAACATCTATGCTCCCGTGGACCTTCCCTTTCTGAGTCTGGAAAATAAATCATAGCAAACACCATGATCAGCCTAGAAAAATAAAACAATTGCAACGCTTCAGAACAGGTCTAATAGGAGTATATTATTTATTGGGCGACAGTTCAGTTTCATCAAAGAACATGTTAGCAAGAAAAGTCGGAGAAAGAGGGAGGCAGTTAGGAAAACTATCAAGCTCCTTTCACTGGGAGGGGTATAACGAAGCTAGTAATGCACGGTCCTTTTTTTTTTTTTTTTGCTCCTCAAGATTTAATAGTTGGAGATTGGTGAAAAAATATTAGATGGAATTTTGCAAAACTAAAGAAGATTTGAAAATCTAAGAATTAATTTAAAAATTGGTGAGCTAATGGCAGTTTGTTAACTGTTGTAAAGTAGCTCTTGTGGTCCCCAGGGAACCCCCCCCCCCAAATCTGCTCCAGGATTTTTTTTTAAAAAAAGCTTTATTTGTGCTGCTCTTCCTAGTTCATGTTTAACACCTGAGCTGCTTCCATATTAAGGATTTCCCATATTTTGCCTGTCTGGTGCTTTTTTTTAATGTTTCCGCATGACAAAGCAAAACAAAACGGGAATGGCAGAGAATCCAGAAGGTCATATGAGAGCATGGGGCAGATCTTCAATATATATTAGGTGTTAAAAGAAAACCATCATTAAAAATGGTGAGAAACTGATGACCCTGGAACGTTGGTTGCATCAGCAACCAGACTACCACGCAAAATCACTCTGGTGTGTAAGCAACTCTGGAAACATGCTAAGGGGAGGGGAGCATTTTGGGGGATCTTTCATTATTCAGAAGTAGCTGCCACTAAAGAAAAGACTGGCGATAAAAGAAATGTGCTATATATGCAAGTGAACAAGAACTGTGCATAGAAGAAGAAGAAGAAGAAGAAGAAGAAGAAGAAGAAGAAGAGGAGGAGGAGGAGGAGGAGGAGGAGGAGGAGGAGGAGTTTGGATTTATATCCCCCCTTTCTCTTCTATAGGAGACTCAAAGGAGCTGACAATCTCCTTGCCCTTCCCCCCTCACAACAAACACCCTGTGAGGTGGGTGGGGCTGAGAGAGCTCCGAAAAGCCGTGACTAGCCCAAGAAACTTGAACCGTCCTTTGACTTCTCTGTTGCAACTATTCTCACTGTTAAAAGGGGCAAGACACAAGTTCGCCTTAAAAGCAGTTTGTCTTTGCAGCAGTGAAAATAGTAAATAAAAATTATATGGAGACTCTGACAACATTTGCAGTTCATGCAACCCCCCCCCCCAACACACACAGAGATTCTTTGAACTATGGCCCATATAAATAAATTCAGAAAAGGCATCTCTTTCCTAATAAGAGCTTATAACACGGCTAACTCCAGGACATTTAAGTTGGCATCTGCCAGAAGCTTAACAATGGAATTTTCACTTTCAATACAACATGCACTAATCTTGCAGGAATGAGGAATTAAAATAATGTAACAAAACAGTCAATGACCAAACAAAACATTTTAATATATTCTATAACAAAACAAAACTTCCTCCTTCTGCAAAAAAAATCCTTGAGGCAAAAGTAAGTTATTATTTGCCTTGAAATATCATATTGATTAAGTTAAAAGAAACTGCAGCGCAGAGCTTATTCCAACTTTAGAGGGGGGAAAAACAGACAAAACAGAATGTGTGTAAAATACACAGTGGTGATAACAAAAACAATACATTTTCAGATTATGGGTCAGTATTTAATTATATTTTTTCCAGAGAATACAAGTGTGCATCACCTCTCCAGTATATATAATTTCCAAAAGGTTATCCTTTTTTTTTACAATTGAAGGCTACTTATATCAGTAATATTCATGATCAAATTAAATTACTAAGAATTAAGTAGATGTGATGTCCACTTGTATATTATATCCAGGACATATAACATGTGTCTAATATGATCACAAAAATCTACTGGGAGTCTATATAATCACTTGCATTAGTCATTCCACTGTTGGTCACTGGAAACATCAGGAGTGGACTTATTTGCACACAGGAATGGAGAGCTTCGATCCCAGAACACAAGAGATCCTAGAAATATTGTAGGTATGGTCAGGTATAGCCCTTGGCCGGCAAAAGCCACCTGCTGGGGAAATCCACAATCCTTTATAAGGCAGATTTTTATAGATTCCCACAGAGTGGTGCCAAAGTAACGCACCTGATCTCTAAAAGAGAGCAACATATCAGTAGCAATTGCTGGACTACAAAGGCCACCCAACTCTATCCATTCTTATGTGAATGATCCCACCAGTACAGAACTTAATCATGGTTAATGCTACCTGGGATTCACTGTTAACCACAGCATAAATCTGTAGTGTGAAGATGGTTGTAAGTCCTGGCTAAGAGTGATCCATGATTAACATTAATGATGGTTAAAGTGCTTTTGGAAAATGATAACAAGCATTACAAGCGTTTTAACTCTTGGCCCTTCCCAACATCTGGTGCAAAGAGAGAGTGAATCATTTTGCACCATTCATCTAAGAAGGTCTAGAAGGAGCAAGAGATATCTGTGCTGCTCTCTGTCTTCTCCAAAGCTTTGTATCAAACAAAATCAGTCCCTGATTTTCCCCAAAAATATCTGTTTAGGGCACAGCACTCCAAGGAAGAGAGGAGCTGGTGGCCACCACAAATAATGGTTATGTACTGACTGAAAACAAAATTTGACCACCCTTGAGCACCTTGAAAAATGATGCAAAACAAAAGGTTAAACATCTCTCCTCCCTTTAGAATCATTTCCCCAATCAAATTAGCAGCTCCGGTTACCTGTTCTTGAAACTAAAAAAGGAGATCCATCATTACGATCTCACTGTAATGTCTACTTTGGCTCCAAGGTTCTACTGTTACTGGGAGTAAGTCTTCAAGTAACAACAAAAGGCAAGTCCAGCTTTGAAAACAGCTCCAGGTTTACTTACATCAATCGGTGATTTTGAGTATTTCAACATCCCGTTATCCAGGACAAAAAAGCGCTGTAGAGAAAGAGTTTGTTAATGATTAAATGAAATCTGGATTACAAAAATCCACATATCTACAAAGGAAAATACATATTCCTGTGGTACTTTATAATAAATATGTGGTTGAAAATGAATTCACAACTTGCTCACGTTGATTTTGGCAGCAAAATAAAGCCGTAAAGCACTTTACGTCTATTATTTTGGTCATTATGATAACTCCATCTTGACCTTCTGCCCCAAGACAAAAAAGATATTAGCACAGATTTACCTTACAGCATGGGAGAATCAGCAATGCATTGGCTCCTCTTCAACAACAAAAAAATGCAGTTCCCCTAAAAGAACTGACAAAATGGAGCAGTTGGCTATATGCCAACATATTTATGAAGGTGAGTATAACATCACTGATTAAAGAGCAGGACCAGTGGTGGGATTCAGCTGGTTTGGCCCGGTTGAGGTGAACTGGTTGTTAAAAACCCCCTCACTCCCCCTCCCCTGAGAGAGTGAGCAATGGGGCTTTTAGCGCCTCAGAGCAGCCGGGCAGGGGAAAGAGCCGAGCCAGGCAGTGCTGGGGTATGTGTGTGTGGAGAAGAGGGCTCCGGTTTGACTCTCCTCCCCACCCTGGGCTCCTGGAGCAGGGAGGAGACTTGCTGAGCCAGGAAGCGCTCGGCTCTCTTTCCAAGCCAGAGCATGGCCACCGCCAATGGAGGTTGAGCCAGGGGGGGACAACAGCAGCTGCCACCAGCTGCTGCTTCTCCCCCTCCCCCCAGCTAAACCTCCATCAGCGGGAAGGAGAAAACAAGGAGGGAGAGAGAGAAACAGGGGAAGGGTAGGGTAAGGTAGGGTGGTTGGCGATGATATAATTGTAGCTGCTTCAACTGTTCCATCTGGTCTCCGGTGGGCGCAAGGGTGGAGAGGGATATGACGACATCTAATGCTATATGGTTCCTGGTTTTATTGAGTGACATTTAGTTTTTTACACTGTGTTTTAAAGCTGTATTTTATATTATGGTTGTTCACCGCCCTGAGCCCCTCGGGGAAGGGTGGTCTATCAGCCCAATAAATAAATAAACAAACAAACAAATAAAAAACAAATAAAACTATATGCCTGGAACAGCTTCATCTTGCAGAACTGAACTAAATCTCACAGGGTCCTGGTTTCCCAAGACAGAGTGTTCTAGTAGGTAGGGCCAGGGCCAAAAAAGCCCTGATCCTGGCTGAGGCTAGCTGGATCTCTTTATTAATTGTTTGAAACATAAAGACTTTATTTGAGGTGCACTGGCATAATTTGGATTATTTGATTAGCTTGTTACGATGTTTTATCATCAGTCTATTTTACCGTTTTATTCTCACTTCCTGACCTTTTGGCTAAGATTAAATTTGTGTGTAGTTTTGTTCTATTGATAAGTATTAGCCACTTCAAAGGCATGGGATAATTTTTTGTATAAATAAATCTTGCCCTAGCAGTGCAGGGATGTTTGAAATTCCTGAGCTGCAAAAAAACGAACAAAGAATATGATGATTTTATTCAACAGTAACCACACTAGATGGAAGAAATGAGAGGATAAAAGAGTATAGAGAAATCTGCAAGTTAATGAGACTCTCTGTGGGTTAAAACAAGACATCACTTGCCATTGAAGGTAATATTATTTTTAAAAAATAAAAAGTAGTCTGAGCAGTAGAAGGATCAAAGTGCGTGTGTAGGAGGGTGGTTTTTTTTACCTTTTTCCTCTGGTTGTCCCCCACTCCCCATGTCCTTCCCCTCTGCATCCCCTACATCATCTTCTAAATTTGAAACAGAGGTAGTTAAACATCTTTTCTCTATAAGAAAGTAATTCTGACTGACTAATCCTTATAAGAGAAAAAAGCAAGCCAAGCTCTTAGTTGTCTAAATGTGCATAATAAGAACTGCAAGTGGTGGAAAAATGGTAACGAAGAACCGAGGCTAGTATATCTAATAATGACATATATCCAATATTATATCTGTATTTGGTAGGTTTTAAATTATGGCTTGTATGTTTTATTCCCCCGCCCCAAGTTTATTGTAATTGGTCTCACATTCCTCGGGAGAGAGATAAGATGGAAACATTTAAAATTAATGCAGTTTGAAAGACTTAACAGAGTAATGAATTGGAACAGTTCAAAGCATTTATATACAGAAGCAAGTCCCAAGTTATTCAACAGCAAATAGTCCCAAGAAAGTGGGAAGGGCACTCTGGAAGAGGGGGCCTCTTGAATGGAATTCTACAGACAGATTCCTGGGAATAAGAACCATTAAACAAGAATCACTGAAGACTTAAGTTTGCTATTCCAAGGGTACAACATTTTAGGGGGGACAATAATGTGACATGAGACGGGGAAGCAGGAAAATCCTGCTTTGCAAAGTCCATGGATGGTTGCACAGACCTATTCCAAATGTAATGAGTCAGTTCTTCATACATGAAAAGCTCATATTGCTATTGATTATAGAGTGTATGATTTTTCTTGTTTAAGCTGTCTGCTGGCTTTCCTGACGAGAATTCACTTCCACACTGGGGGCTACTGTACTGTGACTGCACAATGGGATTCAAGAAACAGATGAATCCATCATCAGACTCAACCTGGACCTGAGTGGGATGACACGCACTGGAGCAGAAGAACAAAAGTCAGAGATAAATAGACAAACAGCTAGACCTAACTTCATTGTACACCCAGCTTTCAAAGAGCACTGCTTCTACCAAACTCAAAGTGTACAAAATCAGCTTTTAAAACTAGAAAACGACAACCTACCCTTAGTGAGGTCCACTACAATCACTGGGAACCCTTTCATCTCTTTTACAACATTAACATTCAGAAAACATTCTTGTATCAACTAGAGCCATTCTAGGTTGGTACGCTATCCTACCATCCCAGTTCTGCAAGTCATTCTGCCATTATAAGTGCCCACAGATAGAAAAATAATAGTTTTAACCCTTGTTCCATGGAATAACTGGTAACCTAATCATAGCCAGCCCTCATTCAGATAAGGCAAGCCATAAAAAGTGTTTAATAATCAGCACTGAAGTGTGAGGGGGAGCAGGGAATGGTAGGATCCCTTCTGGTCCTCTTGTATGGCATCATATGAATCACTAGGGCCGATTACAGACGGGGGAGCTAACCGCCACCCTTCCCCACCATGGCGTTAGCTGCGAGCCTGAAGGACTCTTGCTTTCTGCAGGGAATGCCAAGAGCAAAAGCAGGAAGTGCGCAGCAACTTCCTTGTATGTCAGCACAAGGAAGTTTGCTGTGCGCCAAGGAAGTTTGCACACTAGGGTTCAGTTACCGACGCGTTGTAATTGGCCGCTGCATAATCAGCCGCTAAAGGCAGTTCTGCCAGTAATTGATACTACTTTGACCTAAATATCTGCAGCTAAAGGCAACATATATGACTGAGCTCCCCAAATACAAAGGTTGCAACCTTAAGCAAGCTTCCTTGGCAGAAAAGTTGTACAGAAAATCAAGTGGACTTGACTGCATTCAAAAGTGTTTTGGATCTGAATTTTAAAGACTTCACAAGCCTAACAATTATTTTACCAGTGTCCCTTTGCTATTTGAACATTCATACTTTTTGTATAACATGTCAAGTATATCTGTCAAGTCCTTCATAGTTTTTGCTGACTCAGAGTTTCTGGCTTTAAACAATCTTCCAAACAATAGCAATGACTGTATCTGCACTTATTTATGTACTCACTATGTAATATGAGTATTTCTGTATTTGTTTTGAGGCACTCAGTATTTGAATGGGGCACTCTCTATTTGAATGCATTTTGTTCTTCATTATCCTTTGGCTGCTGAAAAAGGCCTCCTTTTCCGCAGAGAATGGCAGAATGGAAGCAATGATTCCTGCTGATAAGCGCCCAAGCGTTACAGAGAAGGAATTCACTGTTCCTGACAAGGAACATGTTTTACTGTAAAGCAATGGTTCTCAACCTTCCTAATGCCGCGACCCTTTAGTACAGTTCCTCATGTTGTGGTGACCCCCAACTCTAACATTTATCCATTTTACAAATGGAGAACACTGATGCAGAGAGTCTTAGGTGACCCCTGTGAAAGGGTCGTTCGACCCCCAAAGGGGTCCCGACCCACAGGTTGAGAACCACTGCTGTAAAGTATCTATCAGGAAAGTTTCATACAGAGAATGCAGTAAACTAATTGCACAGACCCTAAAAACTTATCATAAAATGGGCCTGGGGGTCCAAATAGCAAATGATAACGACCCCTTCCTTTTAATCTAATATTAATGTAAGTGTTTTAAGTATATTTTACCTTGTGCCAGCCTTTCAGAGGCCATTTCCTTTTCTTCAGCATGAATCCCTCATGTTTGTCTGGCTTCTGGACATTCGTCTGGCCAATTTTCAGGCCCTCGATGATCTCCCAGCTGTCTGGTTCCTGAGGGGGAAAAAACCCAACCAAGCTCATAACTTCAATATTTTAGCTAAAATTGCTCACATCCCATAAACCTTTTTTTAAAAAAAATTAAAACTGCTATCCGATGCATATATTCAGGAATAGTAAGTTCTACTGAACTCAATCAGAATTACCTCTGAGCAACAATTCACAGGGTTCAGCTGTAAATGTTCATTTGGGGTTAAAAAGTTGGATTTCTTCCTAAATGTTACATCAAGTAGAGAGCTTAAAGCTAGAACTTGTTGTTTTTTAAATGCTGTTTCAAGCAGAACCTACTCATTACAGGAAATACTGAGGAATGTTCACCATTCAACTAATGTTGTGATGTTATCATTGTGACCATTTCTTCATTCCTAAGAGCCAGCCAATGATATGGACCAGAGCAGGGAAATCATAACACAGGATTCTAAAAGCTACAGCAGAAAGCTTGATACAGGCATGCTATTTTAGTAGCATCTGTAAGATGGATTCCAAAGTTCCTTGGAAAGAAGCCTGTTGTCAAAGAGTTCTGTTGGAAAAAGCACCACTTATATCATAAGGACCATGGAGTGGCGCGGTCCCCCGCACAGGGAGGAAGATAGAAATCAATCAAGAATCCTGCCTCCCTGATTGGGTAGATGGAATAAACCCAGATGTCCTCTAACTCAATGGAGAAATTGGCATTTGCAACCCAGAAGTATGCAGGCCCTGATGGCAAGCTTTTAGCTGAACAGCCATTTTGCAGAAGCCGGGAAACAATGTACATCGTGGCTGTACGTGCAGTCACCACAATTTACATGGTTTCAGAAGCCTCTTTATTTTTTGGGATAGTACAGACATGCAAATCACAGCAGAACATCCATTCCCCAGGTGGCGGCTGATTCTCACAATCCGCCCTAGACATGAGTGATGCCTGGCCACGAGTGCCTGCATATTTAGAAGAAGAAGAGTTTGGATTTATATCCCCCCTTTCTCTCCTGCAGGAGACTCAAAGGGGCTTACAATCTCCTTGCCCTTCCCCTCTCACAACAAACACCCTGTGAGGTAGGTGGGGCTGAGAGAGCTCTAAGAAGCTGTGACTAGCCCAAGGTCACCCAGCTGGCATGTGTGGGAGTGCACAGGCTAATCTGAATTCCCGAGATAAGCCTCTCCACAGCTCAGGCGGCAGAGCGGGAAATCAAACCCGGTTCCTCCAGATTAGATACACGAGGTCTTAACCTCCTACGCCACTGCTGCTCCTTTTTACACAAAAGGCGCACTTTATTCTGGTTACACAAAAGGACACACGTTACGAATCCCTGTAAGTGTGAACAGACTGTGTAAACAGAGAAGGCACAATTAATGCATTGCAAACAACCTCCACAGTGGAAGCCTGTATGGTCCCAAGTTTTGTGTAATGGCCCTTTCCCCACTTACCATAAGCCCCACGCTACTCTCCTCAAGTAGCGTGGGGTCCCGGGGCACTCCCCACTACAGGGGCGGCGACAGTGCAGCCGCCCCGACGCTGCAGCTCTCGCGCCCCCTCAGCGCGCGGCATCCCTGGCGCTCCTCAAAACGGCGCCTTTTGATGACCCCGTGGGGACGCCCGGGCGCACGCCAGAGATGCCGCGCGCTGAGAGCAGCACGCAGCAAAGGGTGGTCAAAGGTAAATGGGGAAAGGGCCTAATGTTATCTTGACTCTCACAGCAGGTTCTTTAAAAGAAAATAAGGTCAGAGGATGCAGTGAACTCCAGTGGCTTCTTTGCATCTGTTCCCTCCACAACAAGGATTAGACAGAGAACTCTGCAAGGCTTAGAGCCCCATCTGAAGCGGCGGGGAAACACCGCTTATGGGAACTGTGCACTAGCATACTGGCAGATTCGCCCTCCACGGGGCACTTACCCCGACAAAGGGATGATTTTTCCAGCATGTGGTCACCGTGGTCGTTCCACTCCTCCCCCACCCCCACCCCCCGGTGCTGGAACATGGTGTGGGAAGCCGTATCAGTGTCCCAGGGCCCCTGCTGCCGCCAGCAGGCCTGGGCAGAGCCAGGGGAGGAGTCAACTTTAGACAGCTCCCTCCTGGCCTTTGCTGGTGTTATGTCAGTAGGCCCTTACTGCTGATTTAAGCCATGCTTTTCAGTAGTGTAAACCAATTGAAGCCCATAGAGGCTTCTCGGTGGTGGGGAGGTTTTTTGACTTTTCAAGTCTCCACATGCCTCCAGAAAGCTTCTTTGGGAGCACCCAGCTCTTGGATGGGGATGCCTGCCCTAGCACATTTTTCAATGTCAGGTTCACACTGGTAGAAGTATAAGAAAGACCCAGTTCTGCTTTCCCCAGTTCTATTATACATGGAGCAAGGAGGACTCACAAATGTGCCCACCGGTTAAATCAAAGGGTCTGATCCAACAAGACTCTTAGTACAATTTTGACACTAAACTTCAAACATTTCAGAGTAGAGAGAGGGATTTTCTGAGCACAGCACATGACTAGCAAGTAGGCTTCAACCATGCCTCTTTTTCCTGAAACTGGCGAAGTTATTACCATCTACTTAAATCAAGGGGCTTAAAATGGAATAACTGTCTTGGACTGCACTGCAAGTGCTGGTGAACTGTACTGGTCAGTTGAGTTGTCAGTTTCAATAATGGGATTAGGCTCATTTACAGGTAAGTCTATTGATTTAATTAGAATCAGCAGTAAATGAGAGTAAACCTATTCCAGTAATCTCTTGGAAAGGCTGTAGAGTAGGTTAGGCCCAAGGTCACCCAGTGGGATTTGAACCAGCATCTCCCAGATTCCAGTGTGACACTGATCACTACACCATGCCGGCACCTACAAATGACCACATAAAGTTGATCCACCTAGCTCAGTATCATCTATTCTGCCTGCACTCTCCAGAATCAACAGAAGATGAAGTTCTCTCTCGGCATCCCGGGAGATGTCAAGGGCCCAATATGCACGGAGCCCTTTCCTTGGGGCTCTTGGCTGCACAGCGGGGTTTCCAAGCATTCTCTGTTTATACGCGAGAAGGTGCCACCCTGCCTGCTGTGCAGCTTCTCTGTCTCCACTTCCAGGTTGCTCCTGGTAGTTTAAAGACTGTTGGCTTTTTTACCTTGTTAACATTGTTGTTATATCAATATTGCTGTTGCTTTTATATCAATATTGTTATATCAACATTGCTGCGTTTTTGAAACAAAAGAAGCAGATCCAGCTGTCGTCTGAGGGAGGAGGTAGACTTGCCTTGGTGGAGTGCTGGGGGGCTGCTTGTGCACCTCACAGGATCCTTTTCTCTGCTCTCTCCCAGCTCTTCCTTCACTGCTGCTGCTTCCTCCTGCTGTCCCCTCCCCTTTCTCCTTCTGTCTACTTGACAGTTCTCTCTCTCTGTCCCTTCCTCACAGAGCAGGGAGCAAGGTGCAGGGCAGGGAGGAGGGGGAGACCAGAAGGAATAGAAACCACGAAGTGAGGGAAAACTTTGGGATTTCCCCACTCTCACTAACAGGAGAGCTTTCAGTATCTTTGACGCTGTAAGCATAAGCACATCTGTACAGAAATCCCTGCTGCAAAGAAAATGTTCCCCTACTGCGCAGGAGAGCAACAGTGTATAATTGGCCAAGGTTTGGAGCTAGGGCTCTGCACTGAGCTATCCTCCTTGCCAGGTGGCTAACAAGTATGAAGAGCAATGCATTTTGTATAGATGCATGTTGATCTACCCACAGGAGCCTAACACATTAAAACGGTCCACCCATCAGCAGCTTTTGTGCATGAACCATCAGTGGAGACTTTACTACCTCACTTACTTTAGTTACAGCAACAGGCTCATTTTCTAGCAACTGTCTGTTGATCACAGGGTCTGTGCTTCCAGTAGACATGTTCCTCTCTAAGACATGGCCACTCTGAAACAAATAATAAGGAGAGTATGTACTCAGTCAGAGAAAACATCTTTCCCAAAACGACCAAACAATTAACTGGTTGTGGTGGGTTTTCCAGGCTGTGTGGCCATGGTCTGGTGGATCTTGTTCCTAACGTTTCGCCTGCATCTGTGGCTGCCATCTTCAGAGGTGCATCTGTGGCTGGCATCTTCAGAGGTGTATCACAGAGGGAAGTCTGTTACACGCTGTCAGTTACACAGTGTGTAATAGACTTCCCTCTGTGATACACCTCTGAAGATGCCAGCCACAGATGCAGGAGAAACGTTAGGAACAAGATCCACCAGACCATGGCCACACAGCCCGGAAAATCCACCACAACCAGTTGAATCCAGCTGTGAAAGCCTTCGACAATACATTTAACAATTCACTGTGTATAGACGACTCCTAGAAGCAACTTAAATAATCAGCAGTACTTTGGCATGTCACAGCAGAGATGTCACTAGACCCTGTCTCTGGTATGAAAATGGGGTACTAAGACTGGGGTTTTGAACAATCATGGGTCAACGGTCTGGTTATGTAGGGAACCAAGCATCCATTTTAAATCCTGGACCCAGGTCATTTAGAGATCCAAAGATATTAGCCAGAACTCTGGATTGTGCTCAGAAATTAATACACAACCAGTGAAGTTCCAACTGACAAAATTGATACATTTCATACTTCATAGCTTTGAAGACCTGTTTGAACGTTAACTGTACCACAAAAATAAATAACGTATCCCTATCAACATATGAAAATGATTAGGGTTACAGTCTTTCATGTTTTTACATCTCTTCTATTGTTGTTCAACGTGTTTCCAGCACTGAGGAGCAATATATTAAGAGAAGAAAAAATGTTTGGGAAGATATTGCTGCAACTCTCTGGCCCCTTCCGCACATGCAGAATAATGCACTTTCAATCCACTTTCAGTCCACTTTGCAGCTGGATTTTACTGTGTGGAATAGCAAAATCCACTTACAAACAATTGTGACAGTGGACTTAAAGTGCATTATTCTGCATGTGCGGAAGAGGCCTCTGATCAGTAAGGGATATAATACAGTAGAGATCTGCCACATTGGTCCATATTTAAGGATTCTGATAGTGTAAAACTTTTTACTAAATTGCTTTGTGACAGCCAAGTTTAACCTTGGTAAAGGCTCAAGAGATTTTCATGATTTTCTATCCCTTATTCCACAACCTTTAATGATTTGTGCCATAGATTTTAATTTCTATTTAAAAAAACTAATTTTGTTTTGTGCCAAAGATTTTAATTTCTGTAAAAAAAACCAACCCCATACTTGTTCACTTTTATCTTATCCTTCAAAGCTCTCAGGTTGCTTGGTTTTTCCTTACAAGCTTGGTTCTTCCCATCAATATTTACTTTTAACCTCAAAACCATACATAAATACCTACAATCCCACCCACCACCCACCACCCCATTCCATACTATCAGCCCAACGGACATTTAAAAGAAAATTACTGCTGCTCCAAGTGCCAACAGTGGTGACAAACAAGAGGCAGCCCATCCCCCATCCCTCCGAGGATACTGGTAACCCTAAGCAGAAACCAGAAATTAAAGGAAAAATTAATTCAGATCCTCTGAAGATGCCAGCCACAGATGCAGGCAAAACGTCAGGAGAGAATGATGCTAGAACACGGCCATACAGCCCGGAAACCACACAGCACCCAAGAAAAATTAATTATACCGTACCCCATGGGAGAAACTCTGTACACCCTATATAGCATACTCTTGATTATTTTGTTTTATAAATGTTCAAGAAAAATCTTCCCTTGTACTTTTATTTCATATGGAAACAGAATTCTTGACCACACACAAGCAATGACCAGAATCAGCGCTATGATTGAGCTTCGTTAACACAAAACAAGAAAGTATTTATCTAAAACCTAGAATACTAAGGGTCAACCAGATGCTGAGAAATAAATGATTCTCCTATAATGCCACTGCAACGGCTAAAGAGGAGGACATTTAACTCTCCCATGCCTGCCTTTTCCCCCTCTGCACTCCCTCCCTCCCTCCCACCCATCACCCACCCGCACCCCAATAAATGAATTCCTCTTACCTCTCCATACCTCATAGCTCCGTGGTGGCGAACCTTTGGCACTCCAGATGTTATGGACTACAATTCCCATCAGCCCCTGCCAGCATGGCCAATGGTGCTTAGGGGAGCTGATGGGAGTGATTATAGTCCACTAAGCATCTCGGAGTGCCTAAGGTTCGCTCCTCTCCTTCAAGCCCCTGGCACCCTGAAGTAGGATTGAAGCTGGCTGAGGGGAAAATGACATTTAGAGAACTACAAACAACTGGTTTGTTTTGCTTACATACAGCACCCAGGGAGCATAAGTACTTGTTGTGGAGAATTGGCAGGCAGGGAAAAGATTAAGTGCTCTTCCCTTTCATTCATTGATCCTGCCTCCCACGCTCCTATTACCCCAGCAAACACATGGCTGCAACTATCCATACTATCTATCTCTGCCCTAACAATAAACTGAAATGGACTCTCTTCATCCATACAGGCCCACTCAATGTCACCTTCTCAGGTATTTTCACGTCCTTGTATTTTTTTCTAAAGCAGTCCAAATTAATTGATCACAATAAAGAACTTCACTAATATTATGAATAGCAGATGTTATGAAGACTTTTTTTTCTGTTGACTTCTAAACTTCTTTACTACAAAGAAAAACAACTTATAACAGCCCCACAGATATTTAAAACTTCCAAGGTAAATAAACAGAATAGCATTCTGTTACTTACCTGCCTACTCTCCCGCTGGGAAGAAGATGAAGTAGAGGCACTTTTATGGGATGGAGTAGAGGTTCTGTGACCAGGAGATATACCCTTTTCCTCTGAACTCATCACGGCGGCTAGATTTTGGTGGCCTCCTTTCACTGTGAAGACCACATTGATCTCATTCAGACGTCCAAACAGAGATAGTTTTCAGCATTCTTCCATTTCACAGTGTGTTCTCGACATTAAAAGGGTATGATGAATTCAAGGCATCTACACCAGATCTTTAAAGAAGGGAAAAGGTAGAGATTACATATGCTTCCTTAAAAAATTTTCCGCTCTCTCTCTCATACACACCCACATTCCTACACACTTTAGCACAAAAACAAACATCATTTTCTCTGAAAAGAAAAAAAATACCCTCCTTGATATTCTACATGAATTCATCTATGAATTTAAATCAATCCCTCTCTTGTTATCTAAATATGAGTCTGGGAGATGGGGGAAAATGAGAAAAAAGTACTATTGCGGACACAATTTTTTTCTTCCAGGTTTCCAACATACTTTCTTCAATGGAAAAAAAACTGTTTCTCCTTAAATCATACTGATTGTTCTCTTTCCCTTTCTTTCTTGGCTTCTTCAAGCAACAAGTTCCTTTGCAACTGAAACTGTTTAAATTCAGTTTTCTCTAACTCTCCCCTCCCCAGTTTTATTTATTAAGAATTATGCACATGAGATATAGTAAATTTCATGTAAAAAACATGTAAGAAGTCTAGTATTCTTTCATTACCAGCCTTTAAGGGACCTGGGTGTTTTGTTTGATTAAACATTGGCAAAAATGGATGGAGGCCGGCATCAGGGGCATTCCTGGGCTGGAACCCCAGTGAATGCTGATTAAGGTTGGCTCCACACCCAGGAATGCACCTAGCCCGCCCCCCGCTGCACCCCCACCCCCCTAAAGGAGTACTCTGGGCTGGTGCAGCTCTGCAGGCAGCAGGCTCTTCCTGGTTGGATGTTGTTGGGCTCTGCGGCACCCGCCCACCTCTGTGTTTGTCCTCCCTGCCATTTATCCAAGCAGAATGGGCAAACACGCTGGCCCGGCCTGCAGTAGTTCCAGGCACTGCTTTGTTCCCCCACCCCCAGATTAGGTTGCTTGATATCAAAGCATCATCTTCTCCACGCATGATTGCCATATATATGAATATGAACATTATGGGTAACCAGCATAGTCGAATAAGAAAAGGTTATCTATTCACAAGACTTACCCTTCCTCATCCTAAAAACTGTCTGTTTTCAAAGAATAAACACAAACATGCATAAGATAACCAAATGCAGTTAGAGATTTTTGTCACAGCAAACTTTTCTCTTTTGGTAATTCTGGACAGAAAATTAAAGCAAAACTAAGACTGAATATGTAATCTCTCCTTCCCATAGACACTAGGGCTTGTCATCTCATTAAATGAAATCTTGGTTGAGTAACTTCAGCGTTTTAAACAATTAAATCAGCATAAAGTGCAATCAGGGGAAAAATATTCCATGGGGGGAGTACTCTGTTATTTTTTAGATTGCATAAACATGTCACAGTAGGTCTCTTTGAATGTGAACAGAGACAGATTGCTATGTCTAAAAAGACACCTATCTCCTGTGGTTTATGGGAGCCATCTGCAATAAAAAATAATTTTAGAAATCTGCTGCTCAGTTGATCAATTTTTTAGTCCATTCGTCTACCATACTCACCCACTAAACTTTGCAAAATGCAGACCGATCTTTCATTTTTCTGACCCGCCTTCCAATTCAGAAAGACCCCCAAGGAAGCATATATAAACAATTAATTAGGGGATTCTTTCAAACTTCCTGACATAGCAATTCTCTACCATACTTCTCAAACTCCGTTTCTCATTACAGCCTCCTGGTTGATCCAAGACCCTTTCTTCCAGGGTGGGCAACCGGTTGGCAAGCTGCCTGGGCTGGCTGCATGCTCCCTTCCTACCAAACTGCCATTCTGAGGAAGAGATTGTTTAGGAATGGAGAATAATATGCTTGTAGTAAACAGTCACTCACTGTAAGAACAAAGCCACAACGGAAAGTAATACTCTTTCACTGACTTACACTGATATGCTTTCTCCAGTATATTTTGGAGGAGCAATTGTCAGAGATAAGAATGGATCGCAGACAAAGCACAACTTCATTTGAGCGGGCCTCACTCGGCATCAGCGCTAGAACTAGTTTCTAATGCTTGGTCTCACCCTCAGCGTGAATTATAACAAAGTGTAAGGCTCATTCCGCACATGCAGAATAATGCACTTTCAAACTGCTTTCAATGCTCTTTGAAGCTGTGCGGAATGGCAAAATCCACTCGCAAACAGTTGTGAAAGTGGTTTGAAAACGCATTATTTTGCGTGTGCGGAAGGGGCCTAAGTCTCTAAACATACGTGGGCATCACTACCCTAACCAATGAGTACCGTATATACTCACGTATAAGTTGACCTGCATATAAGTTGAGGCACCTAATTTTAGCTTGAAGAACTGGGAAACCTTATTGACTCGAGTATAAGTCGAGGGTGGGAAAGGTCCATGAGGAGGTGGGGTGCTGAGCCGGCAAAGGAGCTGCAGTTGGGGAAAAGGAGTGCCCCAGAAGCCTTTGGGAGGCTTTTTAAGGAGGGACGAGGCCGGCACGCATGGGTCTGGGGAGAGGGAAGAAGCTGGGGGCCATGGAGAGTGAATGGGACAGGAGGTGGTGGAGGAGAAGGCAGAGGAGAACGAGTCACAGAAAGCGGCTGAAAGGGGGGAGGAAGAAGAAGGCAGGAGAGAGTGAAGCAGAGAACAAGGCACAGAAAGCGGCTGAAAAGGGGGCGGCAGAGAAGAAGGCAGGAGAGAGCAAAGCAGAGAACGCAGTGGCTTGTCCCCCTAACTCACCCTTTCTTTCCTTTCCCCGCAGGCTCTGAGGCTTGGCTTCAGGGAAGCTGCTGCTCAGGCAGCCTGTCTCTATGGTTTTCTTAAAAGGGCAATGCTTCAAAGATTGCTTAAGCAACATGATCATGCTTCCAAATGAAACATCAAAAACTTTAGCACTAATGAGATCACACTTTCACCCTTATAGGCACTGATATATAGTTATGAAGGACCAAGCATCACTGTACTTACAAGCCTACAGCTAAGTGCAGAACTGTATTCATACTGCATAAATACATGAGAGCTTGCTACAAAGATCTGTATCAATTTACTATATCAAGACGCACACTCCTCTTAGATTTAGCAAAAATCAAAACTCAATTCTAATGTTTAAAGTAGTTTTGGCGTATCACAGCAAAAAGAGCAAAATAATAATGTCAGTTCAGTGAACTGTATTCAAGAGCTTGTTCAAGAGCTGAAAAGGAAAGGAAAGGGCTTTGGTTATTTATGTTGAACTGAGGTCATTACAAAAAAAAAGCCACTGAATGGACCTGAGGTAATGAAAATCAAATGGATTTTGAAACATCTGAGCCCCATTCAGTTGATTCATGTGGAAAATTGTATGCTTATATTCAGAGGTCCTGGAATGTATGTGTGTGCATGTGAGTGTGCTAGGGAGAGAGATCTTACACTCTGGTATAGCCTTTTAAAAGCCACTAATGAGGCATCATTGCTAGATCCAAGTATGGCACTAGGGAACACAGACTGAAAAATTAATATTTTTACACAACCTCAGTTTTCGTTGGTAATCCGAATTAGAAGAAAGATACGATGAAAACCCGAGGCTTGATGAGAAATAGAGCAAACTTTTCCATAGGAATCAATATAAATCCAATTAATCCGTTCTAGACACTCCAAAAAACATACCAAAATCACATTTTTTTGGTTAATAAACATAGTGTTTAATGCTGAAAACAGTAACAAACAATAACACTGGGGCCAGCTTCAGAGCCAGTGGACCAATGTCGCACCAGAAAGCTGCCCAAAGAGGTCTGTTTCTGATGCCTCTTTAAGATTTGTCTGAAATGGGGCAAGACATTGTCATTAAACAAGTTGCAGACATGCCCTGCAACAACTTTGCCTGGGTGATTTTTCTCCACAAACCCCCGAACCTTACTGCAAATCGATGAAAACTGAGGCAAATCGATGAAAACTGAGACAAATTTTTCACTGAAAAAATCAATGAAAACCGAAACTGATGAAAACGAAGGCAATGAAAACCGAGGTTCCACTGTATTTTTAAGGGAAGAAGAGGTTATTGGGTTGTTTGAACAAAGATGGACAACACTGGTCTGAAACTCTGTCCATGGGTGACAGCTTCACCCTGCACTCACTTGCTCCAGAGGGGACTCTGGAAGGGGACAGGCCAAGGACCCTTGCATCAGAGACTGCCAGGGGCTAGGGACTGTGGAGAAAGAAGCAAGGGTGGGGGGGCCATGCTGGGAAATGTGCTAGCAGCAGCCTCAGAGTCTAGCAGGCCCGGGGAATGCCTCCAGATGGAGGTGTGATTGAAGCAGCAGTCTGCACCCAGGAACAGAGGAGGAGACCAGCAGTGGCTTGGGCCTCATGAGGCCTGCACTGACAAGCAGAGTGGGCTCTTAAAGCCTCAGGAGAAGGCAGGGCAGGAAAGGGGAGGGCCCAGCCATTGACTCAGACTCCCTTCACTCACTGTGGTCCTGCCCCTGAGGAGAGAACACTGGAGGAACCCAAGGTCAGCCCAACTCCAAGAGCAGCAGTGGCGTAGGAGGTTAAGAGCTCATGTATCTAATCTGGAGGAACCGGGTTTGATTCCCAACTCTGCCGCCTGAGCTGTGGAGGCTTATCTGGGGAATTCAGATTAGCCTGTATACTCCCACGCACGCCAGCTGGGTGACCTTGGGCTAATCACAGCTTCTCGGAGCTCTCTCAGCCCCACCTACCTCACAGCGTGTTTGTTGTGAGGGGGGAGGGGCAAGGAGTTTGTAAGCCCCTTTGAGTCTCCTACAGGAGAGAAAGGGGGGATATAAATCCAAACTCTTCTTCTTCTTCTTCAGACATTATTAGGCCAGGTGAGGGAAGACTGAGGAGAAAGGGCTGGGCCAGGACTTTGCAGCCAATGGACTAGCTGGAGACACTCAAGAGTGTAGCTGAACACCCTCCACTTCCTAAACTCAGGCCCAACTCTAATATTTATATTTTATATTTAGGCTTGCTGAAGAAAGGAAGCTGGAGGGGGCACCCACTCTGGACTCGGGCTCACAGGACTTGGAACCTGACAAGCTCCTTTTAGAAAGAACTAAAGCAGTAAAGCTTTGCCATTATATTTTAAATACCGTTTAACTTAGCAAAGCTGAACGTTGGTTATTGGTTTGTTTCCTAGGATCCTTTGTCTTGGTCATCCTACATGTATATAACAGTCGATATGGAAGCAAGATAATAGGGTAAAGAAGTGGAACTAATCAAACAGGAACTGAAAAGTGTGGCTGATTGTGATACACCACAAATATTGCCACAATACAATTAACTGAGTCACAGGACAATACAACCAGAAGATAATTGAAAGCACATTGTCTAACCTGTTGCCCTAACTCATAGGTGTCAAACTCGTGGCCCTCGAGATGTTATGGACTACAGTTCCCATCATCCCCTGCCAGCATGATGCTGGCAGGGGGTGATGGGAACTGTCAGTCCCATAGCTGGAGGCTTACGAGGCCAGCACTACTGATAGGGAGGATGATAGGAACTGTAGTCCACTGTAACATCTGGGAGGGCCACAGGTTTGACACCTATGATTGATTAGGGATGAGTGGAACTGTAGTCCACTTAGCTTTTATTTTGGAGGAGCCTTGGTTTGACATCTATGATTGGGGATGATGGGAACTGTAGTCCATAACATCTGGAGGGCCGCAAGTTTGACACCTGTGCCCTAACTGTTCACATCCATCATAACTGGAATTATGCATTTTATTTATAACCCAATTTTTCCCCAATGGGAATTCTAAGCATCTTACAATACTATTGTCCACTCTTCCATTTTATCCTCTCCTCACAATAACAACCATGTGAGATAGGGCAGGATGAGAGAATGACTGGCCCAAATTCTTCCTGTGAGCGTCTATGGCAGAGAAGGGATTCAAACTCAGTCTCACACGTCGTAGTCCACCTCACTAACCAATATACCACAGGTTTTCATTGAGACAGCACGTTCCAAGTTCACTACTGAAGCAATTTTGCTTCATCGTACTTGTTCAGCAAAAGTACAAACTGTCAGACTGCCTCATTCAAAAACCAACAGCAACTCCGCTAGAAATTAACTTTTTGAAATTAAACTGAATTGTGCTAACTTTAATAGGGCCTTATTTTGTTGCTGTAGGTCAGAATATCAAGAACCCTTTCTACAGTAGGAATGTGGCATTAATTTCAATATATTTCTGATTTTTTCCCAAGGTGGAAAGTTACAGTCAGAGGCAACAAGCTATAAATACAGCAAATTCAGAAGCATTATTAAAAACAATACATCTCAATGATGCGGCAAAATATTTCCTATTTTATAACATGCTTATGGGAAGTGAGTATTTGTCTTCTTTGCAAAACAGTGAATCAATCATTTTGCAGCCCTGAATGCAGAATCAACCACCCCAGATTATACTCCATTTCTATCAAAACATGAGAGAATTAAGCAGAGAGACATCATACAGGAATGAAAGGATATTAAAAGTGCTCCCACCTGCAAGGAAGAGAGAGAGGAATTAAATATCCAATCTTCTGAAATCAGAAGAAAAACTACAGCCCCTAAAACGTTTCTGCATGGCCAGATTCATGCCGATGCCAGCCCTGGGGCCGTTTGCACGAATGGCCCCACGGGCTACACAGCTGGCAGAGCAGGCTTCGCACAGTCGTGCAGCCCCCCAAATCGCTTCCTGCCTTGTCCTGGCTTCCGTCGCTCTGAGGAGGCCAGGGGACACGCCCCCATGGCCAGAGCGACGGCTGCAGCGATGGAGGCCTGGAGGCATGTCCCCTGGCATCCTCAGAGCGACATAAGCTCAGACAAGGTAGGAAGCCGTTTGGGGCTGGCACAGGGAATACGCCGGCTTCCACCTGCTGCCGTTCGCTCAGCAACGGGTGGAAGGTGATGTATTCCCCGAGCGAGGTTTCAATACATTCCCCGAGCAAGGTTTGAATTCATCATTTGGGGAGGGAAAGAGCTGCATTGCATCATTTTTGCAGCACCGCCTGTGCAAAGCGTCCCCCCCCCCAAAAAAAACCCCAATGTTTTACTGGGCCGGAATCAGTGATTCCGACCCGTGCAGAAAGGGCCACAGTGTTTGAGGGGTCTTGCTTACTCATGGCTATCCTGAAACAGGACAAGATATAGAGCTTGATTTTGAATTGGACAAAGTCCTTTGGAATGAAATGAGCTGAGTCCACAAGGAGTTGATGAAAAGAATGTGTGGCTTAAAACACAAGTCATACTAGAGAAGAGGTTGTAAAATGTTGGCAAGCGAGTTTTGTGGCCAAGGTTCTGTAGAACAGGAAGCTATGAGGGACTGAGAATTCATCACAACAGTTTTGCACAAACTTTACACAGCAAAATTCTGTCCCACATTCATACAAGTAATCATCACTGAGTTTAAGGGAGTTTCCTCTCAAGCAAGCATGCAGAGGATCTGAAGTGATCTGGTTGAGACATCTGTCACTCCACTGATTGCCAGGATTGACTTGGCTGATCTGGTTGGCTAGCCGGCAGAGGCGTAGCTGGGCCAAAGTGCGCCCGGTGTGCAGTCTATATTTTCTGCCCTCCCCCATGGAACCCCCGTGGCACCCAGCCCCCCTGGCAGCGCCCCCCCCTTACCTCCTTCCCACACTTACCTTAGTTCCTTTCCTTTTCCTAGAACTTTTTCAGGCTGAAAAAAAGGCGTATTCGCAGTTCAGGCTTTAAAATGGCCTGATGGGAACTATACTTCTCAGGAGACCTTGTGAGCCCCAAGGTCCCCTGGGAACTGCCTAATAGTTCCACTCAGGAACACCGTTTGCAACCTGTACTTGGTGAACTGAGCCTTTTTCAGCTTCCTGAAAAAGTCTACCTCTTATTTCCCCAAATATAAGACATCCCCGAAAAATAAGACATAGTAGAGGTTTTGCTGAAGTGCGAAATATAAGGCATCCCCCGAAAGTAAGACATAGCAAAGTTTTTGTTTGGAAGCATGCCTGATGAACAGAACACAGAAAAATAAGACATCCCCTGAAAATAAGACATAGCGCATCTTTGGGAGCAAAAATTAATATAAGACACTGTCTTATATTTGGGGAAACACGGTAGGAAAAGGAAAGGAACTAAGGTAAGTGTGGGAAGGCAGGTGGGGGAACAACGCAAGGGGGTGCTGCGGGGGGCGGGGGGAAGGGGGAGGGGTCTGGGGGCAATTTTCTGCATGCCCCAGGCGTGCACCTGGTGCACGGCGCAACCCCTGTCCCCTTGTAGCTCCGCCACTGCTAGCCAGGTGTCTTCCTCCCTAACTGTTCCTCCCTAACTGTTCCATGTCCCTCCTGAAGCAGCATGCTCAGTGGAAGATGCCAACTGTCCCAGAAGCAGAAAACCATGTAGAAAACTAGCTTTGATAACTTCGTATGGCATGTACTAAGCCAACTGAGAAGGGCTCAAGCGGCTGCATTGAGAGGTTAGATTTCAAATTCTGGTTTTGTACTAACTTTCCAAACTTCTTGCTGTGTAATTCTCATAACGATGTAATTTAAGACTGCATAGAACCCAATGTTCACAGAAAATCAAAATATACTGGCTGTGTCACAGAGATAATTTGCATACAGTCCAGTTCTGTTGCTCACAAAAACTATTTCTTTTCTATATTCAAAAGGCGGGAACTATGAACATTTTAGTCAAAGACAGAAACCATCACATGCCTATTTTCTTCACTTAATTAGGACAGACTGACATGCAAACATCCTTTCAAACTCTACTGGAAAAAAAGACTCTACCGATATGCAAGTTAGAAATATCAACTTGAAACTCAACTTTTATTGCTATTGAATACACCTTTCCAGAAAAGCATAAAAAGTCTCTGAACTGACATTTGTCAGAATTAATGCACCCAAAACCTTCCGAATGAGAAAACACATGTTACTTGAAAGATGTTTGCATGTGATCTGCTTCAAAGTACTATGCTACAGAATTCCCAGCAAGAATGGGTGTTTTATTTTTACAGCAGAGATTCATTGGATTTTTATGCACTGTGTTCATTCATTGGTTGTACTCATTCCCCATACATTCATTCCCTAAATATTTTGTACTTGGGATGTACCAGTTTGTCGCTCCTCTTACAAAACAAAATATAATCACCATATTTTTCTGTAGGCTCTTCCTACTGGCTTTAAATATCTAGGGCTTACAGAATACATCAATGATGACCTCAAATGGATGGAGAAGGTCAAGTTACAGATAATCAGATTCCAATGACAGCAGGTCTGCATGACATCTGCCTTTCCTATTTGCTGCCTGCCTGTATGATTAGGCATACTTTCCTACCAGAAGCTCTGAAGCATTTATGATAATTAGGATAGTTCTAATGCATTCAAATTGCCATTTTAGATGACTAGAGCCTCCCGCTCTTTGGTATTTCTTGTTGTACGTTTTGCCTGAGATTGCTGTCTCTAAAACACTGAGTTGCATTTGCTTGTATCCATGTAGTATTTTTACTTGAGCAGTTCAAAAATATAGAACAGCACCATATCCAGATGCGCTTGGAATATTGGTAATCCCAGTGTGAGGTGATTAGTGTATAAGGGTATAAGACTGTTCACTTTCCTTTTTAACAGCAAAATACAGAAGGCATCCAAAACAGCCAGACACTTTTAAAGAGCATCTTGACTCCATATGGCTCGTGTCAGCTCACGCTGAAACACCAAAACCCCTTTGATTATGAACATTGCGCCAATGAAGCAGAGCCAGCAATAGGTTATTTCTTATTTTAAGAAAACTATATTTCTTTTAGAACACTGAAATTCCATAGTACTCTACTAGAGGCACAACATTAGCCCCCAAATGTTCACTGCTTCAGAAATCTTAAGAAATAAAACAGATGTGGCTCTATAATTAAATAAGCTGGTGCTGTTCTCTGATTATTCAGAGCACCACAATTGTTATTACTATAATAATCATTAATATAATTGTATAAATTGGGAACCACTGAACTGAATGATCCAAATAATAACTTGTATCATTTCTCATTCTTAAATCACTTATTCCTTTCCAGTTTCATATTTGGATTGCATAAATAAATCCTGTTTCTTTGGGGTCATGAATAATACCTAAAGTACATAAGTGAGATACACCAGCAATAGGCTAGGAAGTGGAGTGCCACTGGGAGTTACCCCTACAATGAGATTGTCAGAGGAGGGACTGGCGTAGTGGAAGCAGGGGTGGGCCAAGGGGATTCCCAGGGGTGGAGCCACTATCTGAACCCACAGACGTATGCTACACAAAAATGTGGCTTAAGCCTTTTTTCCTCTTTCAGGAGGCAGGAGGATTTTCTGATTTCCCTCTTTTCCATGCTGCCTGTCTCTTTAGCATGAATCATAACATCTCTATTTATCTATAACAACATATAAGTTCTCTTTTTTAAAAAACCAATATTTTGTTTAACGAGTATTCAAACATTTTCCTCTACCAAAATAAACTGTCAAGAGAAAACATGTATCAACATTCTTTGAAGTGAAAGCCCAAAATGTAATCCTTTTCACGTGGAATTAAGATTCACCACAGAATCGTTTTTTAGATTTATGGAGACCCAAAGAGGCTTACATTGCCATCCTCTCATCCATTTTGTCCTCATAAAATCGTGTGAGGCAGGTTAGGCAGAAAGTGTGTGACAAGCCCAAGGTCACACAGTGAGCTCCCATGACAGAGTGAAAATTCAAACTTGGGTCTTTCAGGCCTCAACCGCTACACTACACTACACCACGGATACAAATACTCTCAAACGTTACTATAATTTTGCAATCCATCCAACTTAAAACATTCTCTTACCAAGAAACTGGATAATTCTACTCGTATATAAATAGATTTAAGAGCTTCTCCATAGAAAGAGGACTAACTTACCCTAAAAAAGGAACTTCTACGCAACACACAAGCCACAACGATCAGGGAAACAGGAAACCAGGTCCTATGACAGAAAAAAATAATCCACCCTACTTAGAATCAGATAAGAACCCTCCGTCCTGGTCTCTCATGATTTCACACAGGCTTTATTGAGTGAAGCAATCTTTAAAACAATGTGATTAGGATACAAAATGAGCCAATGTTTCCAGAGGGGAATCGAATACTGGATTCTACCACGAGTAGATTCATGCACAAAAAAGCCTATGTCAACTGACACCAAAGATGAAAGATCCTGTTATTAGATCTGATCCACATTCATAAATGTATGATGTAGCGTTCCACAGAGACAAGGGAGATTTGTTTATTAATAAAGTTACCATGTTATTTAAACCCTGCTTAAGAGCTACAAAAGCGCCATTACATCCTCACAGGTCAGAGCCCAAAACACACAGGGACAATCTACCAAGCAAAACTGTATAATCTGTGAATAAAGTTCTTAGTCACAGTTGATTTATGACAATCCCACAAGGATTTCAAGGCAAGTGGTTAAGCAGAGGTGGTTTGCCATTGCCTTAGTTTCATACAGAGTAGCTTGTGCTTAAAAAAACCCTACAATAGCTTAGGAAGCAACCAAGTCCATTCTGCTATGCTGCTTGTATACTTCAATCCAACTACAGAAGTATTACCTCAGACTCAGCAGATATTTTATTTGTTTTATTTATTCACTTCATTTAAACCCCGCCTTTCTCCCCAATAAGGAGCCAAAGCGGCTTGCATCATTCTCCTCTCCTCCGTTGTCTCCCTCACAACAACCCTGTGAAGTAGGTTAGGCTGACTGTGTGTGACTGGGCCAAGGTTACCCAGCAAGCTATCATGGCAGAGCAGCAATTCCAACCTGGGCTAGCAGACAGTAGGTGTATGGCCCAGAGTAGGTGCAAGTGGTAATTTAAATTATATTGTAGTACTGAACTGTTTTCATGTTTTAACTATGTATGTAAGTTGCCCCGAGCCCGGTTTAGGTAGAGAAGGGTGGGGTAGAAATACAATAAATAAATAGGTAGTAAAACCCAAGCATGGATGTTTGTGTTCTAGTCACTATATCCGGTGGTGGGATCCCAAAAATTTAATAACAGGTTCCGATGGTGGTGGGATTCAAACAGTGGCGTCGCCGCACACACGCACCTCCAGTCCCTATTGGGCAGGGAGGTTGCTTTAGTAACCCCTTCTAGGCACTCAGAAAAAATTAATAACCACTTCTAGAGAAGTGGTGAGAACTGGTTGGATCCCACCTCTGACTATATCTTGAACTGATTATGCCAATAATTTTTATACATTCCCTGCTTACTCACTTAAATTGTACACACCGAGCCATGACACTTGAATTGACTCAACTCAAGCAATGTTTTTGCTTCTACACAATACATTTTCTTACATCAATTTCTTTCTTAAGATCAAATACACGTACGAACGCTTTTGATCCCTGGTTTCAAGCATTACATCATTTCTGCATTAGCTTCAGCGGCGTGGGCAGAATTATCTGCTGCAGATACAACTGAGTCAGCAATTACTGTGCTCTATTTTTGTTCCCCTTCTTTAATTCAATGGATCCAGAGCAATCCATCAGAGAAGAAAAGGCTTTTTTTAATTTGCTAACTGCAATTACATCAAATGGACTGAGACTTTTCTTTTTAAAGCCACAGTTCTTATATCAGCTTCACGCCCCTCTCCGTCCAACTTATATAAATAATACTTTGGAACCACTGTATCCATATAATCCAGCACTGCAATTGTATATTTAACATTCAAAAATTTTAAAAGTTCAAAACTGTCTATGTTTTAAAATGCTGCTAATTTTAATCTATGTTGCTAATGTGGCTAGTGTCACCAGGCCCTCTCTGCGGGAATCTGGAAATTCCTTGGGGCCTGTAAGATTCCCGAGGATTGTTCCACCGGGCCTTTGGAGAGCCAATTAAGCTGAATGGCCAGGTGCCCCCCTCTGTTTTCCTGTTTGAGGGTCGCTTGACATCTTTGGGACCCAGCGTGCCCCCCTCCTTGTTAGGAGGATTTTTAGGTAGGTTTTGCAGAGCGCTGTTTTTATGTATTAATCGCTGTTTTAAATTCGTTTTTAAAGTCTATGGGGCTTAATCCATTAGCTTATACTGTTTTAGTTAATGTTAGTTATTCATTGGTTGTTGTTTAATTGCCCCTTTTGTTATTGTACTGTATGACGACTATGTTGTACACCGCCCAGAGCCCCCTGGGGATGGGGCGGTATACTAAAATCGAACAAACAAACAAACAAACAAACAAATAGTGCATGCTGAATGAACAAATTATACAACTTTGCATCAACATTAAATTTTGCTACCCACTTGTATAAAAAAATACAGTAAATTGTATTTAATGGAGATAAATGCCAGAAAGGCTTGACTTCTGAAAAAAAAAGCTTGAACAGGAAAATAAAGTCATTTATTTGCAATATAATATTGCAATATAAAAATACATAATGAAAATATGTATGAAGATATAGTTAAGAATGCAAAAGTTGGCTTTATTTCTGAAATGGGGGAAATGGCAGGGAAGAAGAAAGATCACTAATCAACTCGATTGTCACCATGAAAGGGTCTTGTGGTGATACAACCACCATGAAGTCCTTCAGTCCAAAGCTCTCCAGGAAGTCCCACTTTGGATGCTGAAACAAATGATTCAGTGAACACTAGCTAACAAGGGCTACACATCCCTAAACTTAAACTGTGTCAAATGAAGTAGGCTCAGAGTAGAAATGACGATTTCCTTTGGGACCAAAAATTGCTTCAGGCTTTCAAAGTAATGACATTTGTTCTAATCAATAATATGCAAGTCGTTTTAGTCTACCAAGGGGCATACTGCCCAGGGGGACATATGAGGTCAAATTTCCCCAGGCTGCGGCCATTTAGTCTCGGGGGGGGGGGGCAGAAAATCACCCCCAGGCCCCTCCTCCTTCCCCGGGTCCATAATGTGATGGTGACTTTGAGATGACCTGGTGCAAAAACAGTTGTTTGGTTGTGGTGGGAGAGGGCAGCCATCCATACCGGGGGGGGGGGGGGTTCAGATTTTGCACCAAGCTACATTTTTCTTAGATACACCTCTGAGTCTATCTATATAGCAGCCGTTGAGATGCAATTCTTAGCACAGTTGTTTTCCTTTGCCAAAAGCATCAAAGAGAAATGATCTTTACCCTCACAGTTACAGGTGATACTGGCTTCAATGGCAAGAGATCAGAAAGAAAAAAGATGACTGAACCACCAGGTATGACAGAAGAGATGCAGACTCCGGCCCTCATGGTTACAAGATATTCAGAGAAAGAGAATTTAAGGCCGTTTCTGCACGGCGTGGGGGCGGGAGCCTGCTCGCACGCAAGCGTGCGAGCAGGCGAAGGGGAGGCCGGCAGACGGCAGGCGGTTCCGCCGCAGACGCCTCTAAGCGCCCTCCCGCCCACTATCGGTGTCCTGCTCGTCGCCTGCGGGGAGTCGCAGCCCCGCCCACGCTGCCCCCCGTCCCCTGGAGGTCGGAGGACAGTGTGGGCGGGGAACGCGCCAGCAGGTGCTTAGGAGGACACCGTGAGTGGGGCGAAGACAGGAGACAGCGTCTTCCTGGCGGCCGGTTAACACCCAGCGCCACAGGGAAGACGCTCACCTCCCCAACAACAACCCTTTAAAGGGTTGTTGTTTAGAAGCGGCTTAGCCGCGCCCTGGGGAGGAAGAAGAGTCCAGGTAAGCTGCTGCTGCGTTGCAGCAGCGGCGCCTGTGCGAACGGCGGCCTGGGGGCGCCTTTTTTGGCGCCCCCAGGCCGTCATAAATGGGCCGTGCAGAAACGGCCTAAGGGAAGGTGACAAGGTTTTCCTTTTTCAGCAGCAAGAGGGCTAAACATAAAGAAGTGTATACTAGAGCGTTTCGAGATTTCTTAGGTACGAGTTCTCCTTGACATTTTAAACCACAAAGGGTTTTTTTCCTCAGAGCAAACAGTACCAAATATAAGAAAATTCCAAGATCTTATGTTCTGGGAAGGTTTAGTGAGCCTCAGAAGTAACATGTTCTTGGTGTTTCAACTGACAAACTTTTCACAATGTTAGCAAAGCAATCCTAAACATCTAAGTCTAGTGAAGTCAAAGGGCTTAGAAGGGTTCTAACTCTAATTAGTATTGCACAGGAAATGTGCTGGGAACCATGGGTTGGATCCAAAGATAAAAGGACACCTTTGATCTAAAACCACTGTTTTGTTTTGTATCTTTTCTGTTACCTAATCTCACTTAAGTACAATGAGGTACAATTGCAGACTATCCAAATCAGTAGCTTTGCCAATTAATAGGATTTGGACTGAACCCCAATTATTATTAGCTGTTTTCTTGTAAATTGTTATGGATATGATCCAACCACCATTAAAATTAATCATGAATGCAGTTAAGACAGAATCACCCTCTCTACTGATATTGTCCCTGATCATGAGTTTCAGTCATTGGACTTTACTTTTTAAAAAACCCACGGTTGAGTCAAAAGTGAGTAAGAGATTATGAATTCAGCTTGTCAATAAAGTTGAACAAAACACCCATAAAGATTTTAAAAGTAATTTTATGTTGTGCTTTTTAAGGCCATTTTAAAGCTACCTTTTCATGGCAATAAATAATTTTACACATAACTTCAAAGCCAGCATCCTACAAGTTTGATACTATTATATACTATGGCACATAGTTTTTTTTTTTTTAAAGAAACAGCCCTGCCTAGAATAATAATTTGCACACCATTTTGTAATGTTTTGATAGGTCCTAATAAAAAGTTTTTACAGGACTTTGGGAAAGGAATTTTCTGCAAATCAACATGGCTACTCACAAATCTTATTTCATCCAGACTTCTGCTTCTTTACCATTGTGGCTAAATAGAGCTTTCAAATAAAACTGTGAATAGTGCTGACAGTAGTGGCTGACAGGATGGGTAACGGTATATCCCAGCCCTCTCCACTCCACTGAAGGGTAAGCAAGGTGCACCACTCTTACTGGTGGGAACAGGGAGGGAGCAACAGAGCAATAGGGTTCCTGCAGAGCCACTTAGTAGCCAGCAGAACCAAGTGTCAGAAAGAGACATCATAACCTTGCACCTGCCCCAGCAACCCAGTAGCTGTCCCCGCTGCATAATGCTGCAGATGTACCAGAAGCCCCCCTTCTGACTTCTGCCAATAAAAGCGCTCCCCCTTCACGGGCACTTGGTGGAGAGGGCGGCAAATATTCCAACAAACTGCTGCTGACAACGGGTATGTTTTTGATAAACGAACCACAACAAGGTCTATTTTCAACTTACATTATTTCATCTGCATCCTAGGGCCATTTCACCCATTGTATTTTATTCCCTAGATGACAATTGTTTCCATGCAGGCAAAGACATATGCATTATCATGCCAGCAAAGCAGTTGCAGTCTTCTTAACCTGGATCTGCTGTCACTCAGCTGTGACAGAAAACAATCCTATGAGTACTGGAAGTCCATCCAGTTATCCACTGCATTAGTTTTGGCTTCATAAAAGAAAAGGAGTATTTTGAGAATACATTGCTAAGATTAGCAGTGGACGCAGACTGGCCCGAAAGACGAAATGAAATAATAATATAGGCAAAAGAGATCAGTTTTTCAGTGTCTGTCAGTAGTGCAATTTAGTAATTAAACATTGAAACAAAAATGAATTCTCCTAAAATTACTGTTAATTATGGGGAGCTGAAAACAGAGCAGACTTCTAGCTCCCATCTCATGTTGTGCATGTCCTTCAGGAACAAGCATGGGAAGAATTTTGGGTGTCAGCAGGAGGAGGAAGGCGAAGAAGTCCCACTCTGTTGACAGAAAGCAGATTTACCACAAGATCTAAGTTAGGGGCATGATCACAGCCCCTGTGTAAATTCCCAACAGCCGAATCCAGACTGAGCTAGTGGGCAGACTGTGCTGCTCCGGTGCCGCCCCACTCCCTCTCAAGGGCTTTCCCACAGTGCAGAAAGTCCAATAATTAAGAAACAAAAACTAGCCTGCCAGAATCCCTCATAGGGGAAAGCAGAGATATGCCACGGAAAACGTGGTGTATCTCCAAGGCTCCACTGGCGCAAGGGTGTTGGACGGGCACTAGAAGCCAACTAAGGTCAGCTCCAGAGGGGGGATTTGCCTCCCCCTGGGATTGGGCTATCCTAGTACTGCAAACTCTTCTTTCACAATTCCTCTAATGTGAGGCCAAAAACCTATTAAACAATGAAAAAATCACCTACCTGTACCCTTTTGCCATCAATTAACTAATAAAAAACACTTGAGCACCACAAATTGTGCTTGGTAACTAGCGTAGTACCTGTTAGACTTCATGCTTCACAAAGGGAGTAATCTCTAAATCATTCCTACTACTTTACAGCATAATACAGTGTTTGTTTCTCTCTTTTGCCACATCCCCCATTTAATATCAAGTTGCTTCTATTTAGCCACATTCAGCTCTGCCTTGATTTCCTAATTATATCCAGAACTCTGACACCTCACAGACTTATCTAAAACAGTTACTTTTCACTGCTTTTGTGTTAAAATGAAACCTCGAGCATTTGAATCTGTGTAAAAGTTACAAATTTTGGAAGGCAAGTGTATAATTTGTACTCTGATGAGGCCCAGGGATTCCCATAAACCCCTGCCAGCATGACCAATTGGCCATGCTGGCAGGGGCTGATGGGATTTGTAGTCCATGGACATCTGGAGAGCCACAGGTTGCAGACCCCTGACCTACAACATCAGGTAGGCAAAAGGTAGTTATATTTAAGCCGTCCTGAGCATGGAAAATGGCTTTTATATGTTAAGAATGATGGCCAACAGTGTAAGCAGTCAGACAACTCTTTCTGCTAAGGAGTGACACGGTATGTATGGGGGCATATGAGCAACACTGCTCCCCACAAAATGGATCTCCCTCAGGTTTTTTTTTCTTCATCTTGTATGTCAAGCCTGGGTAGAGAGGCAGTTGGCCGCTGAACTTTTCCCCTGGCCTTAAGATGTGCCTGCATGGACAACAATGCTCGCTAATCCCCATAGCATCACCTTAGGGCAGGGGTAGGGAACCTGCGGCTCTCCAGACGTTCAGGAACTACAATTGGCCATGCTGGTAGGGGCTGATGGGAATTGTAGTTCCTGAACATCTGGAGAGCCGCAGATTCCCTACCCCTGCCTTAGGGTGATTTAACTAGCACTGCAAGCAGATCATTATTTATCCTTTCTGCACACACCCCAGCAATCAATCAGTATTTAGGAGGACAGCCCAGCTATTATCTTGGGTTCTGGCAACTCATCAAGACTTTTCGATCTTTTGTTGTAACACGAAAAGCGATCAATTGTTTGTCTCTAGCTTTCCTTCCAGCTTACCTCGTACTGCCTCAGGACCCATTTTTGGATATAAATAGTGGTCCTTTGGCCATCCGTAGTATATGTGCATTTCGGATCCTTTCACGCATGTTCACTTGTGTTCTTTCTCTTGGGCTCTTTCCTCTGCTCCTGGAAACGCTGGTCGTGGTCTTTCTTCTTCTTCTTCTTCTTCTTCTTCTTCTTCTTCTTCTTCTTCTTCTTCTTCTTCTTCTTCTTCTTCTTCTTCTTCTTCTTCTTCTTCTTCGAAGGGAACTGAGAGAGCTCCAAAGAACTGTGACTAACCCAAGGTCACCCAGCTGGCGTGTGTTGGAGTGCACAGGCTAATCTCAATTCCTCAGATAAGCCTTCACAGCTCAAGCGGCATAGCAAGGAATCAAACCCGGTTCCTCCAGATTAGAAAGTGTCACTTTCCCTGGATGTCCATGAACTTCTACCTTTTATAATATCAGCATTAAGGAACAATAATTTTGTAAGAAAGTTGCAAACTTGATTTTATTACGTAGTTGTACAGGGCATCAACCAGTTGAAATGAAGCACTTCCAACCTCATTCATTTCAATGGTAAACATCTAAAAGTCTTCTAACACCCCAATGTTAATCAAAAGAGATTTTTAAAAGCTTAATCTTAGTCTGGTTAACACCCTAGATTTGTATTACCTGCAAGGCTGCAGAGTTGATTTTATAGAATAGATTGTTCAACTGTCTTGTACAAAACTGGGTTGCTATACTCCAGCTAAGTAGTAAACATGGAGTAGTGCTTAAGGGTAGCGTCATTAACCTAGAAAAGTGGGTTCAAGTCCCCATTCCTCCATATAAAGCCTTCTGGGTGACCCTGGGCTAGCCACAGTTCTTTCAGAACTCTCCCAACGCACTCAGAGGCAGGAAATGGCAAATCTCTTCTGAATACCTCTTGCCTAGAAAACCCTTTGGGGGTGCCATAAGTAAGCTGGAACTTGACAGCACGTTCCACCACCTAATCACTTTTTTTTAAAGGAAGAAAAATAAGCAGGCCTTACCTTTTGTGCTCCTCAATCAAGTGAATGCCACAGTACACAAAATGTCAAGCAGTCTCAAGAAACACACAGCTGCTGTCTTATTACTGTTCATAATCTTCAAGTACTTGTGCCAAACTAACATTTACATGTAAAGGTAATCTAACTGATAGTAAAAGGTCAAAAACAGGAGGCATATTTTTTAATTGCTAGTGGAATACAGCTTCCCATATCTAACATTCTTCAAAAGGTGTGTAAGAATGAGCATGGAATCTGCTGCATGACATCTTGGAAAGTTCAGGATGACAGGAAAATGCACTTTCGCATAGGTGTGCTGATAGAATTAATTGTAAAAAAAATCTGTGACAGAAGAATACTCCTGCTTCCTGATATATTTGCAAAAGTCAATTTTTATTGTGAGTTAACAGTTTAATCACACCGCTATTGCTAGAACTTCCTAGAATTAGCACAAAGCTAAGTTGCTAATGATAAATAAGTTTGCTTTTTGCCAGTTTGCTTTCACAGCTGACATGGCAAACTTGTACGGTTTTCAAGGCAAGAGACAAACAGGTGGTTTCCCACTATCTGGCTCTACATCAGTGGTTCTCAACCTGTGGGTCAGGACCCCTTTGGGGGTCAAACGACCCTTTCACAGGGGTCGCCTAAGACTCTCTGAATCCATGTTCTCCATCTGTCAAATGGATAAATGTTAGGGTTGGGGGTCACCACAACATGAGGAACTGTATTAAAGGGTTGTGGCATTAGGAAGGTTGAGAACCACTGCTCTACATAGTAACCTTGGACTTCTTCGGGGGTCTCCTATCCAAGTACTAATCAGGGCCGGTCCTACTTAGCTTCTGGGATCTAACAAACTCAGGCTAGCCTGGGCTATCCAGCGCAGGGCAGGAAATGAAGTAAAAAAAATCAAGTAAAAATCAAGTAAAAAAATAAAACTGTGTCCATAAAATGACTACAAAGAAAGGGGAGTGAGGGAGAAATAAACAGAACATATTTTATTCACTCAGAACAAAAATAAATTATAACCAGTAAAATGTACCTGGTCTGGGCAAGGCCAAAAAGACAGAATTAAGGTCACCAACAAGATCAGGTTTTTAAATTTAGATTAAATTTTCAATAATAATTAACATCTTCGATATAATTAACATTCCCCTGGTTTGGTGTTCACAACATAGATCACAATCGTATCTGTACCGACTCATTGTAACATAGATCAGAATCGTATCTGTACCTACTCATTGTAAGGATGATGGGGAAAAATCTTACTTTTCTTCTTCTGTTGCCTGGGATTGAAACCATGTGTTTTAATGTATTATTGACTAAGCTGCATTACCTGAACCAGGAAAAACCAAACTAAAAATAGAATAAATCACAAGCATTTTCAATGGGATGAGGATGGGAAATAAGTCCAGTTTTATTCAGTGGGGTTTACTTCAAAAAAGTGTTCTTAGTTTTGCAGTGTAATAGTCCTAGATCTATCACATTTTTATCTCAACCTTTCTCCAAGCATCTCTGAGGGGCTTACATGGTTCTTCACTAATTCACTTTGTCCTTATATGAACTGTGAGGTAAATCAGGCTGAAGGACAGTGACTAGACCAAGGTCAATCAGAACCTGTCTAATACTCCAAGTACTACATCACATGGGTTTGGATACAGGCTAGATCAGTTATCCCTAACATGGCACCCATGGGCACCATGGTGCTCATTGATGGAATTCCTCATGCTCATTTGCTTCATTCATCAAAGAAACACCCAGTCTTGGCTTTCTTCCACATACCATATATACTCGTGTATAAGTCGAGTTTTTCAGCACAATTTTTGTGCTGAAAAAGCCCCCCTCGACTTATACACGTCAGGTGTATTTTAAAAAATATTTTAGGGTTTTTACTTTGTCAACCACCAGGGGGTGCAATTTTTAGGCTAGTGGCACCAAAATTTCAGGATATCATCAGGTGACACTCCTGATGATACCACCCAAGTTTGGTAAAGTTTGGATCAGGGGGTCCAAAGTTATGGATCCCCAAAGTGGGTGCTCCCATCCCTCACTGTTTCCAATGGAAGCTAATAGTAGATGGGGCTACGCTTTTGAGGGTCCAAAACTTTTGACCCCCTGAACCAAACTTCACCAAACTTGGGTGGTATCACCAGGATGGTCTCCTAAAGATACTCCGAAATGTTGGTACTGCTAACACAAACATTCCTTCCCTGACAGGTTGTGTGAATGTCCCTTCTAAAATGACACCTGCCATGCGCAATTTTAAAAATTGGTACACTAAAAATAATGAACTATTCTTTTAAAAAGCAGGGTAGTTTTGAGTCACAGTGAACAGGCATGTTCATTCCAGTTTTTATCGTAAGATCAGTTGAGCCCTCCGGGGATAAGGCGGCCTATAAGTCTAATAAAATAATAAATAATAATAATAATAATCCATTGTTTAAACCCTTTCCTTACGAAAAAGCTAAGGTTTTTGTACTTTTAAAGTTATTGTTGATACCATATTGTTCTTGTTGACCCTCTTTTCCACTTACAGAGCTAGTTTACTGTTTTTCTTTGAAATAAATTGAAATAAATATTCAAAAACATTTAACCCACTGATGCTTCAATTAACGTAATTTTATTAGTATCTATGTTTATTTTTGAAATGTACCAGTAGCTGCTGCTGCATTTCTGTCAGAATCCCAAAAACACACAAAACTCTTGTTGAAGAACAGCAGCTTTACTGGTTCGGGGATCTTCCCTGGCCAAAGCCAAGACTGGAGAAAATCCCGCGCAAACTCCAATAATAAAAGAACTGGCAGGCCCCCCAGCCTGGGAAAGTGAGCCTAAAAGTAAGTGTAAGGAGATAACAGAAGATGGGCAAGCAACGGCCTTGACACCACCTGGTATTACTCCATATTCTACAGCAACAGGGAAAAGACAGTTAGAAATGCAGTTAACCCCTACCAACCTCCCCCCAGTGCAATGAAACAGCAGCAGAAGCAAAGTCCCAAAAACAGGCCTCCTGACAATTTCCCACCCTCGACTTACACGCGAGTCAATATGTTTTTTAGTTTTTTTGTGGTAAAATTAGGTGCCTCGACTTACATTCGGGTCAACTTATACACAAGTATATACGGTAAGTGGAGCAGGAGAATCCAGAAATAACTGACTTAATTGTAGGAGGAAGCCTGACACTTGGTGATTCCCCCCAGTACCCTATGGAAGACACTTCCCCTCAATGGCAACCATTCTGTGGTGATGCCCCTTCCCTATCCTCAAAAATTTAAAGGCAGTGGCGTATGTAGGGAGGACAGAGGGAGCCAATGCCCTAGGTGCTACTTGCGAACGTGATGTGCCTGCCATCTGCCTGACACCTGCTCACCCACTGGAGAAGTAGGCAAGAGATTGAGGGCATCCTTTCTCTCCACCCATCACCAGGGGCGCAATTTTGTGGGGAGAGCACAATTTGGAGGAGACACCATTTCAGAGCTTACCCTAGGTGCCATTTTCTGCAGGTAAGCCACTGTTTATAGGTGCCAAGAGGGTAGATTCTTTATTGCAAAGGAGAACTGAGAACTGTGGCAAGGTTTCTCTTCCTCTGAGCACCAACAGCAAGGTAACGCCAAAACCATTTTCAGCGTCTGAGACATCATATAACACCTTGCAGATCACATTCAGTTTCAAACGTCTTCAACGCCTCTTTGCTAACGTAAGCTCTTTAGCAGCATGCCAACAGATTCCCACTCTTGTAAAGTCTCAACCCAAGAAACTCCATTCCTTGTATGCAAGTAGTCACAAAGCAAAAAAACAACCACCAGGAAATGTTACATTGCTTTCACACTAACTGGAAGTGTTAAGAAAATACTACCAAGCATAACAGAACAACTAGCATGGAGGGATTTCTTTTTACGAGCAACAGTTTTTCTCCCAATAAAATTCTGAGAAGGTATTAGCAACAATAATGAAATCAGGTTATTCACCAATGGGTATTGTTGCCCTCTCTGGCCTCTCGGCTGTTTCACTATTAAAATGTCCAGGCTACTTATTCTATTCTTAATTAGTTAGAATTGTCTGTCCTTTCAGATAATGAGGAAGGCACCTTACTGCAATATTATTAACAAGTCAGACAGACTGCCAGCACAGGGGGGCGGCAATCGGGGACATCATGTTCTCTGGGAAAACGTATATACCCTGTTTCTCCGAAAATAAGACATCCCCTGAGAATAAGACGTAGTAGAGGTTTTGCTGAAGTACTAAATATAAAACATCCCCCGAAAGTAAGATGTAGCAAAGTTTTTGTTTGGGAGCATGCCTGTCAAACAGAACACCAGAGAATGCAGCTGTGGAGCAGAAAAATAAGACATCCCCTGAAAATAAGACATAGCGCAGTGATGGTGAACCTTTTTGAGACTGTATGCCCAAACTGCAACCCAAAACCCACTTATGTATTGCAAAGTGCCAACACGGCAATTTAACCTGAATACTGAGGTTTTAGTTTAGAAAAAATGGTTGGCTCTGAGGCACGCATTACTCGGGAGTAAGATTCGTGGTAGTTGTTGGCTTTGCTTTAAAGCAACCATGCAACTCTTCAAACGGGTGAATCACGACCCTAGGAGGGTTTACTCAGAAGCAAGCCCCATTGCCAGCAACCGAGCTTACTCCCTTTGGGGGTAAGGCGGCCTATAAATCGAACAAACAAACAAAGAAACAAACAAATAAATAAAGGATCGCGCTTTACTTCTTTGCATGAAAATCAGTGGGGTTTAACAGCGCTTAACAGGGTTACCTACACTGCTTCCCCAAAAGTAGGTCTTAGTATTGTTGAAGAGAGGCTATTTCACGGCCGGAATCGCACTTGGAGTGCTGTTAATGTGAGTTTCCGGGCTGTGTAATGGCCCGTGTTCTAGCTGTATGTCTACGTTTCGCCTGCATCTGTAGCTGGCATCTTCAAGAGGGATCTTCAGAAGATCCTCTGACAAATGGTCCAACCCTCTGATGGTGGCTAAAACGCCAGGAGAGAATGCTGCTAGAACACGGCCATACAGCCCGAAAACCAGCAACTCAATTGACCCAAGTAGCACGAAGCTTTAATGCTAATAATCGGAGGCCCCAGTGGGCCCAGGCCAGCCCTAGATGTGTGTTATTATTGTGGGGGGGTAATTTCTCTCCCCACATGATGAACCTCTGTGCATGCCCACAGAGAGGGCTCTGAGTGCCACCTCTGGCACCCGTGCCATAGGTTCGCCATCACTGACATAGCGCATCTTTGGGAGCAAAAAGTAATATAAGACACTCTTATTTTCGGAGAAAAACGGTAAACAAGAAAATGTTTTAATGAAGCCCCCACTAGTGTTGTGCCACAGAGTGACCAATTAAAGACCTTTCCTCCTCAGAACTAAATGATAAGATCAATATAAATCCTGCAAGCATGACCAACTGTGTCTCTGAACCTGTCTTCTTTCTGCCCAAATCTCTCCAAATCAATCATTTTACTTTGCTTTAGATAGCCTGGATTGGTGTTGGTTTGCATTATTTTACAGTTTGCTACGTGATGAAAACGTTAATAGAATTGCCAAGGGATTACATTGTTTTCTGAATGGACAGATGAATCAATAGCATTACATAATCAACATCCTCTTGGGTTAGATGTAACCTCCTGATTGTAGACGCAAACTGAATTTCTGCTTGTGCGAAGATGGGTTTGTTGATTTCTGCAGATTCTGACTCTAACTGTGAGTTGCCTGCATCTTCCAACTGTTGGGGGGGAGGGAAGGCTGTGATTTCTATCCCCTGTCACTCTAGTGCTGTGGTGGCTTAATCATATAACGGGCATAGGTGCCAGAGGTGGCACTCACAGAGCCCTGCTCATAGCCAGGCACGTTGCAAAACAGAGTGCCCCCCCCCCCCCCCATCTACTGGCTGGCCTGGGCCGGGCTGGAGGCTTTCGACATTGCCAGCGCATTAAACCTAAGACCTAGTTTTGGAGGGAAGCAATGTAGTGTAACCTGGATAAGCAGCTGGTATTAAACCCCACTGATTTTTCTTGCTAAGAACTAAAGCGTGATCCTTCACCTGGGAGTAAGCTCAGTTGCTGGCAATGGGGCTTTCTTCTGAGTAAACCCTCCTGGGGTCGTGATCCACCCATTGGAAGAGTTGCATGGTTGCTTCAAAGCAGAGCCACCAACTACCACGAATCTTACTCCCAAGTAATGCACGCCTCAGAGCCAAATGTTTTTTTCTAAATTAAAACCTCAGTATTCAGGTTAAATTGCCGTGTTGGCACTTTGCGATAAATAAGTGGGTTTTGCGTTGCAATTTGGGCACTCGGTCTCGAAAAGGTTTGCCATCACTGCTCTAGTCTCCCATACTGCATCATACACCATTCCCAAGGGCCCTTCCGCCCTCAAGAGTGGCTTTCCAGTGGGGTGTAGCAGAAAGGGGGAAGAAAAAAAATGCTACTGTGAATATAAGTCTACTCACGGTTCTCAAGATCTGTCTACTGTAAGCACTGTAAATGTTCATTGCTATGTAAATACCATATCTATAAGGGTTATAGATATATAGATGGCATTGAACAAGGGAGAAAAGCAAAAGCTGTTTCTGTAATGTGTTCACAAATTACACTGAATACATATACATTCTGCCCGTACATGAATACATCTGCTTATAAGAAAGAGCGAATGTGCGTTCACTTTGCAGATGAAAGCAACGACCAGTATCTGAATAAATTTGGGATGAGCAAAAGCACACATTCTGCTATACATGCACTGAATGCAGGTACACTCTAATCTGGAGAACTGGGTTTGATTTCCCGCTCTGCGACTTGAGCTGTGGCGGCTTATCTGGTAAACTAGATTAGCTGGGGGGGGGGGGCCCTCCAAACTTTGGTCCTAATATTTGGCCCTGACAGCATCACTCAGTTTCTTATAACCATAAATTATTTGACTTGCATGTCTATCTCACCTGCCTAACAGTGCATTGCTAAGAAGAGTTACTCCAGTCTAAGCACATCCATTTCAATGGGATATGCAATCTACCACAGACAAAATTTTTACTTTTTACTTAGTCAGAAGTGAAAGGGCCTCTTTACCAAAGGCCTATGCTGGAAGGTATATCCAGTGGTGGGATTCAAATAATTTAACAACCGGTTCCGGAGGTGGGATTCAAATAATTTTACAACTGGTTGTTTACAAGAACCATTTTAACAACCGGTTCTGCCAAAGTGGTGCGAACCTGATGAATCCCACCACTGGGTGTATCCACTTAGCAAAACCATAAAGCTCGGGAAAACAGGAAGTCAGTTAAGATAGGATAGAACAAAAGTTTCAGAACACAGAAGAAAAATTTGGAATGTCAAATTTGAGCTAACTATAATTTGAGTGGCAACTACCAACATGTGATCAAGACAGAGATTTTTGATTACGACCAAAGATGTACTTTTAAGAAGCTTACTTGCATTTTATTAATCACTTATGACAAAAATCAAAATTAGTTACAGGAAACCGAGACACAAAGAATTAATGGAGGTGTGTGAGGCAAAAGGTGAGTCATGAAACCGCACCTAGCACAAGTGGAAGTGCCGCCCTAGGTCATATCTGAAAAGTCCTGAAAGGGTCAAAAAGAAGAAGTGAGCCACAGCAACCAATATTTGAGTGGCAGAAACCTTATGGATCATTAATCTGTAAAATATCAGTAATGTTAAATTGTGTATGTTCAGTTATGCAAATGAATCTTTTACATTGATTCTTCATACATCTCTTGCTTTGAATTCTGACGTCATTTGGCTTTTTAATTATAAAAGGGTACTAACTCCTGTACTATATTATTGAGTGGTGACAGAAAAAAAATCCATTCCAATAGTTTGTTCTTCGTTCCCCCAACCCTCTGTGATGTACCACAAGCATATCAGGATACAATAGTAGGGTTCCAGGACTCTGCTTCAGATGCCAACACTTACATTAGTGCACCAACAGTTATTTCCTACTAATTCCATGAGTCAATCTGTATCCTGAATCATTTACCCGTAACAATACTTGCAACAGGAATTCATTAATGATCCACTTCATGCAGAGAGCTAACATTTCAGAGCTGCACTACGTTATTTTTGTCAATGAGGTAAACAGAAATGAGTCAGTACAAGAAGAACTTTGTATAAGATGATGCCTTATTTCCCATTCCTTTTTACTGTACCTGCTGTTTAAAGAAAGGAGACAGTGACTCACCAACAAATTCTGTTTACATGAAGAAAGATGACTAAGGGCACAAAAACTTGATTTAAAAAAAAGATCCTGGCTCATGAAGGCCATTTTCCATTACACTAATGGGAGAAGCAAGGAAAATATTCCGTAGGGATTCTACTATAACCTTATAATAACAACTATAATACAACATCATAACAATCTCTTGGGAAAAAATAGGTCTGAAAGTGGGTGACCATCAGCCGAAAGTAAAAAGATTAAATTAAAGCCACAGCTTAATTGGATGGAATTGAAAATAAAGCGGGATAAAATAGAATGTAATTCTCTTCAATTATGGAATGGCCATTTTTTTCCATTTTAAAAGATTACAATGACTGTGCATCCTAGTAGCACAATTCCAAAAGCATAGCTACAGTAAGCTATTTTCAAAGTAGCAGGGTTCATTCAATCACTGGCAGGATGTACACATTAGAGCAAATATCCAGCATCAACCAGACAATTGCATGAAATGGAAGAGCTGTGTAAAGACCATATAAACTTATAAAGCCCTGTTTTTTCTTCCCTGCTAGGTATTTCAATAGTAAAAGGGGACAGAAAGAAACATGCCAAAAACTCACAGGACTAGAGTTCAATTCTCAATCATTAACTTCTTTTTTTATAATGATTTTTATTGAATTTTTAACAACTACACATTGATACTAAAACAATACAGTGGAACCTCAGTTTACAACAACTTCGGGTTTCGTTGGTTTTGGTTATCGTCGATCATCGACAGCTGTTGTATTGCCTCAGTTTTAGGTCGATGCCGTAGCAGTTTCGATCAGTGTGCTGACAAAATCCGGCGACCGCTATATAACTAAGCTGTGTTGTTTCGCGTTGCCCTCGCCAAAGCCGAGCGTAAGCACCTATAAAATTCGTTTTGCATTTGAAAATTGTGCCGCCAACACAAATGGCCACCCTCGGTTTTGTCAGTTTGAGGTTTTAAAATTAAAGGGTGTTTCCAAACGGATCACTGACGAAAACCGAGGTTCCACTGTACATACAACTCTACAGTGATTAAGTCAAGCTAACACTTTAAAAAACCCACTTACAGAACACCAGAAAAAAACCAAAACAATTACTTCCCACCCAGAACCCATTGCAGAACTTATCTTTAATATTATACTGTTACTTTTGGTATCTAGACAAGCAGTTTAAAAAAACTAAAATAAACTGTTCAAATTTCTATCCTTTTCATATAGAGAACATGCATAGTATAATCTTAGTATAAACTTATTTCTTGGATTTAAAGGCAATTTACATATAAATTCTTCAATTTTTCATTTTGACCCACTATGTAAATACTTAAGACTGCTGTCTGTCATTCTTTTTTTAAAAAAGAATATTTACTTAGTTTTACTGATTTTTATCTGCATTTCAACTATTTCACTGGATGTTTTTAAGTAAACTCTTTAATGTTTTCCTCGTAAAATACTTTGGCACTTATTACAGGGGTGATTCTTTGTGTATGTCCTTTGTGTGTGAAAAGAATTCTCTCCATTTTAACCATATGAATCTTATTTGTTTCTTCTCCACAGTGTCCACTGAAAAGGTATAGTCTTAACACTTCTGCAGGGCCCTCAAGGGAATTCTTTTCATGACATTAATGTCTTTGTCATACATCTTAAACTTAGATTTTCGTCAAACCTCCATAATTTGATCTGCAGTGTCTTTTGCATGTAAAATGACAATATGTCTACACAGTCCCTGTGATTTTGGGGTTTTTTTGAGTTTACTCTATATTTTTTCAATCTTTCCAGTCATCTCTTCTTGTATCATCATAAATTTGGCCAGAGCCAAGGAAAGTTTCTTTTTAGATTTTCTTTCCTTTTTAGATTTTCCTTCTTGTTCCTCTGCATCGTTTCTCAATCTAAGAGCCTTTTCTGTCGTCTGATATTCCAAGCGAAGAATCACTTGCTCATATTCTTTCTTTCTTTCTTTCTTTCTTTCTTTCTTTCTTTCTTTTCTTTCTTTCTTTTTCTTTCTTTATTGTTTATTTATTTATTATTTGAGTTAGCATACCGCCCTATCCCAAAGGAGGGCTCAGAGCAGTGAACAATATAAAAGCATATATAAACATAAAATATATAAAAAGTTTAAAATTTTCATTTCTAAAACAATTATCCCGCGAACCCATAGCCAACCCTCCCAAAGAAAGGGCCAATGATGGAGTCCGATGATCAGTTAGGGACTTCCCTATACAGCAGGAGGAGGATAAGCAGGCAGGAGCATGGCCTTTGTAGGCTGGGTCTCTCCCGAAGGCCAGATTGGAACAATTAGGTCTTGCGCAGGCCCTCTAAAGGGAACTCTCAAAAGGTCCCATGCCAAGGTGCCGGACCAGCTTCAGTGGTAGAGTGTTCATTCCCACCAGGCAGGGGAGCCAAGAGCCGTAAAGGAGGCCCTGGCCAGGAGTGGAATCAACCAGCCGCATCATTGAGGGAGCCAGGGATCTCCAGTAGAATTGTACTCTGCTGGGCCTTGAGAGGTGCGACTTCAGCGGGTTTATATGGGGTAATCACGGTCCGAAGGTCTGAAGAAAGTCCCAGCAGGCAGCGTGATAAAGACCTTAAAGTCCAACACCAATACCTTGTGCGAGATGATTCCAGGAACTCCACTGAGAGGTCAATGCAGCTGGTGCAACACAGGCTGGATATGATCCCAGATGGCACTGCCTGTGAGCAGACGTGCAGCTGCATTTTGGACCAGTTTTAGCTTCCGAATCAGACACAAGGGAAGGCCCGCGTAGATTTCATTTGAACTGAGTCAACTCCTTTTTAAAAATCTTTAATTTGTTCTTTAACATCTTTATCTCCTCCTCCAATTGTCAGTTTTCTTAAGACTGTTCTTTCCTTTTTTAATATCCTTTAATAGTTTGGCCATCGTTGCTGGTATGCTTTGAACATTACTTTTTATAGAGTGCGTTTCCAATAGTAGACTTTGAAAATTTGTAGTTATGGTTCTAACAGTGTTCAACAACTTTTGATAATTCAATTTAAAAAACCCTTTCCTAATAGCCATCTTGGACTGCTAGGGCCACTAGAATTACTAGATGGCACTGTGCAACAAACCTATAATTGAGTATAGCTGAAGGTATCCTTTCTTTTATGTCCCTTTCTATGATTCAGCAAAATATCCTTCCTTCCTTCCTTCCTTCCTTTTCTGGTCTACAACAGTCTTGACCTGGCACCCTGTCAGCTCCAGAGAACAAAGTTCAGTCTTATTTTTATAGCCACAAAATAGCTATAACACTCCAGTGCCTTTATTTTAAAGCTTCTCCTTTAAAACAGTTTCTTTTTTGTTTAATTTTTTTCCTTTTTTCCTTTTTGTTTACTCTATGTTTATAGCTTTTAGAGAGATCTTCAAGTTTTTTGCTGGACCTGTCTGCAACAGATTCTGGGCTTCTCTTATTTGGTCTCCATTTTATCTTCATTTTTTCATGAGAGGACTTGAGATGTTGTCTTCCAGAAGAAAAGTGAAGTTTCCAGCAGGAAATGGTGGCCCTGCCACTGACTCAACTTCTCTACCCCAGCAAATCACTACAGCAAGCATCCCTTCTGTGTGATCCTAGCCACAGGAGGCAGTGTTGAGAGTCTATGCAACTTCCTTTAGCTTTCCCCTTAAACTGGGGAAGCTTGTGGCTCCTTGCGAGCTGTTAACTGGAGCGTCGGATTCCGGAGCAAGATCGAGATCAACCATCTTATATTATGACTAGACCAGAAGTCCAATTTCTTGCAGGCGGCTTCCGCCGCTGGAATTTATATATATACAGGTATGATGACCTGAGAAAAGAAGCCCCCAGAGCGCTTCGTCGCACTGAGAGCATGCGTTAAGCACAGGACCTGACTCTTCTTCCCTCCCCAGTGGTGGCGTCAAACTGGCTAAATAACTAAACAACAACCCTTTAAAAGGGTTGCGGTACGTTGGGAAGAGGCGTCTTCCACAGCGAAGCGGTCGCAAACGCTTCGCCGGAAAAACAGCTGTCTCCGTATCTCCGCCCCACTCCACGGTGTCCTCCCCGCAAATTAAGCCTCTGCGGGCGTCGCCAGCCAGCCACACTGTCAGGCTCCGACCTCCAGGGGTCGAGGAGGGTAGCGTCAGACGCCAAGACTGCGGCATACGCCTGGAAGGCGACGATGAGGACGTGAAGTGGGGCGGGGGAGGCGCAGAGAAGCGACTCCGTCTTGGAGCCGCCCACCGCCATCCTGCCAACCTCCCCTTAAGCCTGTAGAGACTCCTGCGGTGATGAGCGCCTCCCTGGCCCGATGCAGCTTGACCTTGGTCATTAACCTCAGTGAGATTTACAACTGGAGATATTATTGCTGTCTTACAAGTTTCATAAAATAGACTGTCCTGAGGTTGGGCCCATTCCTTTAGAAGAGAAAGCATCATTATACTGCAATCTTTGCACTAATACGAAACAGACGAATTCAGTGCAAATGTGACATTAACACCAGTTCAGAGATCGAACCTGTTTGATTCAGGGCTTCAGTGAAATCTCACACTGTGCAGGCATCAGTATCAGAAACCATTAATGGCATTAAAAAGAACAAAGGTAGTCCAATTGGACCTCATTATATATAAAAACAATATCAAAATATTAAAAATAAATACATATACATAATTATGGCTACATTAGATACAACATTGTTTAAAAGGATGAATCCTCAATTTGTTTCTCCCCTTTTTGGTTCAGAGTATTCTATCTGAATTCTCTCGACCAGTGCTGTACCCAAAAACAGTGCCACCAAAGCTGCTGCTATCGCATCCAGATCAATCAGAAAAGTTTGGGTAAGTAGACCATGCGAGCTTTTCTTTCTTTCGATGGGTAAGGGTCCAATTAGGTGAGAAAGAATCTCTTTATGTAGTGGGCAATATAAGATGATGCGTGATATTGTATCCGTGCAGGTATATAAGAGATAGAGAGCAAAACAAAGAGTCTAAATGACTGACATCATAATGACTGACTGAGACTTCATTATACTGGAATGAGCATGTACAAATTCTAAGCAAACATGACAGGTTCCAAAATAAGGGTTTCTGCTGAGGTACCAGAAATCTGCAAGGCCTTTTAAAAAGTGACTAGAAGGCAGGTTCCTTGGAAATCTAAGAAAGTAACATTATGTCTAATCCTGATCAATGACCCCTTGGGGTATAGATAAAAAAATCTGCACTGTACAATGGGGAACATTGCGCACAACTTGATTAGGGAACACTTTCCTACAAACCTGGAGGGAAAAAAGGTGAGGGGCTTTTTAAAAACACCCAAACCTCAATTTATATGCAAAAAAAATGAGATCTTGCAACAATATTTTCTCGAGATCACAACAGCCATTTTGAGGAAGAAGATGGTGAAGAGTCTGGGAGAGGTGTTGTTGTCACTACTGCCACCAACCAGACAAACAAACAAAGCCGGCAGGCAGGGATAGTGGTGCAAGCAATCAGAGACAGGGAAGGAAGATGGAGGTGGAGGAAAGGCCCAAAGACATACTGGGCCACTATCCACTTACCTCTTCAAATGCACTTAACGCCGCGGCGACCCGCCGGTGAAAAAATTATCCAGCTGACTTCTGACCACGCGGAGACATTTGTTCCCCACAGGAAAATTAGCGGGCAGCAAAGAGCAAGAAGTTCCATGGGAAATAGGGAATAGAGAGCGTTCCAGATTGGCTGGAGAATTTGTGCGTCCAGGACCAGCCCATCCGGCCGAGGTCTCCCGTCACCGATTGGCTGGAGCAGCTTTTGGGCTTGTGATTGGATTAGAAATGCGATGCGTCGCGTGCGATGCGTGCGTCGATCATCGAAAGCTACACACCTTCGCGAGGATCGAAATGAAAGCAAATATTTCGGGCAGTAAAAGCGAAAGAAAAGCGCGCGCTCCCGTTTAAGAGAACCGGCTGGCTATTGTCTTGAGATGGAAACTGCAAACCCGCACAACCGGTGGAGCTTTCGAGCAAAAAGAAAAAAAGCAATGTTGGGAGCGTGCTTGTTGTGTACCGCACGATCTCAATTTCCTTCGAAAAGTGCAATGGAGGTTGTCAACCGCGTGTCTCACGTCATCACTCGCAGCGCGCACTTTTAGGGCGGGGACACCCCCCACTTAACAAGATGCGTGGCTCCCCTGTTCCCTGATTGGCCGTGAGCTGCACGCGTCTGGCGGAATCAACCCGTAGCGCTAAAGCAGCCGAGGGTTCCCCACAACCCAGCGGCACCCATGGGGTTTTAAAGTTACTGTTTTTTAAGCCCGAAGACTAATTTGCAGCCTTGACCAGGAGGGCCGGGAGAGAGAGGAGTAAATCCCTGGCAGCAGCGCGATGGCGCGAGGAGATGTGGGGAGCGTCCAGGACCCCCGTGGCTTTTACAGAGGTGACCCCGCGGCTTATGGTGAGTGGATAGTGACCCACTGTCACTAGGGAAGTGAATGTGGTAAGCAGAGGAAGTGGAGAAAGCGTGTGGAGGCGAGAAGAGAATTAAAAGCAGAGGCGGGAGGTTTCCTTCCTCCTGTGAGGGTTCGGGAGTTTCTGCTAGTCAGAGTCATTATTCTTCATAGATCTGTTTCATGAAATCTCCCTTCCTTCCCCAAACCACGGAGAGGAACTGAAATTAGATTCCCCCCCTTCCCCCGTAAATAACCATGGACAGAATTTCAGCAGAAATCTGTAAATATGTGACTGCCTTTTTGGAGATTTTGGCGAACAGGGAACGGTCCATTGGGCACTTACCGTGAAGGGCCCTTCTCCTGGTGGGCCAGGAGTCCATCTCGGAGTGGGCCTTTCAGCGCCTTCCTGTTGGGGAGGCAGGTCCTGAATTTTCAATTTCATTTCCTGTCCCTGGCTCCTCCTCCACCTTGTCTCCAGTACCGACTGTCAAAGCAGTGAATTAGATATAACGAAAAAAGTAAGGGACAGGAAGGAATAGATAACTAGGCTCCGTGCAACTGAGCGAACTGTTGCTAAACTAACTACAGCAATAACTACAATTATAACTGTAACTGAGTCCAGGTCGAAGGTACAGACTCCTCTGATGCTCTCTGCTCCAATAGTGCTATGACTTGGTGAAAGAGTGATATGTGCAAAGATTTAGAAGCGCATCCTGAATAGTGTGACCGGCAAAGGGAGGGCGAGATGGACTCCCTGGCCCACCAGGAGAGAGGAGCCCTTCCGCAGGTAAAGTGCCCAATGGACCCGTTCTCCTGAAGGCGGAGTCCATCTCAGTGGGACCTCCCAGAGCGAGGTGTCCCCAAATAGGGTGGAGCCCGTCATTCTCCTTTGATGTGTTCAAGATTCTCTGTCCGAACACCTTTTTGAATGCTTGGACCATGAGTGAGATCTATAGTGTTTGATAAATGAGATGGGTGTGGACCAAATGGCTGCCTCTGCACCAGATGTACTTCTACTGAGACACTGGTGTAGAAGGGCTGCGTTGGTGGCCTGCATCTGATGGAAAAGATGTGCAGTGATCCCGATGGGACCCCGGGGATCTTCAGAGCTCTGTGCTGACTCTACGATACGGACAGGAGGTGGAGCTGATGGCAGGCTGACATCTTAGTGACCCTATGTTTGGAGTTAAGTGACGTGGTAGAGACAAACTTTTCTGTCTTGCGGATGTTTTCCGTTCATATAATGAATGCCTTCAGTGAACGTCGTACATCTAAGTTGTGCCGCAATTTTTCCTTTGGGTGATGGGGATTGGGGCAGAAGTTAGGAACCACTATCTCTTGCCTTGGAATTGGAACACCGTGAGGGGCATATATAGAGTAAGGAAGGTGGGATCTGTACGGAGAATGACCCTGTCAGAGTAGAAAGATACATAAGTTCTTGTTTACAGAGAGAGTGCTCTGATTCCGGAGACTCTTCTGGCTGAGGTCAAGCGCCAATGAGGGAAAAGAGTTTTCATCGCAGAGCCATTTTAGAATGGATGGATTGTAGCGGCTCGAAGGGGGGGAATTGGTGAAGCCCGGTTAGGATGGCGATGCATAGCGCCAAAGATGGGAATCTAATGGATCGTTAGGCGGTTGAAGTTGTTGCACTCCTTTTTAGGAATCCGGATTCATGTCCGTATATGTCCTGGAAGCTGGGGTTCAGCCTTGAACAGGGGGGCCATATAGTAGTTGAATAGAGGCTACCTGTCTAAGCGTAGTGTGGAGCTTTACTGGAGGCCCTGAATCCGCGCCCGTCTTAAGAAGGAACTCTAATTATAATGGTTATGGGATGGATTTTTTGCAGCAGGTCAGCGTTCTTGCGTTTGGACCACCTGTGCAAAACGCTTTCCATGTGCAGTTATATATATCCTGAGTGGTGGGCCAGTGATGTGATGAGGCCCAGGAGGGTGTTGGTTATTTTGTCAAGAGTATCGCTTTCCTCCTCAAGGTTGTTTAAGTTCAATGACCAGTCGGTCAAGTGAAACCATTCTGGGCTTCCGGATGGAGAATTGGACCCTGGTGTAGTAAGTCCTGGTCTTGGTGGAAGCTCTGCAGCATGGGGCTGCTTTCGTCATCCTCGGTTTATGGCCGAGAACCAGGGTCTCCTGGGCCAGTGAGGAGCTATCAGTAATACCCTGTGCTTTTTTTTCTAAGGCCACTCTCCTGAGGAATCCTGGGGGGAGTAGTGGTAGGAGGTGAGAGAAATCGCGTGCGACATGAGCACAGGTGGCCATGGTGCTGTCATTGCATCTACTGCTAGTGCCCTTGGATGGTAATACCTTGACATGAATGCGGGTAGTTGAGAGTTGGCCGGTGTGGCGAACAGATCGATCTCCGGTTGTCCGAAGGTCTGAGTTATGAGTAGAAAGACCTCGTGGACGAGTGACCATTCTGCTTCCTGAATCATGGATCTGCTCAGCCAATCTGCTGAGACGTTCATTTTCCCTTGTATGTGGTCTGCCTGTATGGAGATCAAGTGTTTCTCTGCCCACCTTAGGATCTTGGTTGATTCTGTGTGAAGGCGTGACGAACGTGATCCCCCCTGGTTGTTCAGGTATACCTTGGTGGCCACATTGTCAGTCCTGATCAGAACGTGTTGATCTTGTATCAGTGGTCGGAAGTGTTGGAGGGCCAGCAGGATGGCTCGAGTTTCCAGTATGTTGATTGGAAGGGATGATTCTGCGGTGTTCCAGGTGCCTTGGACGAATTTGTTGTTCAGTGTGGCTCCCCAGCCTTTCAGGCTGGCGTCCGAAAAAATTTGGGAGACGTTGTGGGAAAAGAAAGGTCTTTCCTTGTGATAAATTGTTCCGGATGGTCCACCACCGGAGACTGGACTTGAGGGAGTTCGGTAGGGTGAGTGTAAGGTCCCTCTTCTTCACTTCTGATGTCCCATTATTGGAAGTTGGGCGGAGAAAAAGATTTGCTTAGGAGAGTGTAGGCGTGGAGCCTTGCCCACTGTACCATGTCCATTGCCGCGATGAACTGCCCCAGTAGACTCGTGAGGTGGAGAAGGGAGGCTCGGTTGGCTGCCATTGTCGTGGATGCCTTCCTTTGTATTGCGGCGATCTTGGCCTTGGGAAGGAATAGGCTGTTCTTGGCTGTTGAGATTATGGCACCTAGGTGTTCCATTTCTTGTGAGGGTATCAGGCAGCTTTTGGACATGTTTACTAGAAAACCGTGTTGTTTTAGTGTATGTATGACTGTCTGTGTGTCCTTTAGGGCCTGTTCCTTGGACGGGGAACGTATTAGTATGTCGTCCAAGTAGGGATGTGTATGGATCCCTTGTGTGCGGAGGAGTGTGATTGGGCCTAGGAGAATTTTTGAGAAAATTCTGGGGGCGGTAGAGAGGCCGAACGGTAAAGCGCGGAATTGGAAATGTTGGCTGTTTGAAACAAACCTTAGGTATTGACGGTGAGTGGGGTGAATCATAATGTGTAGATATGCCTCTGTTAGATCCAGGGAGGTGAGGAACTCCCCTGGTCTGAGGGCTTCTGTGATGTTGCGCAGTGACTCCATCCGGAAGTGACGGAGTTTGATATGACGATTGACACTTATTTGTAGAGTCTAGGATGCAGCCTCTCCAGTCCCCGTTCTTTGGGACTGTAATGAAAAAAATGAGAGTATATGCCTAACTTGATCTACTCCTCGCTGAGGGGACCTGTTCGATGGCTCTATATGTCTAGGAAGGTGTTGTACTGCTGCCTGATTGCGGCTAGGTTTGTGGCCGAAGTTTCTGGAGTTTGTGAGACCTGTGAAGAGAGATGTGAGTCGTGGAGATTTGAGCAAAATTCTATGAGGTAGCCGATGGAAATGAATTCTTGGGACCATCGGGCTATGTGTTACCCTCTCCATTGCGAGTGGCAGTGTGCCAGTCTCCCCACTACTGGAAGTGGAGATACGTCATTATCTTCCTGGATTTGTCAAATTTCTTCCAAATTTGTCACTGAGTCTAGGTTTGTGTGTTAGAGTAGTTGTGTCCTCGAAAGGAGCCACGGCCGCGAAAGGAGTTGGGTGTTCTCCAGTTGGAGCGTGGGGGGTCCCTTGGAGCCCTTGGTAGTGTGCGATGCGATCTGAACGTATTTCTCTGGAATTGTGTACGGTCGGCCCTAACGAATTTTGGCATTATTTTCTTTTTGTCTCTAGTCTCGGTGAGAACCTGGTCAAGCTCCTTGCCGAAGAGCATCTCACCCTGGAAGGAGTAGTTAGGGACCAGGACCCTTGAATGTGGGTCTGCCTGCCAGGCCCTGAGCCAGCTGTTGCGCCTGGCTACTATGGATGCTGCCATGGATCTGGCCGAGAGGAGGAGGGCATCCAGGTTAGAGTCGGCTAGGAAGGAGACTCCGCAGAGGATTCTTTGAATGCCCTCCCTGAGTGCTGTGCTTTCGGGCGGTATCATTGCCATGACTCTGTTTGCCCAAACTAAGAGAGCGCGTGCGACTACTGCCGAAGGTGCCAGCGCCTTCATTGCGGTGGCTGTCCATTTGTGGGCCCTTCTTAATGAAGCATCTGAGCGCTTATCCATGGCATCCCTAATGGAGCCGTCTCCGTCTTTGGAGACCAGACCTCCTGATTGTAGTGTGGCTACAGATGCGTCCACTAGGGGGACCTTTAGCATGGAATTAATGTATTCTGGCACCAAGTATAGTTTTTTGATGGTGGAGGGTAAGCCTCTCGCTGCCCCTGGTTGTTGCCACTCCTTTCTAATTTTTCTTTCTAAATATTCCGGAATGGGAAAATAGTTGGAAGCTGAATCCTGGTGAGGGAAAAAATTTTTATTCCCTTTAGGTTTCCCTTTAACGGGTTTAGTGGAGGTGGATGGGGCAAATGGGTCTTGGGCTCCCTCCTCATCCTGTAATTCCAGGGCTGAGATGGTTTTGCTTATGAGCATGGGCAGGTCTTCTAATTTGAAAAACCTGGTGAAATGATCAGGCGTTTCTGGGAGAGGTTCTTCTTGGTCTGAGAAGTGTTCAGGTTCTTCCTGAGCCTCGTCCCCGCTAAAGCCCTCCTCCCCTGGGAATGCTAAAGGGTTGTGGACTGAGGGTGGGCGCCTCCTGGTGGAACTAATGGCGCTCCCACTGGGGGGGGGGTGAAAGAAGTCCCTGGGTTGGCTGGATTGTGGGACTGCATGTGAGCGCTAATTGCCGCGTTAAGAATTTGGGAGAATTGGGCGGCGGTCATGCTTTGGAGGTTGAAGGGCTCGTCCCCCGCCTCCTCCCTCGGCTCTATTTCCATCCCGCTCCCCCCGTCGTCGGCTGCATCTTGCCTGAAACTTTCCTCTGAGTCCGGTTCGGAGAAGGTGCGGGGGGGGATAGGCTGGGAGCAGCACTGCCGATGCCTACCAAGCTCCTGGGAAGCGTTAAAGCTTCGATGAGGGCCGGCGTTCCCTGCTGCTCTGTGCGTCTTTTCTTCGCCTCCGCATTTGAAACGGGAGCTGCGGTAGACGCTGGAGCCGATGAGACGTCCGTTTGTTGCTTGCGTTTTCCGCCTGATTTGCCTTTGGTTGGGAGGTTTTTGTCCTCCGTGAGGTCGAGTGCCTTGCAAGTGGAGGATCTGGTGGCCTCTGCAGCGGACTTGGTAAATTGCGGTCTGGGCGGAGAAAAAGATCCGTCCGCCATCTTGGAATTGTTTTTGGCGGGAAAGGATCGTGAGGGGAAGGGTGTGCCCTCAGAGTGGGTGTTGTGCCTTCCTCTGTGTTAATCTAGCTAATCTAAGTAAGAAATAAAGATGAGAATTGAAGACAGGTGTGAAGAAAAAGGTAGAAATGTGAAGAAATAGCGGAGCCAAACGCTATAGCTGCTCTCCCTAGCTAGGCAGGAAAGTATCTGGAGACAAGGTGGAGGAGGAGCCAGGGACAGGAAATTGAAAAATTAGACCTGCCTCCCTAACAGAAGGTTGAGAAACACCCACTCGAGATGGACTCCGCCCCCAGGAGAAGGCTATGCAGTTCAATGTCTGCAACACGTTAGTTATAGCCAATGTCTATGCTATTGATCATCTTCTTGCTAGGAAGAAGAAAGCAAAAGCAAAAACCCCGATTCTGAAAAATCTAAGAGAAGAAACTGTTCAGCATTCAAGGCATGGGGAAAACTTTGCCTATGGAAAACAACTTCAGGCGCTGAGTAAGAACACTCTGCTATGCTGAACCCCATGAGAATTCAAGCTGGATGTAAAATGGATGACAGTGGTTTTTCGGATTAAAAAAGCACCTACAGCTCACCTAATGAAATCACTGAGTGGTGTTTCGTGTGTGGAACAACAGCAAAAATAGTGTAGGACATCTGGAGGCAGAATTTTGAGCCATCAAAGGGAGTAGCTTCTCTCTATTCACCACTGCCCTTTTCTAAGTAGATGTGAGATACTAGATGTCAAACCACTTGCCACAATGAATGCAGTTTAACCTAAGTGCACTGCAAAATTTGATCATGAGCACCATGAACTGGCCATTACACATTGTTTTCTTTAATCTTAATTAACCATTCCCAAACGCTGCAAAACAGAAGAGCCCCCAAAGGGGGGGAGGGGGGGCAGAATACCCCAACCCCAATTTTTCCTAAATTCCGTACAATGTAAAGAAAGGGAGGTAAAAACAGATTTGTACATTTGAATAATTAACTTAAATCCAAAATTTGAATAATAAAACCTAAATTTAAATAATGAACCTAAACAGGTTTGACAATATCCTTGCAGGTAATTAGCAGAAAAATACAAAATCTGATTTATGAATACCATATACAGAAATAGAAGATGTTTTGAAACGAACATGTTTTGAAAGTGCTAGATTTAAGTCCACTGACCTTAAGACTTTCAGGGAATAAGCTTTCAAGAGTCCATAGTTCACATTACAGTGCAGAATTCCCAATAAACATTTATACTTGCTTACCTATTAGAATTCACAGGTGAGTAGCCATCAGGTGAACAGCCAGTGGAGAAAAATACCAAGTGACAAAATGGATCTTGTATTGTCGAAGGCTTTCAGATCCTCTGAAGATGCCAGCCACAGATGCAGGCGAAACATCAGGAGAGAATGCTGCTAGAACACGGCCATACGGCCCAGAAACCACACAACACCCCAAAATGGATCTTACCACAAGAACTGAAAACTGAGGCTCGGAGGCAAACCCCAGTTTGCATGAGCAGAACATGGATGGGAAGTGGGTGGGAATTTTGGTTGCAGTCCAGTGCTGGTGACCTCTGGACAGTTCCCTACTCCCCTGGAGCAATTTCTCAGGAGTAAAGGTATACAAGAAGAAAAGAAGATATGGACAAAAAGCCCTGTGGCTGCATAACCAGAAGTCCATCTGCTTATGCGAACAGTGTTTGCATGCAAACCCCTAATCTTGTCAAATATTATTTGATTAAAGTTATCAAAGCACCCATCTATTTCTGGTCCATCTCTCATCCATGTTATTTGGTATTAAACTATATGTTTTAGTTTTGAGTCCCTTGGCAAATTATACTTGACAATGGGGGACGTACAAGGGAGGGAGGGAGAGAGCACTTTGTTCCTTCTTTCTCCCTCTCCAGTAGCTCAAAGCTGCCTGGGAGAAGGAGGCATTTCCAACCCAGGAAACAGTGCAACAGAAAGAGTTAAAAAGCTCCCTTCCCCAGGATCACTACCTGATTCATACTGGAGAGTCCCTTGTGGCTGATTTCAGCCACTAAAAAGGCCACAAATCCCAAGGATCATAACTAGTTTGATCCTCAAACTAACTTCTGAATTGCAGGTGTTCTTTGACTCTGGGTGGATGGCTCTTTGCCCCTTTGTTTCTCTGACATACCGGTAGTTGCTTAATTATTTAGCACGCTTTCAGCCACTAAACAAGCACACACATACGCACGCGCGCACAAACACACACACGAACCTCTCCAATAATCATTCTTGGCCCCAGGAGCTGTTTGCCATTTTAGCTGCAATGCTGCCATTTTTTGCAGTCCCTGTGGTATTTTCTGGGGATGTGATGTTGCTCCAGCAACCATTCCTAATTATCCTGGGATGCTGGGCAAACGAGATTTCTTTCCTAAGCTCTGTGAAGGTCACCCTTACATCGAAAACAGGTTACCAGTGTAGCAAGCTGAGAGATCAAGCACAAAGAGGATTGCTAAAATTTCCATCATGACACAGAATTCCTCTGCGTTACAATCAGGAAACCATATCACGAAAGCGCTTACAAGGTAGTTGTGTTGTCTGAGCTGACCACTGGAACAGAGGTTTCAAATCTTGCTGCATCTCACCATCCTCAGGTTCAGGGTGATAACTCCATTAGCAGTCTGTTTTCAATCACACACTAATACTAATTTTCAACCAGTAACAAAATCAGTAAAAAGAACATCAAAATAACCAAGTCAGAAGAAGAAGAAAACAGTTTGGATTTATATCCCCCCGCCCCCTTTCTCTCCTGTAAGGAGACTCAAAGGGACTTACAATCTTCTTTCCTTTCCCACCCACAACAAACACCTTGTGAGGTGGGTGGGGCTGAGAGAGCTCCAAAGAATTGTGACTAGCCCAAGGTCACCCAGCTGGCGTGTGTTGGAGTGCACAAGCTAATCTGGTTCACCAGATAAGCCCCCACAGCTCAAGCAACAGAGCAGGGGATCAAACCAGTTCTCCAGATTAGAGTGTACCTGCTCTTAACCCTACACCAGGCTGGAGGAGAAACTCCAAAAAGGGAACTGGGCACATAATACAGATGGAAGGGAGAATTTGGCAACCAACAACTCCATGAAAATTCTCTCTCGTAAAAAGATGCTAACAGTATTATTTCCCATCAAGGCTGATTCCACACAGCTATGGCAGCTGGTATTTTGTATTGTTGCTTAACCCAGCAAGGGACTTTTAAGGCTTTCAGGATGGATAAAACCATCAAATAAGCGGAGCGAGCGGGTGGGTGGATTTTCTCATAGTCTGCTTGTATCAATTTAAGTCGGGCCCCAAAGTAAAACCAGAGGCGCCCCTAATCCTAAAAGGTTATTTCTGCTGCAATGGCACAAATAGGGACAATTTGTACAAGCGCAGCAGGAAAACAAGATTAGAGAACAGCTGAAGCAGAACGATGATGCCACCCTTGGCAAGACAGGCGGTAGCTCTGATCCACATGACAGGCAACTTTTAAAAATCCCTTTTCAGAATTCCAAAACACAGAACTGCGCCAATTCATGCATCGGCCAAGAGGACACCCTCCATGCAAGTAAGCACTAAGGGATAATTCCGCACCAAGGTTAGTTTGAATCCTGGTCCTCCTCCGTTAGACCCTGTCAAGCGCCAACGGGCTCAAGCTGGTAATTTTCTCGGGGTTTACTACAGAATGTTACTGGAACCACTATATTGTTGGAAGCCAAATTATTGTTTTGACGCAGTTAAACACAGTGAACAAGATCTTGCATTCTGCTCAAGAAGTTGCATTTAGTTGTGAACTACTCAAAGCAAAGAGAAAAAATACACACGGGGGGGGGTATGAAATAAAGCCTTTCATCTTTAAAGTCGCTGTCACATGAAAATATATGCAAGGGGTGTGAAAGATACATCTGGGTACACATTCATAAAGAGGGTGACCACAATACACCTAATTACCTCATGCTGTGTACAGATATTGAGGCACTCCAAGGTAAGGGAACGAATGCCTACTCTAAACGACAGCAAAATGGCAGGCTGTTTTATTCAATTTAAACTTTTTTTCTCTCCATAAATAAAACTAATTAACTAATTTAACTAATTAACCCAGGGGTTAAAGGAAAGCTACATAATTCCAGACTGTATCTAAGGGCCAGACTAACTATGACAGCACTGTCATGGCCACAAACAGGACGCGGCCGCCATTTTAAAATGTCACAAGGGCCTGATTTCCCCTCATCCATGAAGCTCACTGAATGACCTTGAGGATCCACTACAGTGTTTCTGCACATAGAAGTCCTTATGCCCATGGAGTATGACATGGAGCAACTCCCCTCCCCCCACTAGTCTGAGTTACATTATCAGGGAACTGCAGTTAGCAGAGAGTCCAGAAAGTTACACTCAGTGGGTGAAGTCCTTATGACTTGGAAATGCTGCAGTGGATCCAACCCAATATCTCTCAACATGGTTAGGATTGCCAGCAGCCCAATGGAAGCAAAGGATGCACCACATCTGGTCGCCACATCTCACAAAGGATATCGAAGAGATAAAAAAAGTGCAGAGAAGGGCAACGAGGATGATTGAGGGACTGGAGCACCTTCCTTACGAGGAGAGGCTGCAGCGTTTGGGTCTCTTTACTTTGGAGAGGGGGGATATGATTGAAGTCTATAAAATTATGCATGGCGTAGAAAATGTTGACAGAGAGACATTTTTCTCTCTTTCTCACAATACTAGAACCAGGGGGCATCCATTGAAAAGGCTGGGGGGAAGAATTAGGACTAATAAAAGGAAACACTTCTTCACGCAACGTGTGATTGGTGTTTGGAATATGCTGCCACAGGAGGTGGTGATGGCCACTAGCCTGGATAGCTTTAAAAGGGGCTTGGACAGATTTATGGAGGAGAAGTCGATTTATGGCTACCAATCTTGATCCTCTTTGATTTGAGATTGCAAATGCCTTAACAGTCCAGGTGCTGAGGAGCAACAGCCGCAGAAGGCCATTGCTTTCACATCCCGCATGTGAGCTCCCAAAGGCACCTGGTGGGCCACTGTGAGTAGCAAAGAGCTGGACTAGATGGACTCTGGTCTGATCCAGCTGGCTTGTTCTTATGTTCATCCCTCTTCATGTCTCACCACGGCTAACAGCAACAGAAAGAGGTTTTTTTAACTGGCCATCAGGTCAATGGCATGATGTCACTTCCAGGAAAAAAATGATGCCTTTCTAGTGTTTGCAGCAATTCCTAGATAGTGCTGACACTGATTCAGAATTTTCCCCAGAAGTGACATCACAATGCAGTTGTCCCCCATGTCCCTGTACCCCTAGTCTCCTACTGGTGGCCAGTGTAGGCTGGGCAACCCTAAGCATAACCCTTCCATCCACAGAAATCTTCAATGGGATTCAAGATGTCTTCTTCAAGGAGAACCAGTATGATGTGGAGAATAGTTCTGAAACTGGATCAAGAAGACTGGGGCTCAAATCCACATTTGGCCATGAAATTTCAGGCTGAAACTAGCTTAGAAAGTTGCAGGGATAAGAGAAGAATGGCAAAAGAATGGCAAACACTGCTATGATTAATTAAATCAATTAATTACTTACGAAGCACTCTAATTAAAGACTTTGAAGACACGAGATTATGAACATTATGAACACTGATTTGCTTTAGCTGCAAGGGAAAAACATTCATATGCTGCTCCAATTATTCCAGAGCAATAACCACTGCGATTCTTCACAGATCAGCTTCATGGCATATTGTAATATTTTACCTCATCAGATCATGGAAGCTAAGCAGGCTCAGTCTGGCTAGTATTTGGATGGGAGACCTTTAAAGAATACCAGGATTGTGATGTGAGGGCAAGCAACAGCAAACCATCTCTAAACGTCACTTGCCTTGAAAACCCTTTGGGGTTCGCATATGCAGCTGTGACTTGACAGCCCTTTCAAGCAGTGGCAAGTGGCATAGGAGGTTAAGAGCTCGTATATCCAATCCGGAGGAACTGGGTTTGATTCCACGCTCTGCTGCCTGAGCTGTGGAGGCTTATCTGGGGAATTCAGATTAGCCTGTACACTCCCACACAAGCCAGCTGGGTGACCTTGGGCTAGTCACAGCTTCTCGGAGCTCTCTCAGCCCCACCTACCTCACAGGGTGTTTGTTGTGGGGAGAGGAAGGGCAAGGAGATTGTAAGACCCTTTGAGTCTCCTGCAGGAGAGAAAGGGGGGATATAAATCCAAAACTCTTCTTCTCTTCTCTTCCACCACCACAAATATTTCAAACTAAAAGGCAGTGAGGAAATACATATTTATTTAAAAATTCTGGAACTGAATCAAATCAGAAGAAATTGTTAATAACAGACTAGGACTGGAACAAAACTGTTCAGTTAGACTGAAATAATTAAATGACCTCAGAAATGGAAGGGATGATACAAACGGATGGAGCCAATAAGCATTTTTATTACCGTTTGTGTCATTACCAGGTACAAAGCGATCCAAGGTACGATTTATTAGGAGTTGAACATCTTTCATAGATATAATCTGCCTACAAATTAGGTCAATGCAAATCTCAGGGATATCCAATAACACTTTTTCTAGCACTTTTACAGGGCAATATTGAGGTCACATGCGCGTATCAGCCTTTTGGTACCTATGTTGACAGCAACTCCAACAAGTGCTAAGACTGCACAGCTACCAAACTATGGCCCCTTCCGCACATGCAATCCACTTTCACAATCGTTTGAAAGTGGATTTTGCTATTCTGCACAGTAAAGTCCAGCTGCAAAGTGCACTGAAAGTGGATTGAAAGTGCATTATTCTGCATGTGCAGAAGGGGCCTATGAGTACACACTGTAGCTCTACTGATTTTCAGCATAAAATCTAAACTATGAGGTCCCAATTTATAGCACAGGAGAAGCCACAGCTAAGAAACCATCTTTCTTCTTCTCCTGCCGAACCCACTGATTCTGTTCTGCAGAAATCTATGCTTTCCAGCATGGAAACATCAGGTAAGAAAAGTGAAATTCAATATCACCTCCTAGGTACTGATTTCATCCTGAATTGTTCACTACTGCGACTTCCAACCAGGTAGAAAGTCCAATGTCATCCCTTTTACTGAAAAGAGCAGAGCTCATACTGCACAGCACACTCAAGCAATGAGATAATTCCCCCATGTCAAGTTTGTTGGCAACCCAAGGCAGACCCAATGGAACTACAAGTAATGCCAAGGTAGTTCCATCTCAATAATGACTGCCACTAAACCTTCTGCACTCAATGTCAGGATGGGCTCATTCACCCAAGAGTTCTATTTTCAGAGTCAAAATGCTGCTTTCAGGAAAATGCTTGTATCCTTCAATCTTTATGTGTCAAAATACCACTGCCATCCATTTCGCAGCACAATAAGAAACATCTTAGTTCTCACAAATATAACCCCAAATTGGGCTGAAACAAAAAAGTCGATTCAGTTATGAGATGTAATAAAAAGAAAACATTAACTAATATGGACAAATTCACCGTTCTAAACAGCTATTTAATGGACGTGAAAACTAAACTTTTCTTCAAGTAATACAGATTTGGGTCTTTCTTAATGAAGATGGGCTTTCAAGGACCACTTGGACTTGATATAATCCAAGTAGTCTGGTTTAATTCTTCCCATCTGGTAGATACATTACTACAACTTCCCATCTGGTAGATACATTACTACAGTTCAGTCATTTCTAAACTTCTTGTCTTTTGTAGAGTGCACAGTTCTCAACATGTGTGTTGGATCTTACCAACACTCCATATGAATCTGTTTCATGAGGTAACCCATATGAATTCAGGGTTCTGATGAGGTAACCAAAACTGCCTTGATACATACCTCTTTCTTACCTAGATTACTTCCCATCTTTTTTCTTTTCTTTTTTGGGGGTATACAGAAATATTCTCAGGACTGCAAGTCTTCTTCTTTCTCCTTCAACTAAGGTCGTTTCCCCACTTACCATGACCACCCTTTGCTGCGCGCTACTCTCAGCGTGCGTCATTTCTGGCGCACTCCCGGGCTTCCCCACGACCCCGCGCTCTGCACGGGGTCATCAAAAGGCCCCGTTTTGAGGAGCGCCAGGAATGACACGCGCTGAGGGGGCGCGAGAGCGGTAGCATCGGGGCGGCTGCATTGTCACCGCCCCTGTAGTGGGGAGTGCAGGGGGACCCTGTGCTACTTTGGTAGAGTAGCGCGCAGCAGATGGTAAGTGGGAAAACTACCTAAGTTTGATACTCAATAACCCACTTTGACTTCTCCCCCTTTTCCAAACCCAGAAATAAAATAATCTCTTGCTTTTAACTCAAGGCTCTGGCCTTAAAATTAAAGCTAGAACTTGTCCCCAAGTCATGCTCTATCTTGCCATATAGCCTGTGTTTCAGTGGTCTGCTATACTCAGGCCCCTTCTGCACATGCAGAATAACGCACTTTCAATCCACTTTCGATGCACTTTGCAGCGGTATTTCACTGAGCAGAATAGCAAAACCCACTTGCAAACAATTGTGAAAGTGGATTGAAAGTGAATTAAACTGCTTGTGCAGAAGGGGCCTCAGTCCTGCTTTGGATGGCCTGAATCAGCCCTACCATTACTCCTCCAAACCAGTTTGTGAGGCCACAGTGATCCCCATCTGGATGCACACAGATTATAACGAACCGATAGCAATATACATGTGATATAACACACATGACAGATATATGTGTGATATAACACATAGCTGACATACCTTTACATTTGCATATCTAATTTAAGGCAGAGGAACCTGAATGAAATTCCCAGTCCCAAAACCCTATCCTATTATCCTCTCCAGGATTCTAATCAAGACTTTCACTGAGGAAGCAAGACTTTCTAAAACTATTTCCAGCATAAAATATGGGAATCAACTACTAAATTCTCACCTGCACATGCAACTGATACTCATATATGACACCCACGCAAATGCCTACACATGACAAGAAAGAGGAAATGCCCTCACAGCCAATGGAGTTCCACAATCCCGTTGTATTATAATAGCAACATGGCCACAAAGGTTATTAGAACCAGACCAATGTTACTGTGACAGTAGTAATTCTAGACTGACTTGACAAACAATTCCCTTATTTCTGCTTTCATTTCACATTTCAACATGAAATTGCTGATATTGATTTTTTTTTTTTATCAAAATTTTGCAACCAGAATAATGCAATCCGAAAGGGAAGATCTTTATTCACACAAGACCCAGTCAATATATTTTCTATATTTTGGTTGCAAAACTGCTCTGTCTATATTGGGGGAGGGGGCTGAAATAAATTCTTAACAAAAACAAAAAAACCTAGACTAGGAAAGCAGAAAAAGGATTCAGAGCACAGGAATGTGATGGCCACAGAGCAGAGAAAATGAACCACAGACTTGTTTAGAGAAATTGGACCTATTTTATGACTACTGAAATCAGTTCAGTTTATCTGATCCAAATCACTGTCATAGGTCACCAATCGGTAAAGATGGCAATTGTACAAGGTACTTCTGGGATTTGCAAAACTATCAACCAGGAAACAGAATGTAGTCCAATGCATCTCATAAACAGAAATGAATAACTGTCAGTCATCATAAAACTGTATCTTGCCCGGAGGTACAAGTCATCTGTATTTTGAAGGCATCAAATCCCGCTACTCCACAATTTAATTTGAAGTTACAGTGTTTCTGGAGGAATTGCTGAGGGATTTCCTGGCATTATCTGACAGCATCATCTACATAGCAAGTGGTTATAAGGAATTTATTGCGTGTAAGAAACGGCTAGAAATCTTAGTTTATTACCAGTAACAACCGATAGGACAAAAAAAAATGTAAATTCACTCAGTTTACTGATTCATACGCTGTCAACTTACAAGCAGGGCATTTGAGACCAACACATCTTAAAGAAAACTTAATGGCAGTGCATTTTGAGCCATCCGTTACTTCATCTGAAAATGGACAGCGTGATAGTATCATTTACTATCTATGTAGCCATTGGTTAAAAAAGAGTTAACATATAGCCTTTCACAACAAACTTAACCTCTTAGAACAATTAGTACCTATTAATATGATGCCCGAGGGAAAGCATTTCGGACTTTGCTTATTAAAAAGAATGAGAAGAATAAATCCTTTCTATTTAGTATTCCAAAATAATCCTATGTTCCTATCGCATTGAAATCTAAAGCACGGAGCTGAAACCTATGGGTACCACAAGTAGACGGTGCCTGCAGTGATGGATTTTTTCCCACCTCCCAGTTCACACAACAACCCTATAAACCCCCCCCCCAAACACACACACACATTTCTGGAGCTCATAGGACCCCTCCCCAAGAGGATGGACAACAAAACCACCAAGATAAGGAAGTTACTCTGAGGGCAAACTTGATGGGGCAGCGTTCATGCTACCACCACGAGGATGACAATGCCATTTTAAAATCATTTAAAATGTCACAAGGGCCCAATTCTGATGTGCAGGCCAAGGCATCCCCCCCCCCCCCACACACACACACACACACTCGTCAAGTGCCAAATGGCTGCACACAAACACAACACCTCGTGTGGCAGTTTCAACACTTGAAAAGGTACATAGATTGGGGGGGGGGGAGTGGACAAGAGCACTGCCTCACAGATTTAAAATAGCAGCCACGAGGTCATTGTCACATCTACCCTGGCTCTAAAAATTAGGCAAAAATCACCTTCATTTCACTCTTGAGCCAACAGAAAGTTCAACCGGGAAAGCACAGCAAAGAAAGAACTACGCTGTCCGAAAACAAAGTGGGATCAGTTTCAACTGATTTCCCCTCTGGTTCTGCAGCCTCCTCTATGCCAAATGGCTTTGTGCCCATGGCCTCTGGCCATAACTTTCTATGGGTCACAGGCAGCTGCTGTTGGAAGAGGAAGTCAGGAAAAGACCTGGAACGCTTGTTCGTTCTGGTTTCGCAATCCTAAGGTCAAACTCTCTGTATTTATGAACAACAGCTGTGGACAAAAAAGAACTAGCTACCCAAGCTTCCTTCTTCACAAGCACAGTATTGCTTTATCACCAGATGATGGTAGTATTGCAACACTTTTTTTCCCCAAAAAAATGCTGCTCTTTTCAAAAAAGATGGGGAGGGGGGGTGAGGTTCCAACTCTACTAAAGAATAGTCGCTTTCAAGATACAAGCAGGTTGATTATTGTTTCCACATTAGAATATAGTCCCAAACACATATGAGAATTATCATTCATTTTTTATGTGCTGCCTTTGTCAAAACCATTATTTTGCGCGTTACTGAACATGGTACTTTTGACAAAAGAGCATTTATAGTTCACAGAACGTCTATCACCAATGCCTGCCTTTTGCAAACTGGTAGGTACTAGGATCCAGGGAGAGATTTCAGAACGTTCTACAATAAAGAAGGTCTGGCATCTTGAGTTCTGTGGCGGAGGAATATACAATCCTACTAACATCTTTTTCTGAGACAGAGTATAGTGATTTGTGTTTGTGGAAAGTGATGCCAAGTCACAGCTGACTTACAACAACCCCAGCAAGGAGTTTTCAAGGCAAGTGAGAAGCTGAGGTGGTTTGCCATTGCCTTCCTCTGCAGAGTCTTCCTTGGTGGTATCTGATCCAAGTACTGACCCAACTCAGCTTCTGAGATAAGACGAAATCAAGCCATACCATGCAACCTTCCCGCTCTCCTAGTGATTTACAGGCACAATAATCTTTTTCTCCATTCAACCATCTCTTCTGAACTGTGTGGACCAAATGTATGTAGTGTGCACCTGAAAAGCCACAAGGAAACCAGTCTGGCTCAGTTAATCGAAAATTGGGCTAGTCACAGTTCTTTGGAATTCTCTCATTCCGCACATGCAGAATAATGCACTTTCAAACTGCTTTCAGTGCTCTTTGAAGCTGTGTGGAATAGCAAAATCCACTTGCAAACAGTTGTGAAAGTGGTTTGAAAACGCATTATTTTGCGTGTGCGGAAGGGGCCGCCCCACCTACCTCACAAGGTGTCTGTTGTGGGGAGAGGAAGGGAAAGGGGCTTGTAAGCCACCTTGAGTCTCCTTACAGGAGGGAAAGATGGGGTATAAATCCTCCTCCTCCTCTTCTTCTGCACAGCCTCTGGCATTTGCTGCTTTGCAGCATATCCTGCCCTTCTCCAAAATGGGAATAATAGTGACCTATATCAGAAGTGTGTTGTGAAAAAAATCAGTATAAAGGCTGTAAATCACCGGGTTACAACTGTTATATAATATTGATTATAATGGGAGGGCAGAAATTCCTCTGCCACCGTAATCATTTTGAGGATTAAATCATTCTGAGAATTAAAAAGTCTAAAGCTGTTTTACCAGCACCTGAACTAAAAGTTGTGGAATATCAATGCTGATGTTTTTCACTGCCACCAAAGACTCTTGCCGTAGAATTCTTGGCTTAGGAACAGAATGGCTTAGTTATATCTGGTAGAATGACAGAATAGTCAGCATGTGGGGATGGCTCCAAGGTAAAAGAGGATCCTTTACTCTCAATAAAACAGTTGTTTTCTCTTAAACACAGAGTTTTTTCAGTATAGTTTCAGTATAGTTCATAACCATAACAGGTTTAGATAGGTACAGTTCTTCTTTCTGGAAAGTTCCTTAAACAGACCTAGCCACAAAATTTTCTTACTCTAGAACAGCCATTCTCAACCAGGGTTCCATACGGCACTCCTTGGGGTGCCGTGAGCATGTCCCAGGGGTACCGCGGCAACACTACCGCCCCCTCTCATTTTTGTGGTGTCTCCCAGCAGTGCCAGCAAGGACATGGAGCTGGCCCATGGGGCAGGGCCTGCCACAAGGTCAGCAGTCACCCTCCCCCCCGCCCCCAGTGCTTCCCTTCGGGGGAGGGCGGTATAGAAATACAACCCACCAACCAACCAACCAATAAATAAATAAATATGGGGGGTGTGGCAAGCAGGGGCAATGGGAGGGGAAGGTGGAGGGTGGCGGCAGGGGTACCGTGAGATATGAAGAGTATGGTCAAGGGTACCCTGACCTCGAAAAGGTTGGGAAACACTGCTCTAGAATGTAATTACTTTGTTACTCATCACTTAGGCTAATAACCTCCAGAGAGCTTAATTTATTAACTTGCCACTAAGGTTAATACTTCCCACACCTAACACAAATTCCTCACACTTTCCACAGCACCTCATTCAACTCTTTTTCTCTTACCCACTCTGAACTAATTCATCCGCAATCCGCATATCAGTCAACTCCACATCCACATCATCCAACATTTCAATCACCCATCTAATCCCCCTCTTTCTTACTCTAAAGGCCTATACTTGAATCCACAACAATATAAATATAAAACTCCACATTAAATCACAGAAATAAAATACACCCAAAATCTTTTCATAGCAAAACACCAACACCTGTATGGAAACAGAAGATTCCATCATAGGAGGATACTTGGCTTTGAACTTTCTAATACTTCTGTGAAATCTCCCAATGTCTTGAGATGGATCAAGTCCCCATTTTGATGGTGGAGATCACAATAACATCAACCAGTCTCAAATATTCCATTTTTGAGCAAGATAATTGAATTGGTGGTGGATGGACAGCTTCAGGATTCCTGGATGAGACAAACTTCTTCAATCGAATCTGATTTCAGATGGAACTGAAACGGCCTTGGTCACCTTCTAAATGATCTGCACCATTGGATGGACAGAGGGAGTGCAACTCTCTTAATTCTCCTTGGTTTCTCAGCAGCTTTTGATACCATCAATCATCGCCTTCTCCTGGACCAGCTTTCTAGGCTGGGATTAAGAGGCACCACTCTGTGGTAGTTCCAGTACTACATGGAGGGAAGTTTTCAGAAGGTGATGCGGGGGGACCACTGATCAGACCCTTGGTATCTAGGGTCCCACAAGTTCCCTATGTTTTTTTACTCTCACATTAAACCACTGGGTGAGGTTGTCCACAGATGACACTCAGCTCTATCTCAGGTTTCTGAATGATCCCAGAGAGCCTGTAGAAACCCTAAATTGGTGCCTGGACGCAATTCTGGAGTGAATGTGAGCTAATAAACTAAACCTCAAGATGGAAGTGCTATCAGTGAGTGGAAGATCTGATCCAGGATTTAAAGTATCACCTTTTCTGAATGGAACTGTACTCCCCTTGAAAGAACAGGTCCATAGTTTGGACTCTTGAACCCAGGACTATTGCTAGATAAGAACGTGGAACCTGTGATCAGGAGTGCCTTTCACCAGGTTAGACTGGTTAGCAACCTGCAGCCTTTGCTGGGCAGAAAAGATATGACCACTGTGGTGCATGCCCTGGTTACATCTAGATAAGATTACTGCAATATGCTCTACATTGTGCCGCCACTTAAAAGTGTTCAGAAATTTCAATTGGTGCAGAGTGCTGCAGCCAGGATGTGAAGTGGGGTTGTTTGTAAGGACATTATAATTCCATCTGTACTGCCTTCTAATTTGTTTCTGGGCACAATTCATGGTTCTGTTGGTGAAATTTTAAGCCTTGCATGATTTGGGACCAACCTACCTTGCAGACTGTCAACTCCTTATGAACCTACCCAACTACTAGGGTCCTCTTAAGAGAACATGCTTCAAGTGCCACTGCCTTCTGAGATTAGGCAGATGGCATCCCAGGAGAGGGCCTCCTCAGTGGTGGAACCAACACTCTAGAACTGTCTCCTCAGAATGCTTTGCCTGTCTCCTTCTGTTGCCATCTTCCACCAGAAGGCAAACACTTTTTTCTTCTGGCATTTCCTCAGTGATCCCTTCCTTCAACCTCCATGTTTTAACCACTGCATTTATCTTTCGTGCTTATTTAAAGCACCGGTTTTAATTCGATGATGTATTTGTGCGTTGTTCTTGATAATCATAATAGTTATTCTCAAGATTCTAAATGTGCCCACATATTCAACATGGCTGAGGATTTCTTGGGGGGATTTCAATTAATTAAATGGTTTATTTATTTAGTACATTTTTATCCCATTCTTTCTCCAAGGAGATAACAGTAATGTCTCTCCCTTTCTACATTTCTGTCCTCATAACAACCCTGTGAAGTGAGTCAGACCAACAGAAAATGATAGGTCCGTCACCCAATGAGCTGCATAGCAAAATGGTGATTTGAACCCAAATATTGCAGGTCTTAGTCCAGAACTCTGAACCACTATACCAAACTGGTTCTGGTATGGATGCCTAGTGGTGTAGTGGTTAAGAGCAGTGGACTCTAATCTGGAGATCTGGATTTGATTCCCCGCACCTCCACATGAGTGGCAAACTCTTATCTGGTGAGTTGGATTTGTTTCCCCACTCCTACACATGAAGCCTGCTGGCTGACCTTGGGCTAGTCACAGAACTCTCACCCTCACCTTCCTCACAAGGGGTCTGTTGTGGGGAGAGGAAGGGAAAAGAGTTTGTAAACAACCTTGAGTCTCCTTACAGGAGAGAAAGGTGGGGTACAAATCCAAACTCTTCTTATTCTGTTACCTCTGGTGAACAAAGCAAGGACATGCACATTACACTCATCTGAACCTTTTGCATTTTGCCATCCAAACAAGCAGATGTTCCTGCTTTGCTATAAGCTGATTATTACAGGCAATTAAGAAGGTGAAAAAAATTTAAGCATATGTGTACTATAATAATCTAATTGTTCCTTCAGTCTCTGTGGCTTCCAACAGCCCAAAAAACAATTGCTGCTGCTTGTGAATTTTGTCTGTAGGTGTGTGAATTTCGCCTTCTTAGAATGTCATCCACAACTTCAGCACCGATACCCACAAGGCAGAGACAGCGAATCTGACCAGCAAAGAAGACCACAACAGATATAGGTCACAAGTAAAACAGTAAGTTATAGACTGGCACTTCCAATCAGAAGCAGCTTACATTTAACATCCTAAGTTTATTCATGTAAAGTTTAAAAAAAAGTCATAAGGACATGCATCTACCTTTTGAAAGTACCAACAACATTTAAAAACCTCTCTCTCGGGCTCCTTCTTTTATGCACATCGGGCAGAACTGTAAGGTGGTGCGTCTGCATAAACAATGCCGACGCTATTACTATCCCCTTCCGGACTGGTTCGGGCATGGGACAGTCCCTGGAGGTGCAGCAGGCTGCAGTGAAGCTCTTCTCGTGACAGGCTGCGCCGTCACTGAACATGCCTATATTCGGTTCTGGCTTCCAGCCTCGCTGTGAAGCCAGGGGGATTACACGCCCCGAGGGTGGAGCCGACGGCTCCTGGGAAGCGCCGCGAGGCCAGGTAGTGTGTCCCCCACGCCTCGGCACAAACAAAGCCGGAAAAGCCAGGAGGACAAGCGCGGAAGCATTGTCTGGGAAAGCTGAGGGGGGGAATTTTAGCGGCTCTCCAGCTTCGCTGTCGGTTTCACACAGCAGCTGCTGGAAAGTTTCCTGCTGAGTTTTGAAAACACCTTCACCAGTGGAGCCGCAGGTTCCTGAAACAGCAGCCGCGACCTACCAGGGGTTGCGAGGCCTCTGCTGCTGCGATGTAGCGGCGGCAGTCATGCGAACCCCTCCCCAGGGATGCTGTTTTTAGAGCCCCTGGGATGCTGTATTCCGCCTGTGCGGAAACAGCCTCCTCTAGAAAACAGTATTCAAACTCAACAATAAAGGTCACAGAAAGCTTGAGGTCCTCTCTTCCTTCAATCCAAAGAAATACATGAGGAAATCAGTAAGAAATATGTGAGGAAATCAAAAGAATGGAATTGTCAAAGGCTTTCACCTCTGAAGATGCCAGCCACAGATGCAGGCAAAAAGTTAGAAACCAGATCTACCAGACCACGGCCACACAGCCCAGAAAACCCACCACAACCAAAAGAATGGAAGTTATTCATTTCCCTCTCCTGCAGCAGCCCACTAAACCCCTTACTGCTCACAGGGTTTGAGAGAGCTCAAAAACAGCACTAGGTAAAGTCTGGATCCAAGCCACTACCTCTCAAGCTAACCCATTTTTCAAGGTTGTGGTAATGTTACAATTGTTAAAATAGCACAACCCTATGAGTGATGCTTTGAATGCCACACAGTAAAGGCCAGCATTCAGATCATATACATGTAGATATAAAGAACTGACAGTTCCAAGGTATATGTAGACAAATAATGCAATCCTAAGCAGAGTTGCCACATTCTAAATTCAGTGACTTCTGCAACCCAAAGACTTCTTCATTCTTAATCTTTGTGTTAAAAGCTACAATCCCACACAGTCAAGCTACTAAATCTCTCTTAGGCTGTTTCCGCACGGGCGGAATACAGCGTCCTAGGGATGCTAAAAACAGCGTCCCTGGGGAGGGGTTCGCACGGCCTCACAACCCTCGAGCGGCGTGAAGTCACTGTTTCTGAACCTCGCTCCCTGAGCGAGGTTTTTCAGAAACAGCGGCTTCCAACCGCTGCCATGCAAACGGCAGCAGCTGGAAGGTGCCATTTCCCCCCCTTTCCTGAACACCTTACCGTCCCTCCGACCTTCCGGCGCGTCGCCCAGGCCAGGATGACGTCACTCTGCAACTTCCAGAGCTGTCGCTAAGAGGGCAGGGCGGTCCCTGGCCTGCTGACGTGGCCGAAGGTCGGAGGGACAGTAAGGCATCCGGGCGATGGCGCAGCCTCTATGCAGGCTGTGCCGTCTTCCCCGCCCCTACCGGGACCATTCATGCGAATGGTCCCGTGGGTGTGCATCGGCGTCATATACGCCGACGCACCCCCCGAGCGTGGCTGTGCGGAAACGGCCTTAGATCCATTGAATTGTGTACAGGATCTTACACAGCCACCATTTTGTATTACATCCTGCAATTTTCCAAGTAATGAAAACAAAATGACTTAAATACCAGACATAACCCTGTTTTGCTTGTTTGACATACACAGGCCCATGTTTCTTTAAAAACTAGAGACTTTCGGAACAACACGATATGGCAGCTCTGACACTTGAAAGTATTTTTAAAAAATGTTTTAAATCCTGGAAATCATAAAAGCCTTCTAAATACATTTCACTGTCAGCATACATACAAGAAGAAAAGTGATTCTGACAATATCGTTTGGAGTAGGTTCACTGGAGTCTGTTTCACTGCTCTTATCAAAACAGTCAGAAAACACTGTGGCTGATTACACACTGAATGCTTATCTCGGGACATTTTTCTGCTCAACGGGCTTGCAGAGGGCTCTCCTCATATTTCTCTGTTTACACGCAAGGAGACATCCCAATGCCTGAAACCACAGCTGCTTGCTGAAGTCTCAACTAGCCTCTCCTTTTGCTGCTTCTCGTAACTCCGTCTGTCAACAGCCTTAAAGGCACAGACCCTGCAAATATTCTCTTCCCCTCCCTCTCCCAAGATGTTTCCTGTCCTCAGATTTGAAGGACCATCCACAGTAAGTATCTAACAGCCTGTTCTTTCTTTGAGGCAGAAGGACATCTTGCTTAGGACCTCTCACAGCTGTGCCCCAATCTACAGGTGGGTCATCATATATTGTTTACTACTGTCTCAAGACTACATCAGCTGAATTATATGTGTGTATTTTGTAAACTGTGACAAAATGTAGAGACTGTTGACCAAGTCACAGCTTGCATATTTCTTCCATGTAAGCGTGTTTAGCCAAAGCTGCATTAACAATTGAAGATCTGATGGAATGGGAAGTGATGCTCTCTGGTGTGACCGATATGTGGGCTTGTAAACTTCAACTATACTTGCCCTCAGATTGAAACTATATGATGGTCCAGGGTCATTTGTTTCCCCTCATTCTGTGGTCTATTGGACAAAAAGGAAGTCCAAATTCCTAAAGTGACTGGTTCTGTTCGGGAAAGTCTTAACCATCCTCTGAACATCAAGGCTGTATTGTAGTCTCTCCATAGGAGGTGTTGGATTGGGGCAAATTGAAGTTAAACAAATTTCCTAGCTGATGAGAAATCTGGATGACATCTTGGGTTTAAGGTGGGATGTGGTCCTATGACCAACTTGTCCTTGTGAAAAGCACATAACTCTGATGTGATTGGAAGAGTTCCTGGTTCCAACATCCCTCTGGCCAAAGAATTATGACTGGGAATAATGTCTTCATCCAAAGCCATTTCAAAGGAACATCTGAAATGGTGTCGAATGCAGGTTTGTAAGAGCAGATAAGACAGTATGTAAATTCCAAGATTACAGAGCAGTGAACTTGAGGAGGATCTGGCTGGGAAAACTCTCTCAGAAACCTTTGAATGTTGAGGTACTATGATAATCTCTGGTAATGTGACAAATCTGTGAAAGACGCCACCTGCCTTCTTAATACTGATACCATGATGCCCAAGTATGACTTTCTTGTAAGAACTCCAGGATGATGAAAGCTTGTGTCTCAGAAAGTCAATCTTCGTTCTTTTACATCTCCACCCTGAGGAAGGCCTTCAGGTGGAGATGTAATGCAATTGGTGGACAATGTGATTTCAAGATCATATTTGTTACTTTGGAAGAATAGTTGAGACTGAAAAACTTTGCTGTTCAACTTTCAGGCAGGCAGTCTGAGCCACTGAGGTCATGGATGACACCTGGACCCTGGCTCAACATGTCCGGTTTTATTGGTAGTATTAGAGGAGGAAGCACTGCTAGATCCTTGAGAACAGAAACCCAGGGGCAGCAAGGCCAACTGAAGGTCCACTGTAGCCACTCTTCATCAGCCAATGTTTCTCCCTCCTATCTCTCCTAAACTCCCTGTTTCTGAGTACTAGAAATCGAAGGAGAAGGAAAAAGAGGTGAGGGAGAGAAAAACAGTAAAGAGCGAGGACTACAATTTTAGAGAAAACAGAGGAAAACTCCAATTTGATGGGATGTCTAATGCTGCTCTCCTGTCTGAGGCAGGAAAAGAAGTTCCCTTCCATTTATGCAAGGTAGGTTTGGACCCAACCCATTATCAAAGGTTTAGGTAATCCCACTGTCCCACATTAACAAAAATCTTATGGAATATCTGGACATGCAAATATTCCCATACATGCAGCTTGAGACAAATCACTTTGTTTCCAATGCTCCATTTGTAAAACAGATATACCTGTCTCACAAGTATGTTGTGAGTAGCACAATAACAGCTGAAGAAGTCTTGCAAATATAAATTCCCACCTAAATGATCAGCAGTAGTATTATTGATAATGTCACTAGGGGTCTGATGAACATACTGTATTAGGAGAAATGGGGCTATATATAGCTTTGGACACACAAGGAGAAACACATCTAGAAACATCTAGAAACAACGGCATATTCTGTCCCACACCTTGCAAAGGTTCCATCTGCACAGCAAGAGTGGGAAGGATATACTGCTTGCATTTCAGATGTGCAAAGCTCAACCTTCTCCCTTAAGACTTCATTAAAGCATCTGCCTGGATAATATCAAATCTGGTTTACAATCCACCTACAAATAATTTCCTACTTTGTTTACATTCTTGTGATTTAAATCAGCACAGTATGAGAAGCTGTCTTCCTTCTAATTCTCCTGAACCTACTTTTAGACAGGGAAAAAAGTCAGAAGAAGAAGAGTTTGGATTTATACCCCACTTTTCTCAACCAGAAGGAGTCTCAAAGCCATTTACACATTCCTTCCCTTCTTCTCCCCACAACAAACGCCTTGCGAGGTAGGTGGGGCTGAGTGAGTTCTGAGAGAACTGTGACTAGCTCAAGGTCACCCAGCAGTGGAGGAATAGAGAAACAAACCAGATTAGAGTCCACTGCCCATGAGGAGTGGAGAATTAAACTTGTTTCTCCATATTAGAGTCCACCTACTCTAAACCACTACGCCATGCTGGCTCTCAATGGTAGATGTAAAACCAAAGATATTGAAATAGAACCACTGGCAACTATAATATAATAAGTATTTGCATGCCAGTTTCAAAAACCAACATATACAGACTCCTCGACCGTTTGCCTCCAAGTCAAGTGCTTAGAGGTTGCATAAGGACGAAACCACCAATGTACTACGGGGGTTCCACTTGTTCCCAGCCATCAGTGGCATGAGTGTCAAATGGCATCCCCTCTAGGATCTGTCTTCCACTGGCTGTGTCCAGACCAGGAGTGGTGCTTGCAGAGGAATGAAGCTGTATCTTGCTTGGGGTGACGAAATGCTTGGAACCAGCCCTTGTTACTTATGTGTACACAAAACTAAATTTATTGAGTGAAGAGTCAAAAGACGTGGACTGTCTGAAGCAGTATTTATCATTACTATTTATAAAATGTTCTGCATAAAAGGTACTTGGGGGGATGTACAACATTTATTAACTGAGCTCAGTACAAATTTTGAACAAATAAAACATGGAAACCAAGTTAAAAGAATCCAATTGGACAAAAAGCAGAACTGTGGCAAACGCTAAACATCTGGCAAAATGGATGTTTTTGCTAGCTTTTAAAAATTCAATAGTAAAGCAAACTCTCTCACAGGTCTGCTTGGGGCAAGTACCACTAGCTAGAATCCAAGCCATTATAGACACCCCTAAAAAATGGCTCTCTGTCATTCTTAATTATCTAGGATACAAAATGAAATAATAATTATAGGATACATCACTAGCATTAGCTCAATCGTAATAGGTTTCTGGCAGTAAAATCCTAAGCAGATTGCAATGTAAATACTGTACGGATAAACACTTTTGTGAATTTTTAAAAGCTGTGATACAAAGGAAATAATAATTAAAGTGAATTATAGCATGACAGGAGAACAAAAGCACAAGTATAGGTTGCAAATACATTAATATTTTGTGAATGCCTGTCACTGTTAATGCAACACAGGTTATCTATATTTCCAAAGCACAAATGGCACTTTTGCACATGCAGGAAAATGCTATTTCACACAGTAAAATCCGGATGCAAAGTACACTGAAAGTGGATTGAAAGTACCTTACTCTGCATGTGCAAAAGTGCCCAAAGAACAGACATAATGTTAGCCAGGGTGACATCCATTGGTAGTTAAAATTCAAGGAACCTCTACTTTCAGAATTCAATTATTTTCACAAATCGCGTACTGAGCAGATAGAAGCACTCTAACAAAAAGGTCCTACATCTGGTGAACCAGATGAAACTTAACTTTAAAGGCCTGAAATAAAATTTATCTCGTACTGATAAAATATTGAAGGCCACAAAAGACTTGCAATAAATTTCTGCTCTTGTTGAAGAGCTATTATTTCACTACATTTCAATTAATAATCAATTACATTGATTTCTCTGCAGGATGAAGATTTGTCTTTACAGAAATAAAAAAAATTAAAAGCTTGAATGTATTATATGGCTATGTTTAGTATAGTTCAAGTCTAAGATTCTGATAAAAATCAAACGTTGAATATACTAGTTTAGATGAAAGTTAACCTGTGACTGTGTTAATTATGGTTGTTGTTAGAAAACTATATTCACACCCAAATGCATTTCTAAATTATGGTTAAAAATACACAAAAGGGTGTATTTTAAAACAGATATGCTTGGCACAGCAGTCACAGTCTCAATCACCAAAAGATGACAGTAATTTGTTTGTATTAGATTTCTAACCCACTCTTTCCCATCGGGACAGGCTCCAGGGAACTCACAACAATTTTATTTTCAATAATAAAAATGATATTTTTAAAATAAAATTCTGATTATTTCGGCACCTTAAGACTCCAACGTAATGGAAACCCTCTCAGAGAAAGGGAGCAAACCAAGAAAAGGGTCACAAAGAAATGTTAAAGAAAAATGGACACCATGACTATCTTCAACTATAGGCCTGGCAGAACACTGCCATCTATAGACCTTGTGAAACTGAAGCATCACAGGGCCCGGAATCTCACTTAAAAGAGTGTTCCAACAAGCCAGGGTCAGAGCTGAAAAGGTTCTGGCTCTGGTTGAGGAAAGCCAGACATTTTTCAAGCCAGGGACCACCAGTAAGTTGTGATTTGCTGAATGTAATGCTCTTTGAGGGGGTACTGGGAGGGGGAGTTCACAGATGCAAAAGTCCCAGACCATTTAGGGTTCTGAAGGTTAATACCAGAAGCCTGAACCTGGATGTGGTATTCCATGCAGCTGACAGAGCACCAGTTGGATATGTGCCCTCCACAGTGTACCTGTAAGAACATAAGAACTAGCCTGCTGGATCAGACCAGAGTCCATCTAGTCCAGCACTCTGCTACTCGCAGTGGCCCACCAGGTGCCTTTGGGAGCTCACATGCAGGAGGTGAAAGCGATGGCCTTCTGCTGCTGCTGCTGCTCCTGAGCACCTGGTCTGCTAAGGCATTTGCAATCTGAGATCAAGGAGGATCAAGATTGGTAGCCATAGATCGACTTCTCCTCCATAAATCTGTCCAAGCCCTTTTTAAAGCTATCCAGGTTAGTGGCCATCACCACTTCCTGTGGCAGCATATTCCAAACACCAATCACACATTGCGTGAAGAAGTGTTTCCTTTTATTAGTCCTAATTCTTCCCCCCAGCATTTTCAATGAATGCCCCCTGGTTCTAGTATTGTGAGAAAGAGAGAAAAATGTCTCTCTGTCAACATTTTCTACCCCATGCATAATTTTATAGACTTCAATCATATCCCCCCTCAGACATCTCCTCTCCAAACTAAAGAGTCCCAAACGCTGCAGCCTCTCCTCATAAGGAAGGTGCTCTAATCCTTCAATCATCCTCGTTGCCCTTCTCTGCACTTTTTCTATTTCTTCAATATCCTTTTTGAGATGTGGCGACCAGAACTGAACACAGTACTCCACCACAGCTTTATATAAGGGCATGACAATCCTTAGGTAAGAACCTATGCAGCTACCTTGTGAACCTGCTGGAGCTTCTGGAGAAGACAAGTACAACTACAACTTACCTTTATTGGCATTGTAAGACAAAAAGAATACATAAAAGGTTGGCTGTGGTTCCTTTTGTCAGCAAACTAAAATATAGATCATCATTTTAACAAGTTAAGTTTCCTGAAGACTGAGTTAGTTCTTCATATTTGAAATTTAATTGAATCATTGCTTCTACTAAAAATGTCGCTACCAATTCTGTTTTTTCTTGAGAAATCTCAAGAATATCCTTGCAAAGAGCAAATTACAGTAGCCTAGTCTGGAGGTGACTTTTAAAAAATATTTTACTGAGAGGCATGAAGGCATGACTTAGGTTGCTTTTAGTTCTGGATCCCACCAGCAAACTGTGATAAAATATTACCAAAAATTATCCTGTGAACCCTGGAGGTGAACCGCTGAATCAAACCGGTCATTCAAGTCCACCATCCCATTTTGCTACTAAAAATTAATTTCCATCCCATTTTGCTGGTGAAAAATTAATTTCCAGGGATCATCAGCAAACAAGGCATAGAGGGGTGAGCCCCCTTCAGATGCTGCCTCCTAGCAATGAGAAAGTCATATTCCACAGGTGAAAATCTTTCTGCCTGTGGAAACACCCCAATGGATCCAAGCCAATGGTTAGAAGACCAACAATTGTGGCCCCTACCCTGTTTCTCCAAAAATAAGACAATGTCTTATATTAATTTTTGCTCCCAAAGATGCGCTACGTCTTATTTTCAGGGGATGTCTTATTTTTCCATGAAGAAGAATTCACATTTATTGTTGAACAAAAAAATTGAACATTTATTATATACTGTACAGTAGTTGTCATCACAAACCAGTCTGTTGGGGTGGGGCCAGGAGAGGCAGGAAGGGGGAGGGGTTTGGGGGCGCACATGCTTCCAAACAAAAACTTTGCTACTGGTGCGTCTTACTTTCGGGGGATGCCTTTTATTTAGCACTTCAGCAAAACCTCTGGTATGTTTTATTTTCAGGGGATGTCTTATTTTCGGAGAAACAGAGTACCTTGTGGAATGGTCTGGATGAGATCAGGAAGGTTCCCATTATCCTGGCTTTCTGCAAATTATGTAAAACAGATAATAGGGTACCACTATTCAAAATTATTCATGAAGTTACTTGAATACATTATTAAGAACTGGGGTCTATACTCAGTGGTGGGATCCAAAAATTTTAATAACAGGTTCCAATGGTGGTGGGATTCAAACAGTGGCGCCGCCGCACACATGCACCTCCAGTCCCTATTGGGCAGGGAGGCTGCTTTAGTTACCCCTTCTAGGCACTCAGAAAAAATTAGTAACCACTTCTAGAGAAGTGGTGAGAACTGGTTGGATCCCACCTCTGTTATACTGCTGTGTATAGTTTGCTGCAAGTTTGGGTCCTACTGTGCAATTTTGCTTCATTTAATGTGTCACACTAACAAACTCCTTTGCTTCAACTCTGCTTTTATATCGCAACCCAAATCCTACTTCATTGTTTATGGAATGTCCCATCCGATTGATTTTATTGACTCGTTCTGTGTAAGCTGCCTTGATTCCAGTGACAAAGGCAGACTATAAATAACGAAAATGAATAAACTTCACATCTTTAAGGACCCTAGTGTTGTGCCATCTGGATCCAGAGACTGGTTTTGTTGTCAACTAGTCCTAGAATGTCATCTCTTGTCACCTCACTTCAGCTAAATTCTTCACATACCTTTTCTGAAAAATAACTCTGATGTGGGTCCCCTCCTCCCATTTTTTCACACTGAAAACAGAGGCAAATCATGCTTTACCTTGCTCTGTTGTTTCTATACCTTCCTTAAGCAGTCCTTTAATTCCTTTGCTCTGCACTGACCCAACAGCCGGTTTACTGCTTCTGATAAATCAGAACACATTTTTATTGTCTATCTAAGCAACTTGCTCCTCAAACTGTAAGCCGCCTTGAGTCACTAGAGATAAGGCAGGATATAAATATAATAAATAAATAAATAAATATTTTTGGTGTGTGTCTTATCATCAACTTGCAGACTCTGTGTTGGTGCCCTGTGCTCCTTCACAATCACCTTGTGTAGGCACCTGAACGCTACCAGTGTAAGTTGCCTTACACTGAAACACATCATCTGTCGTCAAGGTCAGTATTGTCTATTCAGACTGGCAGTGGCTCTCCAGGGGAGCAAACAGAGGTCTTTCACACCACCCACTGCCAGCTCCTTTAACTGGAGGTGTCAGAGATTGGACCTATGACCTTCTTCATGCCAAGGTGATGCTCTATTGGGCATGGCTCCTTCCCAAGGCAAGTCTTTCACTTTTTAAAGGAAGCCTTCTCACCTTATACGGCAAGAATCTGAATTTCTTGATTCTCTCTTCCAGCTTCCTTCTGACAAGGCCTCTAATTTTTGTAAAGTTCCTTTGTTTGAAAACGAATGTGATAGTTTTGTATTCAGGGAAATATTTTAAAATGACATAAATATGCTCATGGTCACTTTTGTCAGTTGGTGCAACAACATCAGCATATCGCACCTGTTCAAAGTTCTGCTCCCAACCAAGTCCAATGTCCCCTCCTCCTAGGTGATTCCATGGCCAACAGTTTCAATGCACAGTCCTCTCTGATATCTCTATGGCATGATGTGACCATATTTACCCAGTTATTGTGAAAACAGTTGAAGATACGCAAGTCATCCCACAATTAAAGTATTTTCTACTTTTCTTGCTTTCCTTATTTCTTTCACTAACCTGAGATCATGTCTTTCCTTGACCTGCGCATACCGGTAGCATTTATATCCAGGGATAGCTATAGCCCATTTATCTTCTCCATTCCGCCAAGTTTCTGAAATGTCTGTCGTTTCTATGTTCTTTAACTCCAAGCACTCAAGATTCTCCACCTTAGCTTGAAGTCTTCTAACACGGACATGCAGGCACCTGTACCTTGTTTCCCTTCCAGGATCCTTGCTACCTACTGCTGCTCTAAAATACCCAACGTCTGTCCTGTTCTTATTGTCAAGCTGCATTCTGCTCCTACAAAGACTACCCAAAACCTTCAACTAGTCCTGTAGTTGGTATCAACCTCAATATCTGCTTGTTTTGCATAATATACACTCTCATGCTCATTACATTTTCTAACTGTATTCTAGCTTTAATTTGTCATTCAATACATGCTGTCAATAATTCAATACACCTTTGCACAATTAGCCAATTTGCTACTCACTTACAGGATAGCATTTGTTAAGAACAAAACCTCCCACTGTTCAAGAAACAGAATAAGCATAGTCACTGTATTGTTGTGAAAGACTCACAAGACAAATTTAAGAATACGCCCACCTTGTAGCAGCCACAACTCACTTACATCAGTTTCGGTGGCCCACAATTTTCAAAACATTTAACATGGGGAAGAGTGTGCCTGATCCTTGGCCACTGCAAATAAACAGATCAATATATGCATTTACGTTTTAAGATGCCTTCCATTCTGTAACCAAAGTAACATTCAAACCCTCTTTCAATAACATAACCAAGAACACTTCTGAAAAAGTAGTTAACTGGATAAATCAGCACAGGTTCCTGTGAAAGGAAGTATAAATTAAATTTGGAGAACCAATTATTAAATTTTGCACCTTTCAAAACTGAAGCAAACTGCGTAGATATGCTGAAGATCCTTCAAATGTAAAGAAGACAAACTCTAACGGCTGAGAAAGTAACCAAGAGTCTGAAGCGACAACTAAAGATGTCATCCATTTTGCGACATTTCCTATCACATCTTAAGCATTTACAGACATACTATTGACTATCCTAAACAGCACACCTGTAAATATGTAAGATATGACAGGAAATGGAAGAAGGGAAAAGCAGAGGTAACAAGTACATATGATAAAAAATGAAAATATATTCAGACCCAGAAAAAGAAAGAATATGTAATTGAGCAAAGAACATAATCAACTTCAGGTTTCAGACAACTTCAATAATAACTGTGCTTTGTAACATAGAAACAGGAATCCACGCATCTCTGGAAATCTTATTCTATGTATGCATATCGAAAAAGTTCAAATGATCCTCTGAAGATGCCAGCCACAGATGCAGGCAAAATGTCAGGAGAAAATACTACTGGAACACGGCCATACAGAAAACTCACAGCATCCTTCAAATGTGGTGTTTTTGGAGTATACAGTTGTAATTTTAACACACACACAGGTATTTCCAATTATATCAAAAGTACAGAATGACAGGATTGCAGTCTATATGTCACAGCTGGTATTCAATTTAGTATTTTAGTCCATGACACAATGCACATTTTCTTATCTTAGGAAAAGTTACAAATTAGAGTCATTCCGGAAATAGTACTTAAACCACCTCTGCAAAACAAGTTCCCGCCTTTCCATAGCAAAATCTACAGACCCTTGCTATATGACATGACTCCATCCCATAGTGAACATCACTGCCTAGCCAATAATACCTACTGCTACAGAGAAAAGGCAGGGATATTCACCACATCACTGCATTTATTTAGATATGAATATACCACTTTTCCCGCGGGTTCACCGTAATACCTTCCCAAGGTCACCCAGCAAACTTCCATGGTTGAGCAGTGATTTGAATCAAGGTCTCCCAGATTCTGACTTGACACTCTGATCACTACAACAGACTGGCCATCACTAAATCATCCAATGAACAATGAGAGTTTGTTAATTTTACACGGGGATGGGAAAGATCTTTTTCCAATAGTTACATTTTTTCAGTCATATCCCCCTTAGCAAATGTACAGACAAATCATAACTAGAGTTACACTTTTCTAATGAAGGTATAACTCTGCTTAGGAATGTTCTGGTAACTTAGGAACTTTTTTGAGCACTCTTAACTTCCACTGATACAAACGTGATACACATCCAGACAAATGTGCTTAGGATTCTGATGCAAACTGACAATAAAAGTCTGAATCAATGTACCCTGAAGTGAAAAAAAAAACTATGTCAGGCAATATCAATTCGTTAAATTCCACTCCCTCCCAATTCTTCTGCAGCCTCTGAAATTCAAGGTCATATTATTCATACAAAACTACAGTCAAATTAGGGTAAGTATGGATATTTTGAGCAAAGGACAGTTGTTATATAAGAGAACTATTTTGGTCCAATCCAAAGAGGGCTATATTATGAAGAAACGGCTTAATCTTTGAGCCAGTAATATCCTGCTAGTTAGAGAAAAACAAGTCTATTAATCATGCACTGAAATGTTAGTGTCACCAGGTTTCTCATACTGCAGACCATACTCGGTAGGTAGATTTACCAGTTTCTTACACTTTTTTTACAGTGACAGCACCTTATGTGGCAAATAAACTCCATTTAATTATTTCTGGAGTCCGCTGAAGGAGGACTGCGTGGATGTTGCCTTTGGAGAGGCTTAGTCACATTCCTTGCTGTCAATAGTGAAATATACAAGAGTTATGCTGGAGTTTGCTGTTCGACCTTGGAAATGTTACACTATGCAAAGTGCAAAAGAGGTCTTTCTTTCTTTCCTATTTGTTAAGAGTCACACAGAATAATTATTAATTAGCAGACCATCCACAGTAAGTGGGATCATGACAATTTGATTCCAGAATTGAATTAAAAGAAAAACAAATATTTAATTAAAAGGAAAAGAAAAATGTAAGATAGTGAAACATTAAAGGGGGGGACCTCTCAGGAGTCAGCATAACCATGGAGCCAGTGTAAATGACACTTATGACAGCATTTACACCGGAGCAGAGGTAATTATGTTGTAGTTGGGGAACCACGCAGCAATGCAACACCCAGGTGCCAGCACTACCACAGTGCCAGCTCTTTCCCGGCCCAAGAGTCCACACTGGCAACCGAAGGGGCGTTCCCAGGGGAGGGGGTGGCTTTAGTCAGTTTCTTGAACCCTTTCAGCCCAGGAATGCCCCCATTTGCCAATGCAGACTTACCCTGCCAAAATCACTAGTGCAGCCCATTTTATGGAGGAAGGGGCAGTGTTGCTTTTTGGCTTGCTGTCCACAGCACAGCACATCTCTTTGGAGGCAGTGTGGCTGCACCATCCCCAGTCACAGCCCAACTACCCCTCCCCGCACTGCTGTGCAAGGATTAGGCTCTTAAAGCTTTCTTTTTAGCAATCTAAAAAAGTAATAGTGTTTCACACCACTGACAGCAAATTAAAAATAAGCACCAAATCTAGAGGAGAAACTAGAAAGGGATACTTTAATGGTAATCAGCTTGCCAACTTATAAGATATAGTTCATGGCCCCCTCATCAAAATGCATTCGAATGAACCTAAATGAATAAGACTGGGGGGAAACATCCCAATTTTTCTTACTGAGAAAGGAAACATTTTCAAATTGGTTTCACTCCATCTTCCTCGCATTTCTGCCAAGTTAAGTTATATAACGGAATGCTTAATGCCAGTTCTGGTGTTTAAGCTGCATCTGGAGGTTTTATTACAGCCCAGTATCAGCATCAGATTACAACTTTTTAAGCATGCCCACGCAGCTCCTTTTTATCATTATATGGAAAGAGGTATTCCTTGGCAGGCCCAGACTTTCCTGATGACATAGTTCATGCAGAAAGAGGCTGCCTCAGCTATGCAGGAAACACATCTTGACTGCAAAGCACACACAACAAACCCTTTTGCATGGGCACCGTTATTCATTTTATTGCAAGTTAAGAAATCCGGGTGCTGCCTGCCTGGAAACGCCTCTGTCTAAAATAAGACAGCGGAGTAAAACAGGATCCTTTCCATAGCGTCTCTGCGATTCTGTCACACTACTACTTTGGGAATGCCCAACTGACATGTATGATTGTGCAAACCTGAGAGGGGAAATACTGGCGGCATACCGCTGTCTGGGAGCGCGCACCACACACATGCACGCAAGGGCCGCCGAGGAGGGCCATCCCACACACAACTCAGCAGAATGCGCTCACCAGCACGCCCATGCCTCTTCCACTAGCCTGTGCACGCATCTTTGGCCTTAGGGACGCGGGCAAGAGCCTGCGCGCGCTTGGCAAGACGTGTCTCCCGAGCCGGGGAAGAGCTGCATTTCTTTGGCCTGGGTGCAATTTTGCCCCAGCCGGGGCGACACGCAGCCATTTGTCGCTCGCGCCCCGTGCAGGCGCCCATCGCAGCCCGCCACCCTCCCTTCCCCAAGCCGACACCGGGCAACTTCAGGGGGGCTCTGTGGCGTGGCTTCTGTGACACGCCTCAGTACTTCCCACGCCAGCTGCAACCGGCGCGCGCTCTGACAGAGACTGGAAGGGGAAAGAAGCAAGAGCCGGCCGCTGCTGCAGCACCCCCCCCCCCCCCCACCCGCCTTCTCCACCGCCCCGGCCCTTGCCCTTGCCCTCGCCTCCAACGCAAGGAGAGGGCGACGCCAAAGCCCGCGCGCCCCGGTGCCAAAGCCCGCGCGCAGAGCCCGGGAGAGAAGGGAAGGGGACCTACCTCCCGCCGGGCGCGCTGCAGCAGGAGGGATGCGGGCACCGGAGAGGGATGAGGGAGCCAGGAAGGCGCCAGCTCCTCCTCCTGCCTGCCTGCCTGCCTTGGAAGGGAAGACTGTGGCGTCGGCGGCTGTCCTCTGCCAGAGGGGGCCCAAGAGCAGACGACTGAGCGGCTGCAGGGGCTGAGAGGGTCCAGCTCCTCCTCCTCCTCTTGCAGTCAGTCTCGCCTTGCCTCGACGGCTTGCCAGGCGCTCCTCCCTCGCTGCACCGAGGAGGCGGACCGGGCTGTGCCAAGACCCGGAAGCCCGGAGGAGTGGGAGTCTCAGTGCCAAGTCATTCTCCCTCCGAAGCAGGGGATGGGGGAGAGAGGAGGAGGAAGAGGCCGCCGCGCTCCAGGCCCGCTCAGTCCCAGTGAGGAAGATCCAAAGCAGCACCCGCCTCCCTGCTGCGTCTGCATGAAGGATGGCCTGAAAAAAAAAAACCTGTTCTCTTTCTCTCTCGCTCTCCATACTACAAAAGGGACTTTTGCCCTTTTTTTTGGACAGATGCCCCTTCGCCAAAGCTTTGCTTCAGCTACATTTTAATGTGTTTGCGTACATCCCTTTATAAGAACATGCACACATTCTATGTAAATACGTTCAAGACAATTTTTTTTTAAAAAATTATTCCATCATAAATTTTAATGGACTAAAGCTCACTTCAGACCAACATGGGACTCCAGGCCACAAAAACTTGTACTCAAATTAAATAAAACTTGCACTGGAATTAAATTTTAAGAACTATTAAGAAGAAGAGTTTGGATTTATACCCTGCTTTTCTCAACTGTAAGAAGTCTCAAAGCAACTTGCAAACTCTTATTTATTTATTTATTTATTTATTTATTTTATTTATAGACTGCCCTTCCCCGAAGGGCTCAGGGCGGTGAACAACCACAGTAAAATATAGCATTAAAACACAATAAAACCAACACTGTATCGCAATATTTAACACATGAACCACATAAATATTAATATAAGATGGCGTCGGACTCCCTCTCCCTCCCCACCCTTGCGCCCACGGGAGACCAGATGGAATGGTGGCAGATGTACTTAGCCAGGCTGGCCAAATGCGGAACAGGTCTGTCTTACAGGCCTTGCGGAAACTCTGCAAGTCCCACAGGGCCCTGATCAACCTTGGGAGCCTATTCCACCAAGTAGGGGCCAGGGCCATAAAGGCCCTGGCCCGTCCAGTGGTGGCGAGCCTTTGGCACTCCAGATGTTATGGACTACAACTCCCATCAGCCCCTGCCAGCATGGCCAATTGGCCAGCCTGATTGCCTTTGGGCCAGGGATCACCAATAGGTCCTCCTCCGAGGAGCGGAGGGGCCTAACGGGGCGAGGAAGGTGGGATTGAGAGAATTCTGAGGGAACTGGGACTAGTTCAAGGTCAACTTTCAAAAGGGGAGAAAAATTTTGGGGGGGGAAATTGCACTCAAGGTGGTCAAAATTTAAAAAAATACAGCTAGTTAAATAAAAGGTTAATAAAATTCTGATACCATCATTTTCAATGCTACAAAATAATAGTAACCAATAAGAGCTGTTACACAAATTTACAAACGGGACATAGAGAAAGTTAGAATACAACAACAACAAAAAGACGTAAAGGCATATGTAAAAGCCTGGATAGAGAGAAATGTTTTTACTGGGTGCCAATACATTAGATTTATATCCCGCTTGGTGAGAGGAGGGAGTATGTAGAATCTACATATACATTTATATATGTCTCATATGGGTATGGAGTGCTGTTGCCAACCTCCAGATGGTGGATGAGGATTTCCTGGAATTACAACTGATCTCCAGAGATCAGTTCCCTTGGAGAAAATGGCTGCCTTGGTGAATGGATAATATGGCATTATACCTTTCTAAGGTCCCTCTCCTCTCCAAACCCTGCCCTCCCCAGGTTTCACCCCCAAATCTCCAGGTATTTCCCCAGCAGGAGTTGACAACCCTAGGATGGAGCTATGTCAATATTTTTTACAGTTTAAGGCAGGGGTGTCAAACTCGCGGCCCTCCAGATGTTCATGAACTACAATTTCCATCAGTCCCTCCCAACATGAGCATTGGCAAGGGCTGATGGGAATTGTAGTTCATGAACATCTGGAGGGCCGCGAGTTTGACACCTGTGGTTTAAGGCATGTGTGTGTGTCTTTCTTCTTTAGTAATGGCTATACAAGTATGTTGTATCAAAATGTTTAGTTAAAAAAATATTAGATTGAATAGGTCGCCCCTCCCCTCTCAGGCTCAGGGTGGTTTATGACATACATACAAAACATTCAATTCAAAAACATTTCAATAAATTATAGCTGCATTTGTCCAAGATGGCGAAAAACAATCCTGTGAAGATTAATATAGAGTCACGCACAGCAAGATGAAAAAAAGTGGAGAGCGGGGGAGGTCAGATGGTGCTATTATGCCTGCCTCAACTGTATGCCTGGTGGAACAGCTCTGTCTTACAGGCCCCGCGGAACTGTGTTAAATCCTAGAGGGCCCTGGTCTCACTAAACAGAGCGTTCCCTCAGACTGGGGCCAGGGCTAAAAAAGCCGAAAAATATTTGCTGTGACAACCTTAAATGAAAAGGTTTGCCTAAAGTGAACCATTAAGCTGAATCGCCTGAGTGGAGTGGTTTAGCAAAGCCTTAAAGTTAACTGAATGGCTGCTGACATACAGGTGGCTAGAGTCAGAACTTAACTAGTGGAAATACCCTCCAAAAGAATTGGTACATGAACCAAGAATGGTCCACTGATATTACATCGCCAGAAGTTACAGGTCCATAGAAGAAGAAGAAGAAGAAGAAGAAGAAGAAGAAGAAGAAGAAGAAGAGGAGGCGGAGGAGGAGGAGGAGTTTGGATTTATATCCCCCTTTCTCTCCTGCAGGAGACTCAAAGGGGCTTACAATCTCCTTGCCCTTCCCCCCACACAACAAACACCCTGTAAGGTAGGTGGGGCTGAGAGAGCTCCGAGAAGCTGTGACTAGCCCAAGGTCACCCAGCTGGCATGTGTGGGAGTGTACAGGCTAATCTGAATTCCCCAGATAAGCCTCCACAGCTCAGGCGGCAGAGCTGGGAATCAAACACGGTTCCTCCAGATTAGATACACGAGCTCTTAACCTCCTACGCCACTGCTGAGGGGTTTTTTTATGTGTGGGAAAGGCCATAGGTACACCAGGAAGTGGGAGCAGTAATCAGTGTCAAATGCCAGACCCTTAGCAGAAATAGATAATGAACCCAGTTTTCGCAACTCCTTCCAGCGCTTTCATGCTCATTAGCCAGAATACTGGTTTGCTTTTTACTGAGCAACTGGATAAAAAGCATGTTTATAAAAAGACTAGAGTTCTACTTATCTATTTAACACAGGCTGCAAAATCAAGACAAGTGTTTGGAATCTTTCTGAGGTAACCAGCCTCCACCACACACACACCCATGACACCAACCTTGGCTGGTACAGATTCCATGACCAGTGGAGCATGATTGCAACAAGTCGCTATAAACTGAACAGATGAGGGACCGTCCAACAGTGGCTATTTTCCCTTGGGGGCAGATTCTCTGGCTGCTCATTTAGACATTTCCCACCTGTCCAGTGGCCCAGTTGACATTTCTGTTTGTAAGAACACAAAAATGCTTCACTAACTCTGCTGTAAGCTCTCAGGCTTTGTCTAAAAAAGAGAGGCCTACTTAATTACCCTTGACTGAATCTACAAGTAGAATAACTCAGCCAATCCCCAGATTATTTGCAAAGCTTCCAAAGAGTGTATTTGGGTATTCCCTCACTATTACAGATTAAGGAGTGGCACTTCTAAGTTAAAGAGTGTGATTTCTAGACAAGCTTCAGTCCCAGTGTTCTTCATTCTGGAAATTAAGCTCTGTACATATGATAAGATCCAAATAATATCTTTAGTCAACAGAGATTTTCTTATTATTTTGAATATGGCTGTATACTGAAAGCTGACAGGCCCATCTGTAAAAATGAAGCACCTTTTAAAAAAGAATCAGCTGCAACCACAGCTCTCATGTGTGCTTTCTAAACACAGGTCCCACTGAATTCCATGGGGTTTGCAGAACTGAATCCTTAAGCTACTTGGTGAAGAACCCTTAAGCTGCTACACAGCACTGAGTTAAATGGTAGCAGCATTAAGAAAGAGATGCTCTTTTAAAAGCTCCAGGTCCTTACTACATGCTGTCCTGGAGTTGTTGGGCTATTTACATGCAGAGTCAGTAGGATGAAAGAATCAGGCAGCGTGAGTGTGGGGAAGATAAACCTTCTCTGGTAAGCACTCTGTGGTAAGCATATGAATCTTTGCTGGGTCGGAGTAAAATATATCCATTTTGACACTCTTGGTGTTTTGTCTTATCTAGAAGGAGAACAACTGAGCAGGAATTTTGGGTCTAAGACTAGGAAACCCTTGGAATGGCCCTGACTACTGACCTTCTCTTATCCTTCAGACTGACATTACATATGGCTGCTACATTCCATTAATACTTCGGGGTATTTACAAAAGCAAATATCTAATGTCTTCCCTAGAACTGTAGAACAGTAGAAGGCCAACTAGTTCCAGTTCCCTGCATGGTTGGAGAATATTGTACATAGGGCAGTCCAGGGCCCCATGTTGGGGGGACCCTCACAGTTGGACAGAACAATATACTACATGACCTATTGAAGAAACCATCAAGTATAGAAAACAGAGTAAAGTCAAAATGCAAACTATGGTACTTTTTTGAAGGGACATGCATTATGTATGAAAACTGGGCACTTTATTCTTGTTCATAGTAGACTGGGTGGAAATAAGGAGGGGGTGTTGGGGCCATCCATGACTTTCCCCAGGGCCACAGAATCACTAAGACCACTTGTGTTTGCACAATCCATGCCAGTAACAAGCCACCCCACATAGTTACAGCATATGAGAGCAGGAAGAAACAATGCAAACCTCATATAACAGGAAGCAGTAGGATGGCATTATAGTTGGTAAACTCCAGATTACTCAGCAAAAGGAAACACACTGCAAAGGAATCACATGATCATGATGTCTGCAATCCTTATCTACTTAACAGGTATAGAATGTGTTTATCCCCGCTGGTGTAGTTGATATGGTCCTATACAAATCTGCCCACCCTGTTCTCTAATCCTGACTTATATGAAATATGGTTAGCAGCAGGCACACAAGATAGGGTCTGTTGGTTATTGTTCCACAGTTATTATTTATTATAATTATTTACATTATTTATAGTTCACCCTTCTCACTGGGACTCAAGGCATATTACTAGTGCAGTAAGAACAGTATAATTCATGTAACCAACAAAAGTATAGAACATCATTTGCAAAAAAAAGCATGATACTGATGGTAAATCAGGAATTATTATGGTAAATGGTAAATCAGGAATTATTATACTGGAAAACAATAAAGTAAAACACGTCTATACAATAAACACTGATATAGCTGGACTACAACATTAGAAAACAATGTACAACTAAGCAGTAACATGAAATTAAGGATGACTACGTAAAATTTTACAGACATTAGCTACAAACCTATTCACCCTATAAGAGTGAAGAGCTCCCAGAAGAGAGAGATTGGATGAATACATTAATAGAATATCTTGGATATGATAAACTGTCATCTATAATCAACCAAAAATCTATCGAAAAATATTTAAAAGACTGGGATCCACTGCTGAAATATATGAAAAAAGGGAAGATTGATGATATAGTTCCAAGTTTATGTCAAAGTTAAAGTGTACATAAATATACTAGAAATTTGTCTTTAAGCTTTGAATGAAGTAGAGAAGAAATAAGAATGATTATACAAAATTAGGAATTAATTTGAAATTTAAGTTTAAGATTGTAATAATGAGGAAGTAAAATAAGTTGATAATTGTGATTTGAGAGAACGGAAGAAATGCAAACTATGTAAAGTATGTGTTTTTTATGTTTGTTTTTATAATTTTGAAACCAATAAATATTTATACCAGTATTCACCCTATAAGAGTGCCTTCATGAGCAGTGAAGCCCCTGCACTCTGCAGAAAGGCAGGAGTGCTAAGTGCTTTAGACAGGAGCGTTAAGTGCTTTAGGTTTGCCTTGCCCATTCTTTCTTGATCTTTCGTTAAAATCTGGAAACCTAGGTTATTGTTTTTGCACTGATTCCTATTACGGGCGATTTGAATTTTTCATTTTAAAAAAGAGTTCGTCTTTATACTCCACTTTCCTCTACCTTAAGGAGTGTCAGATCAGTTTACAATCACCTTTCCTTCCCCCTCTCCACCACAGACACCTTGTGAGATAGGTGGGGCTGAGAAAGTTTTGAGAGAACTGTGACTAGCCCAAGGTTACCCAGCAGGCTTCATGTGTAGGAGTGGAGAAACAAACCCAATTCACCAAATTACAGTCCAGCACACATATGGAGGAGTGGAATATCAAACCCAGTTCACCAGATTAGAGTTTTAAACTTTTAATCACTATATCACGCTTCTGTACATACATACTGCTGTCATAGAATTGCCAGGCAACTGGTGAAAGGTCTGTGGGTAGGAATATAGCGGGACTACAACACTTGTGATGCCACATCACTTTAAGTAAAAAAAAAAAGAGAGAGAGAGTGACATAGGTAGCTCTAGGAATTACCAGGAATTCTATGGTAAAATGTTAGAATTCCCAGTGATTCCCAGAGCTATGTCACTTCTGGGGGTTTTTTTAACCTTAATTGGTGAGGTATTGCTCATGATGATAGGGGGTTTATAACATTTTTCTTCTGACATTGCTCTGAGTGGCACTGAGCACTTCTAAATGGAACTCCTGATTGGTGACGATTTAACTATCTATGGTTGTTACTTATCTGATTATTTTATTGTTTTACATGTTAGTTTTTTTAATTTAATAGGGGGATTATCTGTGAATGTTAACCTGTGTGGGCGCTTTTTTTTTATAACAAAAAGGTACAGTATAAATTGACTAAAATAAGAATTTAAAAAATAATGAATAATCTCCAGCTATAATTAAAGGTACAAGAGCAGCTGACTGTAACATCCCATAACTTTGCTATGATACACTGAATCTTTGAGCTTTGATTCTGGGTGAATGCCAGGTATTCCTGCCACATTCTGCGATGTATCTGGTGCTGTCATACCATTCAGGCTCATCTGCTCAGCAACTTCTTGCACTTTTGGCTAAATATATTAATGCAAAACTGAAAGTTCAAGAAGCAAGTGCCCTGGGAAAAGAGGTAGCTTTCTCCTGTGCTCAGCGCACTGGTTGAGTGTACTGAATGGGTATACTGCACTGGAACTACCTTCTCTAGTTCCCATCTGTGGCACCCAATGGAAGAAATGGTCAGGAACCTACTGAAGCACACTACCATAGATGGAAGTCTTTTGCATTTGCCAGTTAAAAGCATCAGATATGAACTGGATGAACATCACATCCAAACCAGTGGTGGGATCCAAAAATTTTAGTAACAGGTTCCCATGGTGGTGGGATTCAAACTGTGGCATAGCGCCAATGGGGCTGGGCGGGGCACGACGGGGGCATAGCCAGGCATTCTGGGGGTGGGGCATTCCTGGGCGGGGCTGTGGCAAGGATGCAGCTGCTGCGCCGGTCCTTGGGCGGAAAACGAATGCACGCAGGCGCAGGCTGCCACGCACGCCAGTGCACCTCCTGCTAGACTGCTTCAAGTTCTGCGCGCTACTGCAGAGAGGAGGGGGCGTAACTAAGGCAAAAATCACGTGTCAAAATCACCAATTAGTAAACCCCTCTCGGCACACACAAATAATTAGTAACCTACTCTCGGGAACCTGTGAGAACCTGCTGGATCCCACCTCTGATCCAAACCACTAGAAGTCACTCCAGAACTCTAAGTCATTCCTCATTTATGAGGAAATATATAGGTCTGGATCCTCAGCCTCTTTTCTGCTCATCTTCATCCACTGCAGAGGCGATTCTGTGCTGCAGACCTGATTCCTCACTTACTTAGGGGGTTTATTAGGTACTTGGGCGGTTTGTTGAAAGACACTGGTCCTGCCTGAGCAGAAATGCCTAATGACACCAGAACATGTTCCAAAGCAGAGTCTCCATAATAGAAAAAGGCACTGTGCAGATGGAAACAAGCTTTAGGATCCAACCCATTCCTATTCCATGGTTTCTTCACCTCACCCCTCTCACAACATGTGAATAGAATCATTCCTTGTGTAGAAACAGGTTAAAAGCAAACGCTGTCAGACCTGTATTATGCACCACTCTTGATTTTCCCCCCCAATTTAGATGGCTTATATTTTAAACTCAATGATTCCCATGGCCCAAGTGTGTTGCAATTGTACCAATAATAACATTTACGTTTTAAGAATTGTAATATGCATGAATGCCATATGTAACCTTAACCTCATATAATTATTATCTTTATCATCATCATAATTTGGCTAGTTTTGAAAATCAGTCGTTTCATTATGACTCTCCTTTGCCTGCCTTTCAAAGCACGGGAAACTTAATGGTAAGGGAGAAAGATCTTCTGCTGAAACCAACTGTTCTCACAAGCCAGTAAAAACAATTAAATTTTGCAAGGTGAGAGAATAAGACAGTCTGACACCAGCTGTGTTACTATACAGCACAGAATGACAGGCACAAGTTATACGAATAAAATCCTCAGTCATTCAGTCTGCATGTCCAGGTGTGTCAAAGATCAGTGCATCCGCACATGGTGACTTTTAAAACTTGCTGCAAATGTAAAACACCAACCTAATTAGTAGTCTGTCCAGGTTCACTGAATTGCCACAGAATTGTAGAAGGTCATATGCATATACCTAGTTACGATGGAAGATGAATTTAGTATCGACAGCATGCAAGGTGATCCTCATTAAGCAGGCAAGAAAAGCATGGGGTGGGCTGAGAATTGACAAGTTAATACTGGTGGTGGAAAAGGGGAGAACAGCTACAATAGAGTTAGGGTCGTCCAAGATGCTTTTTGTTAAAGGAAACAATCTATGTAGCATGGGTGTGTAGCCCCACCAACAGCCTCATCCAGAGGGAGGCGGATTCATCGTTGGGAATGGTGTGAGGCTGTGCCAGTGGATCCCACCCCCCGGTCACTTGCCCCAGCGAAGGGGTGGCCATGGCTCTATTGGCCTAGAACCGGTGGCCCACAGTGCACCAGTGCTACTAAGCTCCACTGCCTACACTGCTGTTGTAGGGGCATTCCAGGGGTGTGGCTGGGGGTGGAGTTTATGTTAGTCAGTTTCCACCCCCCACTACATTGCCGGGAACATTAGTGACTGGCTCCTGGACTTCCACCACCTTTTCAGGAGCCAAAAAGGCAAGCAACCTCCCCTACCGCACCGGAAAGCCCTCCTGGAAACAGCAGTGCAGCACAGCTGTAGAAGTTTGGACTGGGCTGCCCCAGCACAGTCCTAAGCAGAGTTATATCCTTCTCAGTGCACTGAAGTTTAACAGGTGTAACTGAGTTTAGGATTGCACAGTTATTTAGTTAAAAATCTTGTTTCTTGCTTCTGTCCTGCCCAACAGCACCCAGATTGGCTTACAGTAAATAATGGTGTGACGAATGCACTTATACTGCATTCAGATTACAGGGTGGACCCGCCCCTTTAAGAGTTAAGCCCTGGCCAGCCCTGATTGGCCAGAGGAAAAAAAGGCAGAGTCTTTATAAACTGTCAGCGCTAGAGCTGAGGGGTTCTTCTTTTTGGAGTCTTCGGACTGTTTTGGCTCTGTATGAGCGTTTTGTGCCCTCGGGTACTTTTGGAGGCAGAGTGAAGAGCATCCGCAGAGATCTCTCACTGCTGTGTTAGGAATAGCTGAGGAGGCTATTCGGTGATTAAAACCCTGAGTTTGGAGGCATGTGTCCGCCCTCAGGTGTTTGGTTTTATTTGTGAGGGAAACCTCTAAAGTCTGTAGGTCTGCCCTCAAAGTGAACATCAGTTTTTGGGAGGCCCAAATCCTGTGGCAGCGAAGCCAAGTTTTGGGATTGTGGGAGAGGGAGGCTGTATGCCTGAATCCCACGGGGCGAAAACTGAGTGCTTTATTTTTGTGAGGAGGAACAGCGGACTGAGGTTTTATTTTTAAAAGGGAGTGTGAAACCTCCTCAGTAACATCTTTGAGAAACATCTTGTTCTAAAACAAAATCTGAAGGGACACCTGCGAGTGTCCATTGTGTAACTGAAGTAAAGTGCCTGAAACCGTTAAGCTTTGAGAACCAAACTCACTCAGCAACCGTTAAGCTTAAGTAAACTCTCTCTGAAACCAGCACGCTTGTTTCCTCTCCAGTTTACCTGAGAAGCCTGTGTGTTAAGCCAGCAATAAAAGTTCTAAGTTTTGTTCTATAAAAACCTCTCCAGTCTTTTATTTGTCTGTGTGTCTGTGTTCCCCAGCAAAGGGTGGTGACCGTGAAAAATCAGTTTTGTGGGGCTATATAAGAAAAAATATTATTGGTGGCAGCGCAGAAAGCAGAACTTATATGAGTGCCTTCGTTACAAATGGCAATACAAAACCACACACACACACACACACAAAAATAGTACAAATCTCTAATTGAACAAGCCTCAGTGTTTTCTCCAGACAGAAGAAGTCAGTGGTTCCTTAGATACAGGGGAAGGTAAGGTTGAGCAGTTGGCATTCCTCAGCCTGTGGCTAGAACACACAAATTCCCATGGAAGGAGACTGGATTAGTGGTATGCTACCAAGCTTCTTGCTTCATGGTGGCTTAGGAACAAAAAACAATAGGACTTGTAGCTCTTTAGGAGCACTTGGCCAAGTCTACTGACTTGGTTACCACTAACTTAAACCAAGGTGAATGTAGCTCCAACACTCCGCATGAGAGGGGGCCTGGTTAAAATGGTCAGCCCGTGAAGGTTTATGAATCCTACTGGGTTCCGCAACCCTCTGGGGAATTTTAGGATCACAGAATCATGTTCTGCTAGGATGTAAATGTGGAACATGAAATTATTTAAAGCTATCCACAGTGTTGTTTCTCTACAGCCTCTTCCACCCTAGGGCATAAACTCTCCAGTGTACGAGGGAACCTGAAGAGGGCCAGGGGATGTCTGGCATCAATCTCATACCAAATCTGACAGGTTACAGTATAAAGCCCATTGGAATTACAGTATAAAGCCCATTGGAAGACCTATGAACTGGCAGTGATGGTGGCAAAGAAATGTGACTGCTCTGGTATGATAGCATCACTGTAGCTAGTTCACAACCATCCTAAATGTTCAAAGTAACTCAGCATCTGCTGATCCCAAAATTTGTGCCTTTACTGTCTCAGGAAGAGACACTTAACAATGACACCTTTGCCAAGTTTTTTGCTGATAGAATATTGATTTACGCCTTGATTTCGATGCCAGTTGTAACATAGGCACACCAGAATTGTAACATAGGCACACAATGCCAGTTGTAACATAGGCACACCTACTCTATTTATGTATCATCTTGACCTAGTTTCTGTGATGGATGTGGACACTATCCTGGAATCTGTGAAGGCCACTACCTGTACTCTGGATCCTTGCCCATCCTGACTGCTAAAATCGTATAAGGACCACGTCACCAAACCCTTAGCATACATAAATAAGTATAAAATAAATATATATAAATATAGCAGTATACATAAATCAGGCACCTTCCCTTGGCTGCTCAGAGGCAGTTATCTACTTAAGTCATCCCTACACAAAACTGATGTGGCAAATTATTGCCTGGTCTTCAACCTGGCCTTTCTGGGCAAAGTGATTGAGAGATCAGTAGCAGACCATCTCCAGGTCTTCTTAGATAACTCATCTTCTCTAGATCCTTTTCAGTCTGGCTTCATGCCAAGCTATGGGACAGAGACAGCTGATGGCCTCCATCTAATTGTAGACAAACATCATATCTCTATGTTGCTCTGTTGGACTTATCTGCAGCCTTTGATACAGTAGACCATACTATCTTGTTGAGGTACCTGAAAGCAGAATAAGATATCAGGGGATGTGTACTGAACTAATTCAAACTATTCCTCATGGATTGAACTCAAAGGGTTGCTATTGGAAACCTGTTATCATCAGTACATCACATAACCTGTGGAACTCCAGAGGATGCAATTCTATCCCCCATGCTTTTCAAGCTCTAAGTAAAGTCCTTAGGCCATTTGTAGCTTTGGGGTTGGTTGTCATCAATGTCATCCCTCTCCTAGCGTTCCACAAACCATGTAAAACTGAATTACTCAAGAGGGCTTTTCTATGCAGGCAACAGAATTGCACTGTACTAAATGATTCAGTTACTTGGATAAATTATTATGGACTGTGATCTATACTAGTATGTTTAGCTTGCTGAAACTAGGATCCTACTATGTAATTTTTGCCTCATTTAATGTGTCATGTTAATAACCAGGCTGTTTTTAGACTTCTGACTGGTTTTACAACCCTAACGCGATTGCGTTGTTTAATAAAATTCCCATCCTGTTGATTGTATTGATTCAGTCAGTGTAATCTGCCTTAAATCCATGAGAAAAGTGGACTACAAATAATGTAAATAAATAAATAATACTGCTTAGAATTTTGAAGCAGGGCTTGGGTTCATATTGAGTGCAGAGGCAGAAAAACTAGAGCAGGGGTCTTCAAACTATGGCCCTCCAGATGTTCATGGACTACAATTCCCATCAGTCTCTGCCAGCATGGCCAAATGGTAGGGCTCATGGGAATTGTAGTCTATGAACATCTGGAGGGCCATAGTTTGAAGACCCCTGCACTAGAGTAACACCCAATAATCCCTCTAATCATTCCCCACCACTGAGGCAACTTCCCAAATACTGAGTGGAACGTAGCCACTTGGGACTGTTCCCCTGGCCAGATGGCCACTTGTCCACGTGGCACCAATACGGTGACTGTGCAGCCGTGCACTTGCACAGCTTACAGGAAAATTTGACAACACCTAATTCTTGGCTTCCAGTCTGAACTGGAAAATCACACACACACACACACACACGAAAGAAGGGAGGCAACATAGGTGGAGGGGCTCACCATGAATGGTGGTATACACTTAATTTGGAAGGGTGAAGGCACTGCTATAGGTGCCTTAATTTGGAAGGGTGAAGGCACTGCTATACACCTGTGCTGTTTTGAGAAAGCAGAAAACTTTGGAGGGGAAACATGTACTTAAATAGCTAAAGATAAATTAAGGACATTCAAGAAAACAACATAATAAGCTTTCCTTGACCTCTGCATTTTAAAATGGTTGCCTAAACTCCTGCAAAGTTACTTCACTGGCATTTTAAATAAACCAATAAAATTATTTCCTAATAAAGGATATCATTTACAAAGGTACTGGGGCAATATGAACATCTTATCTATATTGTGTTGTAGCCTTGTTGTGGTTGAGCTACCCTAAACGACTGTGGCAAGCAACTGAGTTTTCTGGCATTTGAATTGTTCAGTTCTCAGAGATGTAGGAAGACAGGTAGAAACAGAAATGTTAAAGGTCAAGGAAAGGAGAACCGTAAAGGTCTGGGAAGACAGCAGGCTAATGAGGCCTACGAGGTCTAGCACTGGAGACTGTAAGAATTAAACAGCCATGCGGAAAAGAGACTGAGAGGTAAAGAAAATCTGAGAAACAGAGTAGGCAAAATATTGCATTAAGCAGGAATGCAAAGGCAGGGAAGCCTGAAGTCAAGTTGTTAATGATAAATAACCAGCTACACTTTGGACTGCGAGCTTACAATAAAAATGCTGCTGAATCAGTACTGAAAAATTCCCATATATTAGCAATCATCTCAGTTCTAAACAAATGCCAAGGCATACCTAATCAAGATGTAGTGGCGGGCAGTCCCATCTAAGCATCCAGGCAGCAGGCTGCAGTACCACAGCCCCACCGCTCCCACAGAGACTTCCCAGAGGCATGGGGAGGCTTGCAGAGCGACAGTGCCTCCCCACCACCGAGAAGCCCCCCATGGAGCTCAATAGACGTACGCAGTGGTGGGATCCAAAAATTTTAGTAACATGGTGGTGGGATTCAAACAGTGGCGTAGCGCCAATGGGGCTGGGCGGGGCACGACGGGGGCGTGGCTGGGCATTCTGGGGCGGGGCATTAATAATTTATCTGTTACTGTAAAAAACTATTACTGTAAAAAAAAGTTCCTAATTTCCAGCTGGTATCTTTCTGTCCATAATTAAAACTCATTATAGTAAGTCCTATCGTCTACTGCCAACAGAAACAACTACTTCTCCTCTAATTGACTGCCTGTCAAATACTTAATATTTTCAAATACTTAATTTTGTTTCTAGAAATCAAAAAAAGGATACTTTCCTTAAACAAGGAACTTTACCATATTTCTAAAACATGTTTTTAAAACAGCCCAACAGGGAGAATTATCCCGTTTTCTACCTTCGCTAACCAGCTACATAGGAAACAACAGGACTTTATGATTTTTGGACCTAATGGAATTTCTAATGGAAAAGCAGACCCAATTAGTAACTCCCTCTCGGCACACACAAATAATTAGTAGCCCACTCTCGGGAACTGGTGAGAACCTGCTGGATCCCACCTCTGGACTTACGCCACCTTTTTGGTGGCTTAAGTCTAAAGTACTGGCCACCAATGTAAAGTGACAAATAGTCAGGCGGAAGCCAAATAATGTCAGCTCCTCCCCAGCCACACCCTCGCTACATTGGCAGTGGTGGCAGTGGTGATGGGACGCCACACCAGCATCCAAACACCAAACAGGAAGCTGGAGTAGATGGGCCACTAGTCTGATCCAGCAGGGCATTCCCACTCTATATGAACAAGGCATTACAAACAGTTTTAGTAATGTCCCCTTGCAGACTGTCATGAGTAATTTTATGAGGATCAATGAGGAGATTATAACCCTACCACTGTCTGTGATATCCTTAAATTAGAAGGCAATGATCTTAGTATCCCTCAATGTGCTAGGAGTTGCGGGTTCATTCAGCTCACCTTAACCTCTGTTTGATTTATACAGACGTGGGATTTAGAAGAATATGAAATGAGTTCAAGAATTATTAATTCTGAATATTCCGCCGTGTAAACAAGCCAGCAGTCACGCCATCTGAATGGGGAGAATGGTGTAGAACGAAGTTTTATTACAAGGGCTGCAATTAAATGTCATAATAAAACATCCAGATCTGTGTCTAGCAGTACCTTGGAGACTAACATGTTTTCAGGGTGTAAGGTTTTGACAGGCAACGGTCCCTTCATCAAAAGAATGGAGCTTTGATTTTTGAAAGTTTATGCCCTGAACATCTTGTTGATCACTTTGGTAATGTTGCCAGGTATAACCTGGCCATTGTGGGGGAGGGGGGGTAGGTGGGTAGGGTTGCCAGATCTAGGTTGGGGAAACCCTGAAGATTTGGGAATGGAGTGTGGGGAGGACAAGGACCTCATTGGGGTACAATGCTATAAGGTGCACCTTCCAAAGCATCCGTTTTTTCAAGGGGAACTGATCTTTGTAGTCTGGAGATGAGATGTGATTCTGGGCAGGGCCCCAGGAGCCACCTGGAGTCTGGCATCGCCACTCTCTAAGGCACCACCGGACTCAAATCTAGCTCTTCTATTGCAAAGGAACATGCCTACCTCTGAAACAATAAAATATCTTATGTGCAACAAAGCCTGGATAGTACAGATTAGTAGTATTCAACCTATGGGTGGGGACCTACAGGTGGTCACAAACCTCTGTAGAACCATCTTTTGGAGGAGAGAAGCTGCTTTTGGAAAAACATGCTTTTGGATAAACAAAGAGCATCATGCCTCTTGACTCTATTTGTGCGCATGATGAAAAACCACAGGCTGGTGAAGCAGATCCCTTTTGTAGCATAGGCAAGTTTAGACCGTACTTGCTGTGAAATCTTTTCCTTCCCTTTTTTTTGGTTCCCCTATCCAGCACACCTTGACCCTGCCATTTCCAACCTCCAAAAATAGTCCTATTGTTACTGCGCTGCCTGGTAACTTTTAATAGCTCCAGACCAACCAGTTCTCGACGGTGCAGGGGAACAGAAACGGGACCCAACACAGCGAGTATAGTGAAATAATAAAAAGTTTTATTGAGATGCTGACCTATGTGTCAGCTCCTCTGCACCACGGCAACTGCGCTGCCTAGCAGCTTTACAACATCTTAAATACACTTTCTCCCACCAGGAGTCCGGAAGAATACAGGACAGCCTTCATCCATTCATTCACAAAATACATGACAACCAATCATACATCTACAGGTACATAGGAACTAATTAGAGTCCAGCGGGCAGTCCCTTCTTGAATTTTGCGGCAAAGGCAGGGCGAGGCGATGACGTAGGCACTGGCGGAAAGAACACAAAAGAGTCCTTTGGGTGCTTGGGGTCAGGAAACGAAACTTAACAACGATGGCACCCTTATCTGCCTGCTGGTGGGATTAGGCAGATTGAGGCGCTTCTTCCGGGGTCCCTTTTGTCAACGTCCATTCGGGGTTTTTACAAATGAAAGGGACATGCCCAGGTGGAGCAGGGGTAGATTCCTGCCTTGAGCCAAGGAGGTTCCATGCAGACGCAAATACAAAAGATAGCTATAATTCCGACTTTCTATCTAATACAGTTTGTTCCTACCTAACTTATACAGAAATAAAACACAGTTCCATCTTTATTTTAAAAAAGATCAGAAATGGAATAAAATCACTTCTGACTCCGCTATCACTATCAGTACTCTGTATTGCAGATCCCTTCTCCACCAATAAAGTAATACCGCTGACTCCTCTATTTCATGTCACATGATTTTGATGTCATATTACTTCCTGTCACAGTGACTGAGTAGCTGCCTTCCTGGTACTTGCTGAGGGTTAAAAGTTGTTGCCATGCCTGGGAAGTTTTCAACCAGTGTCTACATGCAAGTGTGCATAAAGCCTGGTTTTACATTTCTTGCCCTTTCTCCGTTCCCAATCAGGGAGGTCATGCTTCCTAAACGACTGCCTCTATGACTGCATAGCTCCAAGGTAGTGCTGTATAACAAACCGAAGCTTGGGGATTCAAAAGTCACAGATTCAACAGAATCTGCTTCAACCCCAGAATTCAACAGATTCAGCTGTTGCTTCACCCCCAAAGTTTGGGGATTCAAAAGCCACAGATTCAACAGATATTTCTGAATCTTAGTCCCTAAATGGTTGGACTAGTGACACTGAGATATTATAACTGAGGGGAGGTTTCATGTAACTATTCTGTTGGATCTAGCACAAAAAAATTCCCTTGCACTAGAGCTCTTAAATGGAAATGTGAAACACACACACACATACACACATACACAGGGATAGCCACTTGTGCTGAATCAGACTTTTTATATCCCTACTTGTGTTTCTTCTTGGTCAAGATCTTGTGCCATCTGCATCACCACATCCAAGCCATGGTATATAAATCTCATTTTATCATGACATGAATGCAGAGAATATGTGCTTCACCAGCACAACAGTAATATGAATTACATCCTTGTGAAGCCATTCATTTTCTATGGATTTAGGATGTAACTCTGTTTAGGATTGTGCTGTAAGAAATTTTAATAGGAGATTATGCAACTTGGTGCTCTTGATGTGACAAACCAGGTGTTTTTCATGCTGCTGAAAAGGTAGCCCATGTCTCGTGTTATAGAAAGCTTGAATGTAGCCTAGAGTTTCCAAATCCAAGCTGATGGAGCCTTGGAAGGACAGGGATTCAATTGCCACCAAGTCCACTCACCAAAACATCAATTTTCTCCAGGGAAACTGATCTCTGTAGATCTAGAGATGATTCCAGGGGATCTCCAGATCCCACTAGGAGGCTGGCATCTCTAATGCAGCCTCCTGTTCAGCCCCTACGGCACAGCAAATGTATAACGGGTTGCAGTTGGGATAAAGGAACCCGTTTTTCTGTTTTTGCGTTCACAAGCATCCGTACAGGCAGTGATTGGAGCCAACGGAAACAATCCGGGCTGCTGTCACATCTTTGCACAGAGACGCATCTGTTTTTTAAACTTACTTTCCACCCATGTGTAGCTATGCAGGCATGCGTGTATGAACCCCTCGCTGCCATGCCAATGTCCCACAAAAGGACCATCTGTACCTGCGTAGCTAAGCAGATGCAAGCCACAACACTTTTTTTAAATGGAAAGGGTGGCAAATAAAATATCTCCTGCCTGGCTGTTTGCTCATGAGCAGCTGCAACCCGGGATTTTTGAAAAGACGCGCTAGTTCAGTTTTTGAAAAGACTCACTGGTTTAGCAATTTTCAAAAAACCCAGATTGGGGGAAATCACATGGGGCAGACTCATTTTGGGGACAGGATCTGTGAGAAGTCCCCCCACCGCCCCGCAAAGGTTTTTTTAGCATCCTACACCCATGTATTGGCCCGTGCAGAAGGGCCTTCATGACAGCCACCTAGAAATGATCACAAAGAAGTTACCATTCAATACACTGGTTAAGGGCCCTTTGTGTGTCTGGTCATTTCCGCATGGCAAAATTATGCCTGTGTACCACCTAGATTTGTTTTATCCCGGGGTGTCCGTTTGCATGGCTGCCCATTTTTTGAAGGAATCCAGTGAAGACTTCTGTATTTACATTGCAAGCATATCTGAGCATGCCCAGTGCCCCGCGTTCTGATTGGCTGTTGTTTTTGAGTGGCAGCTTGAATGAAGTCAGGCAGGGAGATCAGGCGGCTGGGCGGGAAAAATAAACCGGCCTGCTCTCAATTGGTGTTCACACGGTAGCAGGCTCTAGCAGGCTCACCCAAGGTTTTTTTAAAAGAACCTCCAATTTGGTGGTTTTTTAATACCCTGGGATGAAGGAAATATCATGGGGTAAACCCGCTTTAGGATTGGGAATTGTACAGAATTGCTGTATGGAATAGGGCATTTCTCTTGCTCAACCCAGGATATTTTCACTGTGCGGAAACGGCCTCTGTTGCAAGAAATGGCAAGAAAGAGGAGCCGGAAACATTAACACTTAAAATTGCCTTTGCTCAGCATCTAAGCTTCTGTTTCCCCTGGGATTGGGAGGAGGGAGTTTAGAGTGTACAATTATTTGCAAGTGGGCACAGTAAAATGGAAGGATCCTTTTTTTTCTTGAAAAATACTTATGGCTTCTTAGAATTTGAAATTATAGTGAAAATACCAAGCATTATACTTCACTCCCCTCAGAGGATGCTCCAAATTGCTTGCAGAAGGCACCATCAATCTTATTTAATCTCAGCACTTGACAAGAAAGAATCACTGTCCCTGAAAACAGATTTTTCCCCCCTACCAACAGATTCAACTGCAGAAATTAACTCTTAAAATGGCTTTCAGAATTCTGTCAACTCTAGAAAGTGGGTGAGGCCTGAATATATTGGAGAGTACATTGCATCAGATGGGAATACCGCTAATCATTATTTTATTCCCCTGCTTAACAACCTATTTTTTCTTTAATAAAAAAGCCCAACTGAGAAATTACTTCATATAGCTTTACATACTTCATATAGCTATGGTACTTTCATTTGCTGTTGACTCCTACTGTCTACAGCAGTCACTGAAATGCAAAACTGAAGCAGAAATACTTCAAAATTCAAGAGAGGAAATACTTCAAGTAAAAATTCTAGAGAGGTATGAGAGTCAGTTTCCATGGATCAAAGAGGAAGGTGAAATATGATGGGAACCAGCATTCCCTGAAGAATTACCTGAAAAATATCTATCTATCTATCTATCTATCTATCTATCTATCTATCTATCTATCTATCTATCTATCTATCTATCTATCTATCTATCTATCTATCTATCTATCTGTCTGTCTGTCTGTCTGTCTGTCTGTCTGTCTGTCTGTCTGTCTGTCTTGGTACCTATATGGTGCCTCGTGGTCGTGGTGGTGCCGGTGTGGAGGTCTTTTGGAGGCCTCAAGGTACCTATATGCTGTCTCGTGGTCATGGTCGTGGTCGTGGTGGTGCCAGTGTGGAGGCCTTTTGCAGGCCTCAAGGTGGCGAGATGGCAGTGAAAGCAATATTCAGCATGGCCAAATACAGCGACCCAAGCCACTTGGTTTGCCCAGGACAACTGAGGGCAGTGTTGTGACTGAATGAATGATTTATGACGGTCATAGATCAGCATTTGTTTGACCACACCGGCACTAAACTGACCAAGACTAACATTTACATGATCCAGCATGCCTATATTCCCAGTACAGAATGGGAACCAGCCATACGTCAGTGGCTGGAATTGTAGTGTGTTAATTAGATAGACAGATCTAGAACTCACTTGCCAAGCAATCAGCCCCCCCCCCCCCCCCCTACCCCCCCCCCCCCGCCCCCAGCTCATATAAATCAAGCAAAATAGCCCTCGGGCTTACCAACTAAAACAAAACGCTTCACAAGGGAAGGAAAGAAGATAAAAGATAGAGGAAGGATATTCAATTCTATTTAACTGGGGCCCTGCTCAGGTTCCTTTAGAGGTGATATTCTGCTTGAGAGCATTCTGACAGTGGCTATTTGACCTCAGGCTAGTGGCCATGCCCTTCCCCTTTCCCTCTGCAATGCTTCAACATAGCGCAGGAGCGTATCTGTTTCACACCTCTTTACTTAATTGAAACGAGTGTGTTCTCCAGCGGCTGATTGTAGTGCCGACATCCTTACGTCACAAATTGCTGGCAAACACGCCAACTGTGCAGGATGAAACTATTAGTCAAAGGGCACGTAGCCAGGGAGAAACGGCTTGAGGGCTGAATTTCCACTTGCATCTTCAATTTCCAGAGGGATATCTGCTGAGAGAAAAAAGTGATCTGAATTCTATTTAAGAAGTTCTTCAACATTTCTACATAGGCTTATGTGGAAAGGTCAATTTAGAACTGGGTGTGTGTGGAAACAACACCACGAGCCCCTCCTTTTCTTCCCTCCCTCCCTCCCCACCCCGATGGTAAAACCGGGGCTTCTGAGTAAAGAAAGAACATAAGAACATAAGAAAGGCCTGGCGAGGGCCTTCAAAAGGCTGAGGGAGGATGCCAAGAATGACAGACTAACTCTGACTTCCAGCTCAAAAGGGAAGAGAGTGGGAAGTGGTGGAATAGGGTGGTACTCAGTCTCCACATCTCTGGGGCTTTCCGCACTGACAGAGTTGTACTGGTTTCTATCTACGTTCCCCTCAGTGTATCCGCACTGCAACTGAGCTCAACGTTGTTTTGTCTCAGTTCCCCTCCCCCTCAGAACTGCGACATCCCTGTCGCAGTTATGAACTGCACCTTTCTGCTGGAACAAGGTCGATACCGCTTCGAAGCTTCGAAGTGCGGATGCATCGAAATGACACCTCATCCGTTCAACCAATCAGGCGCCGCTTTTGTGGCATGCGCAGAACGGGAGAGTCGTGGCGGGCATGTAACTGTAAACTGTAAAAACTGTAAAAAAAAAAGAACGCTCCCGTTTCCCATGGTAACACAAGCTCCAATCACGATCGAGAAGCGAAACAGGCACCAAGATGATCCCGCCCACTTAGCTGGGTTCCAGGGGGCCAAGTAAGTTGCTGTGCGGACAGCCTGGAATCGCCCCCCACTGAAGGGAACCGAGTCGACCTTAGCTCCCTTCTGTAGTGCGGAAAGCCCCTCTGTGTCTGAGGCAAAAGGAAAGAGCTGCAGACAAACCGTACCCTGGCGCATGATAACTGGGGCTTCAGTTCCTTCAAGAATAAGCTTGTTTAAAAGAATCAGCATTTCAACTGCCATGCAAATCAAATTAACATTTTCAATACACAGAAAATAGATGGCGTCTGCAGCAAACCAGCTTAACATTGATGCTGCATGAAGGGAATGAATGCAATGGTCCTATTTCATAGAAACTTCCTTGTGTTTTTGCAGGCATATGCATGTATAACTGTTGATTCATTGCAGTGAAATTAGGTAGGTTTATCACTGCTTAAAATCAACAGAAACGTTTGTGAAATACAATATTCTAAGAAGCAGTAAGTTGTAAGCAATTTGAACTGCGCCTGTAGTTGACAGACCCTAAATTTGGCTCTTGCTAAGGACAAGTGCCAGCTTTTATCTAAATTTATACTATAACTTGTGCCACTGTACTAACAGCCAGCACTGGGGGTTGGGTGGCTTGTTAGTTCCTTTACACACATAGTTCCATGAAGGAAAGAAAACTACTATAACTTGGTACTTTGAAATATACAACTAACATAGTGGCTCATGAAAGTATGGTATAGTGATTAAAGTATCCGAGTTGGATCTGGGAAAGTGTCAGAATCCCCAAAACAGCAACAAACTCATGTAGAAGAACAGTAGTTTATTGATGAGGATCTTCCCTGGCTAAAGCCAGAACTGGGATTTGCCCCCGCAAACCCCTACAGGTAAAGCAGGGTGCACCCCCCCCCTCGTGGGAATGCCTGCCAAAAGAGCTATATTTTATGATTTTATGTATTTTATTTATAATGTAAGCCAACTTAACCGCTGTAAGGAAGAAAAATGGCTAATAAATGTTTTAAATAAATAATAAACAAATACTTGGCCATAAAGTTCCTTGGGGCAGTCATGTTTTTGCAGGGCACTTTCGCACATGCAGTATAATTCAGGCCCCTCCCGCACATGCAAAATAATGCGTTTTCAAACCACTTTCACAATTGTTTGCAAGTGGATTTTGCCATTCCGCACAGCTTCAAAGAGCACTGAAAGCAGTTTGAAAGTGCATTATTCTGCATGTGCGGAACGAGCCTCACTTTCAATCCACTTTCAGTGCACTTTGCAGCTGGATTTTACTGTGCCAAATAGCAAAATCCACTTGCAAACAATTGTAGAAGTGGATTGGAAGTGCATTATTCTGCAAAAGTGCCCTCAGTTTAATCTAACTTACAGTGTTGTTGTGAAGATAAAATGGAGGAGGGAGAAATGAAGAACACCACCCTCAGCTCCTTAGAGAAAGTGAAACAATGTCCTAAATAAATAAATGGGGAAGTCAATTGCTTTTTTTTCACATAAAATTATAGAAAATGTGAATACCTCCAAAATCACAAATGAAACTATAAGGCTAAATAGAGCTCCATTTTAAATTGGGTTGCCAGGTCTTCCCTTGCCACCAGTAGGGGATTAGATTTCCAGGACTAGGTTGGGAATTTCTGGAGATTTGGGGGTGGAGGGGGAAGACAATGGCAAAATCGCTCCCCCCCTCCTCCCCTGTCCCGACCTAGCTTGGAAGAGCTCATCCTCTCCACTCTGCAAACGGATTAGGCTGCTATGGAAATTCTGAGCCGTGATCCTGTGGGAACTAACCCTGGTTAGGATTTCTTCCTTCCTGCTTTGGAGTCAGCGTGGGGGGGGAGGGGGTGCGGATTCTGCACCTGTCCTACGATTTTATACCTAAAGGCACAGCAGCTGTCTTTTTGCAAGCCTTGGGCTGCTCCAGAGTAAATGGGCTGAGTCGGATCCATGAGGATCCATGTTTTCCAAGCAGGTTTTGGGGCCACTGTAGCACCAGGGAGCATGGGAGGAGCGATTGCTGTGTTCAGACACATGGCAATGGGGTTGAGGTGTGGTGTGGGGGTGATTTTGGGGTATGGCAAAAACCAGGCAGATCAATGAAGATCCATGTTTTTCAAGCAGGTTTTTGGGCCATTGCGGCGCCACGGAGTGTGGGATGCATGATTGTTTTGGTGTTGCCTGTAGTCCAAAACATGCTCTATAGTTTCATGGTGGTTTCATTTTATTCCAGTGGAAAAATCATATGAATTCACGAGGATCCATTTGCGGCTCCACGGAGCATGACATGCATGGCAGTTGTGTTCAGACATGTAGCTGTACTATACCGTTCCACATCCCTAACCAAAATTTACAGTCAGGATACTGTGGTGTAGGGTCCTGGTGGTAGTGTACCAAACCCGAGATCAAAACTCCCTTCCCTTGTTATACGAAGTCAATTGTAGGACACCCTCCTTCTAGGACAGGGGTCTGCAACCTGTGGCACTCCAGATGTTCTTGGACTACAAATCCCATCAGCCCCTGTCAGCACAGCCAATTGACCATGCTGGCAGGGGCTGATGGGAATTGTAGTCCAAGAACATCTGGAGAGCCGCAGGTTGTAGACCCCTGTTCTAGGACATGGGCTGCTATTCACCTTGAACAGGCTTTCACTGAACATAAGAGTGTTGAAAACCACCTCAGTGGCTGAACGGTCACATTGAGAGCCTCGTCTTTTGTTGTTGTTGTTATTCCATAGCATGAGCCGAGCAGCTGGGTGGGCCAAAAGAGGGTGCTGCTATAAATGCAAGATTATGAGTTGCTGTCTCGCAGTCCGGCAACACTTGTCAAATGGAGTTCGTGCTCTAACCCCAGGCGGTTTCAATTAAGTGGAAAATGGCAGACGCAACACATGAATTAAACCCTTCACTTATTCCATGCACTCCGAAAGTACAGGATTTTTACGTTGTCATTATCCCCCTCCCCAGAATTCCTAGCATCGCCTCAGATTGCTTTCCTATATTTTCTGTTCAAACCTCAGTCTCACAGCAGAGAATCCAACAGAATACAAAACAATTGAACGGCATCATGTCGCTGGTTGCAGAGTATTTAGTAAAATATTTTTTTAAAAAATAAATAAGTACATTTAAATTGTACTTTGTAATTCTGCCTTTGATGTTAGCCTAAGCCATTATGTGAGCATCTAACGGGCTATAAATAGGTTAATAACATCTTATGATCAAAGTGGATCTGTATTAAGATTTTGCTTGGGTGGGTAACTCTTCTGTACCTGGCAATCAGTTCCATTTTTGAAGAGTTTTGGCCTCCAGTGTGAAGCATGGTTTTTTAATTCCCATGCATAAAGAGGTCCAGGAAAACTCAATAAACCCAATTCACTTGGGTATGTTAATGACAGGGCTCAATAGATTACCACATACAGGCCTTTTTGCCATTCTCTGGCCATTTCCGCACGGCCACAATGGGGGTTGGATCGGCGTACACGACGGTCCCAGAAACCACTGGGAAGACGGCGCCGCTGAGCGCCGTCGCCCGGTCGACCTACCGTCTCTGCGGCAGTCTGGCGCGTCGCCGAGGCCTGGGGACACGCCCCCCTGCCCTGCGCAACCGTTCCGGCATCGGCGGACACACCGGACGGCCGCAGAGACGGTAGGTCGACCAGTCAGAGGGGGGAGGGATGGCGCCTTCGAGCTGCTGCTGTTCGCACGGCAGCGGCTCGAAGCCGATGTTTTCTGTAAACCTCGCTGGGGAAGCGAGGTCAGAAAACGGCGGCTTCATGCCACTCGGGAGGCATGAGGGCGGTGCAGCTGCGCAGCAGCTGCGCCCCCTGTGCAAACAGCTCCCTGGGGACGGCATTTTTGCCATCCCCAGGGCTCTGTTTATGGCCCATGCAGAAAGGGCCTATTGTGGTCGCAAAAGCATTCAAACAACCCTGAAGTGAACCAGCAAGCTTGTGCTATGTAGATTTCTCTGTGCATGGTGGAGCCCCTTGGACTTGTTGCAAGCACTGTAACCAGAGGTGGGATCCAGCAGGTTCTCACCAGTTCCCAAGAGTGGGTTACTAATTATTTGTGTGTGCCGAGAGGGGGTTACTAATTGGGTCTGCTTTTCCGTTAGAAATTCCATTCGGTCCAAAAATCATCAAGTCCTGTTGTTCCCTATGTGGCTGGTTAGCGAAGGTAGAAAACGGGATAATTCTCCCTGTTGGGCTGTTTTAAAAACATGTTTTAGAAATAAGGTCAAGTTCCTTGTTTAAGGAAAGTATCCTTCTTTTGATTTCTAGAAACAAAATTAAGTATTTGAAAGTATTAAGTATTTGACAGGCAGTCAATTAGAGGAGAAGTAGTTGTTTCTGTTGGCAGTAGACGATAGGACTTGCTATAATGAGTTTAAATTATGGACAGAAAGATACCAGCTGGAAATTAGAAACTTTTTTTTACAGTCAAAGTTTTTTACAGTAACAGAGAAATTATTAATGGCCCGCCCCCGGAATGCCCGGCCACGCCCCCATCGTGCCCAGCCCAGCCCCATTGGCGCTACGCCACTGTTTGAATCCCACCACCATGGGAACCTGTTAGTAAAATTTTTGGATCCCACCACTGACTGTAACCCTAATAGGGTCTACACTGAATCCTACTCAGGTATACCCAGGAAAGTTTTCTTAGGCCTGCACAGTCAGGTTTCAGGCTTGAAAACACTCATTTACATATGTAATGGCTTGGATCCAGCAACAGACAAGCAGTAATATCAGTGGAATCAGCACAGTTCTATTTGTACAAAATCTTGTGCAGTACCTAGCACCTCTCTCCCTACGTCGTACAGTGCCCAGACATTAGTTGCACAAGGTTTTGTGGAAACACAAGCAAGAATACAGTAAGTTTGACTTAGCACATGTGGCAACTATGGTTTTTTCTTTGTGTTTTTGCTTACACAAGAGCTCTTGCACAAGCAATAATTCTGCTCTGGATCTAACCCTTTGTTTTGATTCCCTCTGTTTTCCTGTTGTCCCCCAGATAATCTTTTCCACTCATCATTTTAGCTTCTCGTCGCTTTCACTTGTTTTCAGTAATGTTCCTTTATCTTCTAATTTGGCCAAGAAATTATGTAACTTCCTCAAATAGGAATGGAAGAGCATAGTGTGAGATAAAGACAAGATTTAATCATGCTGCAGTTTAAAATAAGCATTGTTCTGGTTGGTTGTGGTGGGTTTTCCAGGCTGTGTGGCCGTGGTCTGGGAGTTTTTGTCCCTAACGTTTCATCTGCATTTATGGCTGGTATATTCAGAAGCAAGTCATGGTAAGAAGAGTTTCTCTCTTACTGTGATACACCTCTGAAGATGCCAGAAAAACATTAGGAGCAAAAACTAAACAGACCATAGCCACACAGCCCAGAAAACCCACAACAGCCAGTAGACTCTGGTCACAAAAGCCTTTGACAATAAGAACATAAGAACATAAGAACAAGCCAGCTGGATCAGACCAGAGTCCATCTGGTCCAGCTCTCTGCTACTCGCAGTGGCCCACCAGGTGCCTTTGGGAGCTCACGTGCAGGATGTGAAAGCAATGGCCTTCTGCTGCTGCTGCTGCTCCTGAGCACCTGGTCTGCTAAGGCATTTGCAATCTCAGATCAAAGAGGGTCAAGATTGGTAGCCATAAATCGACTTCTCCTCCATAAATCTGTCCAAGCCCCTTTTAAAGCTATCCAGGTTAGTGGCCATCACCACCTCCTGTGGCAGCATATTCCAAACACCAATCACACGTTGCGTGAAGAAGTGTTTCCTTTTATTAGTCCTAATTCTTCCCCCCAGTTCGCATATAAGTTCACATATTTTAAGGATTCCACCTGCCCTAATAAGGACCCTGGTGCATGATACGAAGTGCTATGCCTGATAAAACAACAGATTCCCACTTGTTAACAGCATCTGATAAAAGAACATGTTCCAGTAACAGGTATGCACTTTTATGTCCCATTCATTTCAATGGATTTCCATTGAAATGAATGGGACATAAAAGTGCATAGCCATAGCAGGAATACGTTCTTTTAACAATGTATGCCCCCTGGTTCTAGTATTGTGAGAAAGAGAAAAATTTCTCTCAACATTTTCTACCCCATGCATAATTTTATAGACTTCAATCATATCCCCCCTCAGACGTCTCCTCTCCAAACTAAAGAGTCCCAAACGCTGCAGCCTCTCCTCATAAGGAAGGTGCTCCTTGTTCTGATAGGCAGAAAGCTAGAAGAACCCATTTGGGGTAAAGTTTTGGAAAATGTAAAGAACGCAGGAGATTATTTGAGGAAAAGATCACAACCATATGTGACCACAACCCAAAACCCGGCATCATCACAATCTTAACTTGGAAATTGCTCAGTGTGTTCAGGGAGCTCAGGGAGCTCCCAAAGGCACCTGGTGGGCCACTGCGAGTAGCAGAGAGCTGGACTAGATGGACTTTGGTCTGATCCAGCTGGCTTGTTCTTATGTTCTTATGTGTTCCATCAGCGGTATATTTCATCTAAGGGAGTTTGGGATGTAACCGGATTTCCCACTGGTGAAAAAGGGAGAAGGCAGCCCATTTTGACCACTTGAAAGGCTATGATAGAAATCATAAGGCCTGCAAAGAGAAAAGCCCTGTGGGATGGAGGCCACGGTAAGTAAGAGAATGGAATTAGATTAAGAAAAAAACAGCAAAAATGAAACTCTGGCTAAAATATTGACTTCTTGAGCCTGAGTACAAAAAGCACTGGGGACAAATTGCATCACTCACTGCAATAATTTTAAGAATCCAAACACAACCTTAACTGTATGTAAAGTAAGCGCTGTGTGTTAATAGCCTGGGTACCAGTGACCTCTGCTGGAATGTAATGGTGATTTCTACAGTTAGGTGTAAAAAAAATGCAAAGGGCACCGAACAGATTGGATGGAGCATACGTTTTCACAGGCTAGATTCCGCTTTATCACAGGCAAGATCCCTTTCAAAATATTTTTACTTTTCACCAAGGTGTAGATGCTTTCTCTCATATATTTTCTTACTATGCAGAAGGTCTTTGGAAAGTTTCAGCACAACATTTAATTATTGCTATGAAGCCATCTGTTTTTAGCATAAAGGCACAACACTGTTCCAGTTGCTTAGATAAATTCAATTTGCTGATTGCCAAGGGAAGCAAATTCATGTCCACTAAACTGAGAGCGTCTCTTTCCATCTACTACAAGTGCCATTTTGGACAGAGTACATGTTTCATAAATATTCTAAGTAGTATCAGGTGGGACTCTCTGACAATTACCAAAGGGATTTCATGTAGGAACGGCCACATGAGACAAGAAGGGCTTTATTCAGATCCCAGTCTCAGTGTTCCTAAGCATGGCAATTTCATCACAGATACAGATGAAATTGATACTCCAATGTTAATTCTATCAGTTTAAAAAACGGGACTGAAGGTTGCATGAAACCCCCAAACATTTTGTTGGGGGAAAGTGCAGTGGCATATCTACCTAGGGACAAGGGGTACCCCTTGTCCCCGGGTGCCACTCTTCTGGTCACATGGGGGACACAAAATCACGTAACCAGGAAGTCCTGCTGCCTTGTCGTTTTCGCGGACCCATCCGTATCAGTCGAGGCATGCAAAAACGAGGAGGCAGCAGGACTTCCTGCTACGTCCAAGCGCCCTCAACTGCACCCTGGACTCCCCCCTTCCTTCCCCCCTCCTGCCGACTGGGCTCCCAGCCGGCAGGGGGAGTCTGGGGTGGGGAGGTGGGCACACTAGACCTTGTCCATGCCCATGGTGACATGAACGGGGTCAAGGACAGGGGGTGGAGCCTGGGGGCATCAGAGGCGGAGCTGGGGGCGTCCTGGAGACAATTGGTCTCCAGGCGCCATTTACCCCTGGTACGCCTCTGGGAAAGTGTTTGGCCAGGGAGCAGCTGTGCCTGTGGGGGGTGCGGCCCTTGGGGCAAGTCCTGGGGGCTGTTTTTTATAGCTATACCCCTGTGGATAAAGGCAACTGAACAGTTCTAGGCAACCAAACATTCTACAGAAATATTCCTGATTCCCAATGCATGGTGTGCAGCATGGTGTAGTGGTTAGAGCGTCAGACAAGGCTCTGGAAGACTCCAGTGCCAGTTCTCATTCTGCCATTGAAACTTGCAGGGTGACCTTAGGCCAGTCATGCACAACCTACTTCACAAGACTGCTGCAAGGATAAAATGGAGAAAAGGAGAATACTGTAATCCACTTTCTCTCCCTTGGGGGAGAAAGGCAGGGTAGGAGTGTCTGTAAAGTGCCATCAAGTCGCAGCAGATTTACAGAGAGACCCCAGCAAGGGGCTTTCTGTAAAACTTACTGTCAATCTTCTGCTCCTGAGAAAAACAATAATTTAAACAAAGATAAAGAAGTAGATTTTGATATCTTCAAAACATTTTAGTTTATGTTATATACTCTTACATCCTTCCTGCACATGGAGAATAATGCACTTTCAATCCACTTTCACAATTGTTTGCAAGCGGATTTTGCTATTCTGCACAGCTGCAAAGTGCATTAAAAGTGGATTGAAAGTGCATTATTCTGCATGTGCGAAAGGGGCCTTATTCTTAAATCTTCCTTGTTAAAGCTATATTCTTATTTTTAAACTTTTCTTCAATATACTCCTTCCAGAATATCCACTCTGTCTTAAAATCTGTAATCCATTTATCTTCAACATGCTGTTTTTAGATTTCTGGTTAGTTCCACAACCCTAATCCTATTGCATTGTTTGTTGAATGTCCATCCTGTTGACTGTACTGACTGTCTGCAATCTGCCCTGAGTGACAAATGCAGACTATAAATAACATAAATTAACATAAAATGATAGAGGAGAATCTAACAATCTAATAAAATTGCTGTTTTAGGATTCTTGCTTTGGAAAATAAATGGATGTCTGTTATTGTTAAGAAACTCCATGCCATGACACAGAAGCCAGAATCAGCATTCTACCTATCTAGCTAAGCTAGGATAAAGAATGATGCTGAAGACATGTCTTTCCTTCATGGACAAGCAGAAACAAGAGCAGTCAGTCAGGAGGAAGGAAGTCCACGAGAGTAGCAAAGAGACATGAGAACATAAGAACAAGCCAGCTGGATCAGACCAGAGTCCAGCTCTCTGCTACTCGCAGTGGCCCACTAGGTGACTTTGGGAGCTCACATGCAGGATGTGAAAGCAATGGCCTTCTGTGGCTGTTACTCCCAACTACTTGGTCTGTTAAGGCATTTGCAATCTCAGATCAAAGAGGATCAAGATTGGTAGCCATAAATCGACTTCTCCTCCATAAATCTGTCCAAGCCCCTTTTAAAGCTATCCAGGTTAGTGGCCATCACCACCTCCTGCGGCAGCATATTCCAAACACCAATCACACGTTGCGTGAAGAAGTGTTTCCTTTTATTAGACAACAGTAAACAAAGAGACAATGGAGCAGACAAGTGGAAGCATACAGACTAATCTGACCTCTCTACCTTGCTCGTTCTCGCATCCCCTATGGAGAACTGATGTGCTTGGTGTGGGGCTGCCACCTTGCAGGTGGGACCGGGAGATCTTCCAGAATGACAACTGATGTCTAGATAGTAGAAATCAGTTCCCATGGGAAAAATGTCCGATGTTGTGAATGGACTGTAGAGTATTACGTCCAGCTGAGGTCTCTCTTCTCCCCAAATTTCACCATCCCCAGACTCCACCCTGAAATTGCCAGGAATTTTTCAACCCTGAGCCGGCGACCCTCGTTGGTGCAAAGACACCAAGCACTGTCCTTTATTTCCAACAGTTCAGTTTAATACAAGTTTACATTTGATTGTACATTACCTCGAGAGTTTTCTTCAAAAGATAACTAGCATGTATAATCCCCACTCTGCCATGAAGCCTTCTGACCCACGGTCAGAAATGTTCTCTCAACCTAACCCACCTGCAGGATTGTTGGAGAGATCAAATGAGGAATGGAGAACCATGTATGCTACCCTGAGCTCCTTGGGGAAAGGCTGGATTAAAACACACTAGATGGCCAGACAGATATATGTACCATGGTATCAAAGTGCAACTGCAGCAGGGGTGTATTGCCCAGGGGGACATATGGGGTCAAATGTCCCCGGACTGCAGCCATTTTGGAAAGTCGTCCCCACACCCTTCCTCCTTCCCCCTGGGTCCATACACTGACTTCAAGACCAGGTGCAAAAAAGCGTTGTTTGGTTGTGGTGGGGGAGGGTGGCCACCCATACCGGGGGGAGGGACAGAAAACTCCGATTTTGCATTTTCCCTAGATTTTCCCTAGATTTTCCCTAGATACGCCTCTGAACTGCAGATAAGATTAAGAGTCTCTATCACTGAACAAAATTCCTGACGCACCATCAGGAATCAGCGTCATCCTCTTTCCTCATGCATTTTACTCATATTTCAAAAACTTTGATTGTGGATGCCTATTAGTTCTCAGACAATTTAGACAACCCAGAACTAACAGCCCAGTTCAAAGGGGAAGGTCCGTGTTGCGCCAGCAACCTGGCTTAGAATTTACACCACTAGAAAGGTGGTGTAAATCCATTAAGCCAGATGGGGGCTTCCCAGGGGTGGGGAGGATTTTTTTTTTTTTTTTGCTTTTCAAGCCTTCTCACACCACTAGGAAGCCTCCATGGGGGCAACTGTGTTGCTATGGCCGGGCACTCAGCCCACTGGATGGCCAGCTAACTACATTCATACAGCTAACTACATTCATACAAGCAGCCAGATCGAGGATGATGTCAGTTCTGGAACCTCTGACCCCTAACTTCCTGGAATCCATTTTTGGAATGTACAAAAAGACACCCTTCAGAATTAGAGTCCCATGTTAGTTTTACAGACTAATAGCAGTCAATTATTTCCATTTCTCTTCTGTGCTATATTCCTTTAGCTCAGTACTTTTTTTTTCTACACCTAGACAAGAACAGATTCCCAGACATCCCATCAAAATCAATCACACAGTGGCAAGGGGCTCACTGGAATCAGTTGATGCCTGTTTAGTAAGTTTTGAAAGTTATTTAACTAGGTGGTCTAATCAAGCAACTCTCAAATGCTTTCTGCAAATATTTGTATGTGTGTGGGAGGAATGGCTTCCTTAATAAGAACAGATGATTCATAGAGTACTTGGAATTAGGTTATAATTATGCAGACCTCCCAGGAAGGAGAAAGAATGCTAAAGCCCAGCATGTTTTACATGAGCAGCGTGGATAACATTTACTTTTTAATAAACAGGATTTAATTTAAACTCAATGTTTTTTTCTTAACTAGTAGCCTAAAATGAAATCTGAATGTAATTAAAATAACCATATTAAAGTCTGCATTTATCTTGTAAAACTGCAGAACAACACACCATTTCAGGTTGTATTCTATTATTCTGTTGTGCCCCAGGCAGAAAAGCCCTCTGTTGGAAGAAAAGATTGAAAGCCCATATAATCCCAAAGGGTTAAAAGCTGCTTTTCTAAACAAGAAGGAAACCTGACCACTTGAGGTTTAATAGTTATAAATGACGCATATTTGTATTTATTGCTTTGGACTTTCTGTGGTATCTAGGCACTTGCAAGTTACAGAAGTGTTTTAATAAATACATTAAAACGTTCATTCATTACTTTTCTCCCTGGAGAAATTGGCTGTGGGCTCAAGTATTATGCCAAACAACGTTAAGAAAAAAAACAAACCCAAAGGCTAACAACAATTTTCCCATATGTGTGTTTCACCATTTTAGAATAACCATGGAATATACAAGGTTAAGGGTACCGTACGAAAACTGCAGCGGGCAGCTTATGGGCAAACCAGTCAGACAGGGACACTGGCGCTACGCTTCTTTAATCTGCTCATTGGAGTTTCCTTGGTTTGTCCCAAGAACGCTGTTCTCACACATGCTTCCTCCAGCTTCCCATTCTCTTACTTCCGGTCAGACATGTAGCTAGAGTACTCAGCTTCCTCTCTATGGATCCTTCCGCACATGCAGAATAATGCACTTTCTTTTTTTTTTTTTAATAATTTTTATTAGGAAATTAACTTGTTCAGGTTAGTACAGATTTCACATTTCAAAGTTTCAACTCTACTAAGCATTTTCTTTCTAGACTTAGTACATTAAAATTGTAGGTGAGACGAAACTGAAATTTGTAAAGTTAATACAGAAGTAATATAGCAAACTAAATCTTCCCTGCATCCCCCCCCCCATTAAGAAGGAGGAGAGAAAAAAGAGAGAGAAAAAGAGAGAAAAGAGAGAAAAATATAACAGAAAGAAGAAGAAGAAGGAAAAGAAAAGAAAAGAACAAAATACTTCAACTACCAGAGGAATAGAGAAAGAAAGAAAAAAAAAGAAACCTAGTACAAATTTGCCAGGTTTAGAATAGTTTAAAGAAGAAATTTAGAAGGACCTCCCCTTAGCCTCCTTTCTATTTGATAATCCTTATTTCTTGGAGTTTTAATAGTTACAATCCCGTTATTATATTTTCTTCTTTACTTCGTTCCTTATAGTCATTTTTTCTTTAAATTAACACTGTAGATATATATTTACATTCTTATATTCATTTCTTGATTGAATATATTGTAACAGAGGTTGCCATATTTCTATAAATTTTCCCATCGTATTATTTTTAATTACATTAGATAACTTATCGTACGTTGCGTATTCTATAAGCTGTGATAGCCAATCCTCTATCGTTGGGATTACAGTCTTCTTCCATCTTTTTGCCAGTTGCATCCTTGCTGACACTAACATGTATAGAATTAATATTTCAGTATTTTTACATACTTTCATCTCATATACATTAAGAAGAAATAATTCTGGTTTAAATACAGAATAATGCACTTTCAATTCACTTTCACAATTGTTTTCAAGTGGATTTTGGTGTTCCGCATAGTAAAATCCAGCTGAAAAGTGGATTGAAAGTGGATTGAAAGTGCATTATTCTGCATGTGCGGAAGGAGCCTATCTAGCAATGTAACTTCTCTAAACGTGTTTACATTCTCTTTCACTACAAAACACATCTAGTGCCGTTCTCAGCTGTGTCAATAAGGCTGCCACCTCCACAATTGTTTTCAAGTGGATTTTGCTATTCTGCATAGTAAAATCCAGCTGTAAAGTGGATTGAAAGTGCATTGAAAGTGCATTATTCTGCATGTGCGGAAGGAGCCTTTCTAGCAATGTAACTTCTCTAAACGGGTTTACATTCTCTTTCACTACAAAACACATCTAGTGCCGTTCTCAGCTGTGTCAATAAGGCTGCCACCTCCAGGTAGGGACATTTCTGGAGATCAGTGGGCAGAGTCTCCTTCCTTCCAGTGGGTGGAGTCTCCTTCCCTCCTTCCCTAGGGCAGGGTTTGGGGACACTGAATTGTGTTGAATTGAGAAATAGCTGAAGATTTGGGGGGGGGGGGGCTGAAAAGGGTGGGGTTTGGGGAAGATCTCAGCAGCGTATAATACCATTGACTTCATTCTCCAAAGCAGTCATTTTTTCCAGAAGGACTGATCTTGGTTGTCAGGAGATCAAGTTCTTCGGTCCTGAAATGGTCCCAAAACAGCAGTATTTGCTCCGCTAAGGAAACCTAATTGTACACTCAGGGCAGAGGTAAGTAAAACAAAAACAAAAAAAATGTTCTCATGTTTTTTCCAAAGAAGAGAGAGAAAAGTCTGTTAGTTTCTCATATAACATGATAGGTATTTATAACAGCATTATCAAAGTTAGTGTAAAGTTCAGGATGAATTTCCAGGATTCCAGCACAGGGATCAGATCAAAGAGATTTAAAAGCTGCTGTTATACCAATAGGAGCTGTGATACCTCTGACAAGCATCTGGAGACAGATTCCTGGTTGCTGTGCTAATTCCTTTCTAATCTTACAATTTTTTCCTGCCTTTCTAAATAATACGTTAATGTAAGCCACAAAATGTCTAGGCTGAATTCATTCACATTCAATCACACACTTCATTTGATTTACAAATTCTTAAAATCTAACATCTGTACAGTTGGTAGCATTTGCTGTTAGTATTTTTCTTTAAAAAATCTGACAGCACAAATAAACAGGCAAAACATATCAAATCAATATAACCTAAACTGATAGAAATTGCAACAAACCTTGGAGAGTTCCGCAGGGCCTGTAAGACCGAGTTGTTCCACCGGGCCTTCTGAGAGACCAGCCGCTGAGGATGCCCCCACCCCCGCCCCCCCTGCTCTACAGGGGTCCCTACCAACATCAGGAGCCACTACTTTGCTCCTGGGAGGGTTGCATATGGGTTTTGTGGGACATCGTTTTAGACTGTAACTGTTTTTAACTTATATGTATGTTTTTATATTTTATTGTTCACCGGCCTGAGCCCTTCGGGGATAGGACGGTATATCAAATCAAATAACAAACAAACAAACAAACAAACACACACACACATATTTTGAAATGGAGTTTTGAGCAGATTTGCACATAAGCTTATATGACATGCCACAGCAATAGTTGTCTTCAGGTGAAGATACGCTACTACTGTGAAGGACCTCCTCATTTTTTTTTAACAGAACAGTTACAGACTTTCATCTGATACATTCATTTGTAGGAGCATCATTCACACTTCTGTTCCCTGCCCTGCAGCCCTGACAATTAAAAACCAACAAACAGCCTATCAGGCCCTGTTCAAGTAGCCAACCAAGAGAGAAGGGACCACACCCTGACCAACCGAGAGCTGGCGGGCGCGCACGCATGCGCATGCACAGGCAATGCAAGGAGCACAATCCAGATGATCAGCGTTGTGCTAATACTGCAATGTCACTTTGGAATGAATCCGGAAGTGACATCACTGCTTCAGAGTGACACTTTAGGGTTCAGCCAAAACTTTGTGGTTTACCAGTGAGTTTGCACTAGAAGTGACACCACAGCACTGGCATACTACCCACCTCAGTTTTGCTCTCGCTGCTCCACCAAGCATCAGTAGGATCAATCAGGCTGGGGCAGGGGACCTGTCAGTCTGGCCCTCCACCCAAAAAATTGAGATTCACCTTTGTTCTTCAAGGGCCTTAGTCACAGACTCAACCAAAATTGTCCCATAATACAAAACTAAAAGATTTAAAGATTCAAGGTTTTAAAACACACTATTACTTCTGGAATCCAGATACTCATATTTCTGACTTGCATGCACACTTGAAAGCTATGTACCACAGGTAATCTTTTATCTCCTCAGGACTTCTTAGAATGGGGACTATCTGCTTTGTCACAGCTTAGTTGGTGGTTGGGGAACAGGGCCGGTTCCTGTTGGTGGAAGCTGGACTTGTGTGCCTGCCTCTCCTATTTGGGAACCCTCATAAGGAGTTGGGGGCGGGGATGGCCGATCAGCAGCATGCCCAGCTCAGGGTCTGTTGGCTGGCTCTCACTCCCAGGTGGTAGGAGGGCTCTCATTCAGGTGGATCTTGGGTTTGCCACTTCACAGGTTTCTCCCTGGCAGATGGGCTGGGTGAACAGGTTCATATCAAGCAGCAGGCTGATCATCTGATGAGGGGATCCGTCCCTGCTTTATAGAGAGTGGGTCTCCCTAGTCCTAGTCTGTTATTCCAACCTCTGTAGCACACTGGTGTGTTACACCCCATTCAGCCATAAAGCTCACTGGGCCAGTCATCTTTACCCCCATCGCCTAATCTACCCCATAGGACTGTTGTGGGAGATGTGATCCATCCCTGAGACCTTTGGAAGAAGGAGGAGACCTGAGACCTTCTTTTGGAAGAAGGAGGAGACCATAAGAAATAGCTGTGCGGTGTTATTGTGGTTGGTGTTATATGGCTTTTGTATGCACATGTGTGCAGCCATGATTGGCACTGAGGCATTCTGGGAAGGGAAGAGGAGCTTTAAGTCTTCAAACCTTGATTTGCATTATTAAGTTAAACTGGGATTCCCGAGTTATTAGTAATATTACAGTACTGCTGTCTTCCCACCCCCAAAAGCTGAATAAATCCTAATGAAACCACTATACCATCCAGGGACGTAGGTATAGATTTTTATGGGGGGGTTCGGGGGTGAGGCCACACCCCCACCCGCCCCTAGGGCATGGCCACGCCTCCCCAAGCCCCGCCCCTGGCCTAGCGCTTATGAAAGCAGCTCTCCGAGGTCGGGGATGGCAGACTCCCCTGCCCTGCCCTGCCCCTCTCCTCTGGGCAGAGGCATAGAGGGAAAATGGAGCCTGGTGCAAAATCTGAGTTTTGCCCCCCCCCCCCCCGGGCAGCCGCTGTGATGCTGGAATCCACCCCCAAGCAGCATCACTTTCAATGGTGTTTAAACTAGAGAGCCCAAATTCTAATTTTAAATCCACCTTAAAGAGAGAATCTGGGGTCCCTAGTTAAACACCATTGAAAGTGATGCTGTTTTGGGGTGGATTATCCCCAACCCTGAAACAGCATTACTTTCAATGTGGCATAGTGGGTAAGAGCAGGTGCATTCTAAAATCTGGAGGAACCGGGTTTGATTCCCTGCTCTGCCACTTGAGCTGTGGAGGCTTATCTGGGGAATTCAGATTAGCCTGTGCACTCCCACACATGCCAGCTGGGTGACCTTGGGCTAGTCACAGCTTTTCGGAGCTCTCTCAGCCCCACCCACCTCACAGAGTGTTTGTTGTGAAGAAGAAGAAGAGTTTGGATTTATATCCCCCCTTTCTCTCCTGCAGGAGACTCAAAGGGGCTTACAATCTCCTTGCCCTTTCCCCCCACACAACAAACACCCTATGAGGTAAGTGGGGCTGAGAGAGCTCCGTAGAGCTGTGACTAGCCCAAGGTCACCCAGCTGGCTTGTGTGGGAGTGCACAGACTAATCTGAATTCCCCAGTTAAGCCTCCACAACTCAAGCGGCAGAGCGGGGAATCAAACCCGGTTCCTCCAGATCAGAGTGCACCTGCTCTTAGCCACTGCTCTTAGCCACTACTGCTCCTGTGAGCGGGGAAGGGCAAGGAGATTGTAAGCCCCTTTGAGTCTCCTGCAGGAGAGAAAGGGGGGATATAAATCCAAACTCTTCTTCTTCTTCTAAACTGAGGATCTCAGATTATCCCTTTAAATCCATGCCAAAGGGGGTGGATTTAAAAGGAGAATCTGGGGAAATTTGGGGGGTGCCTGCTGTCAGGGGTGCAATTGTTAAACTAGAAGCACCAAACTTTCAGGGTATCTTTAGGAGTCTCTCCTAATGATACCACCCAGGTTTGGTGAAGTTTGGTTCAGGGGGTCCAAAGTTATGGACCCTCAAAGGTGTAGCCCCCATCTCCTATTAGCTCCCATTGGAAACAATGGGGATGGGGGCACCCCCTTTGGGAGTCCATAGCTTTGGACTCCCTGGACCAAACTTCACAAAACCTGCATGGTATCAATAAGAGACTCTCCTAATAGTACATCCCAGGTTTGGTGAAGTTTGGTTCAGGGGGTTTAAGGTTATGGACCCTCCAAGTGTAGCCCGCATCTTCTATTAGCTCCCATTGGAGCTAATAATCCCAATGGAGGATGGGGCACCCCCTTTAGGAGTCCATAACTTTGGACCCTCTGGACCAAACCTCACCAAACATGGCAGGTATCATCAGGAGAGTCCCCCAAACAATCCCTGAAAGTTTGGTGCTGCTAGCCCAAACAATGCGCCGCCTGCAGGCCAAAAACCAAAAAAGCACTAAAATGTTTTAAAAACCCACAAACGGAGGGGCGGAGCTTCGGACATGAAGGGGGGGGTTCAAACCCGAGGAACCCCCCCCCCCCTTACCTACCTACATGATACCATCTCATTCATCTTTAAGGGAGGGGGGCATCAAAAGAAAAGACTCTGGTTGGCTTGGACGCCAACCAATCGCTCCGCTCCGCTCCCAATATTGACTGTTAAACGAACCAGGCTTCTCCCGGTAGGTTCGAACGTGGCTTTCTTTAAACCTGGTAGGTAAACACTCCGCTGACACGCCGACGTCCCGCCCCCGGCTCAAATCCGCCAATCAGCAATCACAGTAACATCGCATGGGGGTCTGTGATTGGGCGGCTGTATTGCGACACACCCCTGGCAGCACTTGTTGCTGGACGCGTGTGTGCGAAGTCCCTTCCAGACGACTGATGCCCCTCCGGGTCGGGTCGGTTGGGAGGAGGTGTTAGGGCTGAGCTTTGGGAAGAGGCCGAGCTGGGCTCTCTTAATCTAAGCAGCAGGTAGGCAGGGAAGGAACATAAAGATTATTTAGACTATTGGGAAGCCCTGCATTTAATCTTGCTTTGAGTAAAGGCGCTAGTTCTCCATAATGTTTAGTTATTCTGCTAATTTTCCAGCCTGTCTCACAAAGGCTGGAATATCCTCAGTTTTGACCTAATATCAATTGCTTGCCCTGTTCATGTTCCCATCCTGTCCTTGCCTTCCTAATTTTTTCTACTCCCCACCCTTTGTTTATCTGGATTTTTTTTTCTACTCCCCACCCTTTGTTTATCTTTTCTTATACTTTGTAGTGATTCACTAAGTGTGGTTTTTGTTCCATTTATGTCCTATACTTCCAAGGAATTCAAAGTTGTGTCGTTTTCACAACAATCCTGCGAAGTAGGTTAGGTTGAGGGACAGTGATTGGCCCAAGGTGACCTGGCGAGTATTGTCAAAGGCTTTCACCACTGGAATCACTGGGGTGTTGTGTGGTTTCCGGGCTGTATGGCCATGTTCCAGTAGCATTTTCTCCTGATGTTTCGCCTACATCTGTGGCTGGCATCTTCAGAGGATCCTCTGAAGATGCCAGCCACAGATGCAGGTAAAACATCAGGAGAAAATGCTACTGGAACCCTGCCATACAGCCTGGAAACCACACAACACCCCAGTGACCTGGTGAGGTTCATGTCCCCAGTAGAGACTTGAACCCAGGTCTCCTCACCAAGATGCTAAGTGTTACAGCTACCCTGGCATTGAGCATGGGTTCAGGTGGTTATGGTACACATTATGTGGGAAACTGAACAAATGAAGCTGAGATTCTTTTACTAAAACTAAACAGTACGGTGATATAGCTAGGATCCTTTTCTTCCATTCCTTGCCCTTGCGTATCTGACACCAGACTTTGCCGCTGAATCAGCTGTAACCCTATTCCCATTAGAGGCTATTTGAGAGACCTGTGAAAGTTTAGTTGTGTGTGTTTTAATGTTTAAGTGTTTTAATGTATTATCTATTTATTATGCAAATCGTTTTATGATTGTTGTTGGATTGTGTGTGAGCCGCCCTGAGCCGGCCTTGGCCGGGGAGGGCAGGATATTAAATTTAATAAATAATTTTTAAAAAATTATTTGACTCTCAGGTTGGGAGAATTCAGCAAAGCTAGCACAATTTAAGCTATTATAATAGTAAGCCTCATTTACCCTTGGCAATATTGAACACAAACGGAGATCGTGTATCTAATCTGGAGGAACTGGATTTGATTCCCAGCTCTGCCGCCTGAGCTGTGGAGGCTTATCTGGGGAATTCAAATTAGCCTGTACACTCCAACACACGCCAGCTGGGTGACCTTGGGCTAGTCACAGCTTCTCGGAGCTCTCTCAGCCCCACCTACCTCACAGGGTGTTTGTTGTAAGGGGGGAAGGGCAAGGAGATTGTAAGCCCCTTTGAGTCTCCTGCAGGAGAGAAAGTGGGGGTATAAATCCAAACTACTACTACTACTACTACTCTTCTTCTTCTTCCTCTTCTTCTTCCTCTTCTTCCTCCTCTTCTTCCTCTTCTTCCTCTTCTTCTTCTTCTTCTTCTTCTTCTTCCTGTCAGTTATAGCAGCTCTGTTACTGTTGGATTCTTGTTTTTCCAAGGATAGAAATTCTTCCCTTGGTTCATTCAAATGGTTTCAGACGTCTTGTGCCTTGGCATCCTAGTCCTAAAATGTGCGCTTAAAACTTGTCAGTTTGGAACAAATCAGTAGTGCAAGTCAGTGTGGTTAGGCCTGGGGATATAAACCGTATTTAATTTCTGCTCTTAAACTCTGCTTATGTCACCTGAATACCTAACTTTTGACTTGTGTTTCCCTAGCAAGGTGCTTGCATTTTGCCCTCTATTGCTTGCTTCACTGGAGTTTTAATACCATAGAATCCACCGGAGATCTGATCTCTGTCGCCTGGAGATCAGATGAAATGGCTGCAAATCTCAACTCTCCGCCTGGAGACCGACAACCTAAAATGGTTGTGTAGAGACTACCTTAACTCTGAGGAAGGTGCAGAGGGCTTTCTTTGCTGCAGGGAAAGCTCTGCCCACACCTTCACTCCTGTATTAATACTGATGACTTCTGCATGGGTCATCTGCCCCTCGTTCAATGCCTTTGGGAAATGATTTGTTTTCTGATCTTTCTCAAACCTTCTTTGCTTTGAAGCTGGGGAGAGATCACAGTAAAACCTGAATATCTGCTGTGTGTGTAGAAAAATCTGGATTTGCCAGCCCACATGGCAACCATTTCTCCTGCTGTCCCTGCTGTAACAAATTCCTTTCCCCACCAACAGGGGGCTTTTAAATTAGTTTTTAAAATCTGCAGCAGAATATCCTCATATCAATGCGAGTGATGGCAAACCTTTTTGAGACCGAGTACCCAAATTGCAACCCAAACCCCACTTACTTATTGCAAAGTGCCAACCTGGCAATTTAACCTGAATGCTAAGGTTTTAGTTTAGAAAAAAAACTATTGGCTCCCTCTTCCTCTGCCCCACCCGCTCGAGCAGGGGCCAGCCTGTCCAAGCCTCCAGCAAGTCCTGCGTGCACCGCTCTGTGCCTCTCTAGCATCTCTGCCTCCTCTGCACCCCCCCTCGGGCAGCAGCCACCTGGAGCACAGGCACCAGGCCCACCAGCTGAGTCCTCCCTACTCACCGTGGTGCGCGCACATCGTGCTCAGTGGCCCAGGCCAACCTAGATGTGTGTGTGTTGGAGGGTGTTTTTCCACCCCCACATGACGAACTCTGTGTGCGCGTGCCCACAAAGAGGGCTCCGAGTGCCACCTATGGCACCCGTGCCATAGGTTCGCCATCACTGGTATAGCAGGTTCTCTGAATCTGTGTTCATTTTTTAAAAAGAAAATTCTTTATCCCTTTTTCTTGTAGAGGTATGAGGGGAAAGGCATATCTTTGCAACCAAAGGGACTAGAGAATTAGTTTTTAAAGGAAAGCTGGGAATGTGGAGAACCTGCTACAACCAGTAGTTACAAGGCTATAGCATTATTCTAATGCTGATTATTTTAATTTCAAATGCCTTGGTAGGTGAGGGTGTGGCCTCTGCTGGGGGATTGGGACAGGGAAACTGCCGGGAAACCTGCCATATGAAAGCCCTGTTGCTGCTGTGCTTTATCTACAGCCCTACCAGCATAAAATCCCATCTCCTGGTTCAAGACACCATCATGTACCTGGTTCTAGAGTGAAAGCTTGAATGTTACATTCCCCAAACTGCTCTCTGCTTCTTTTTTTGGTTTTTCCTCAAAGTTATCTGCTTTAAAGGCTATTCAGAGATTGGGGAGTTGTGTGGTTTCTGGGCTGTATGACCGGGCTCTAGTACCATTTTCTCCTGATGTTTCACCTGCGTCTGTGGCTGGCATCTTCAGAGGATCAGATCCTCTGAAGATGCCAGCCACAAACATAACAATTTTCACGATCAGGAGAAAATCGCTACTGAAAGGCTTCATGACCATACAGCCTGGAAACCACACAACTCCCCAGTGATTTCGGCCGTGAAAGCCTTCGACAAAGTATTCCGAGATTACTTGCCAACTGCCAGACTTTCTCCTGCCTGCTGCTCCTTTTTAAAAATAGCATGTCTGAGATGGTGGAGGTCCATGGGGTACAGAGAACAACTGCCAACATCCAAAGTTAAACACTAATTATTAAAAAGAAAATGTTTACAAGCATACATTTAGAACAGCACCAGACTTAGCAAGGGATCCAAAAGAAATTAGAGAAATGCAATTCCGCTGTCCCTCTTTCTAATATACATTATTACTTATGTGCACGAAAGCATATGAATAAAACATTGGAAAGTAATGAGAATTTTATTGGCTCCATACAGATGTACCCAGTGTCACAAACAAGTCTGGTGCGGAACTCACTCTGCGACTTTACGTGGGGAATGTAAATATCTGCTATGCAGGCTCAGAAGAAAGACTGGCAGTTGCCAAGTAGCTATTCTTCTGGGGCATACCAGTCATTAAATCGTCCCTGTGGTGCCCAGGACTGGGGAAGCAGGAGACACCAAGGCAAAACCTCAACGTTTGGAAAGAAGCTGGGAGTGAGCTTCCCTCCCCAGTGGGCAATTCCTACAATGGTCGGGTGGCAGACAGAATGAGAGAGAAGCCCCTCCAAGAGACATTTTGAACCCCTGGGAGAGGGTAGGTGTGGAATAGGCTATGTGGTGGAGAACCTTTGGCACTCCAGATGTTATGGACTACAATTCTCACCAGCCCCTGCCAGCATGGCAGCATGGACTACAATTCCCACCAGCCCCTGCCAATTGGCCATGCTGGAAGGGGCTGATGGGAATTGTAGTCCATAACATCTGGAGTGCCAAAGGTTTGCCACCACGGGGCTATGAAATGGGGGAAGTAAAGGTGAGATGTAATTGAGAGTTCTTCTTGGGCTCTATTCCCCTTGAGGGGGTTAGCACTGACATTTTCTTCACCAAATAGCTCGATTTTGGACATTTTCAGGGGTACGGTTGGCAGCACGCATGTCTTCAGCAATGCTGTCCATCCACCATTTCTTTGGTATCTTCAGCAGTGCTGTCCATCCACCATTTCTTTGGTCTTCCACATGGGTGGTGGCCACCAGAGTCAAAGTTTAGGGCCATTTTTGCAACAGAAGTCTCCTCCAGGCGCATAATGTGTCCGTACCACCAGAGCCATGTTTCCCTCATTTTCTTTGTAATTGGTGTAATTCCAAGTCTTTGCCGCATGACTTCGTTTGTAACACGATCGGAAAGAGTCAGGCCAAGCATCCACCAGAGCATCTTCATTTCCATCACATAAAGAGTTTGCTCATGTTTCCGAGTTGTTGGCCAACATTCTGTTCCATATAGGGCCACAGGGCTGATAACTGTGGTGTATGCTTTTGCTTTCAGATGTTCAGGTATTCTTTTGTTGCACAGGACTCCAGGTGGTTTGCCACCACTTCATCCATACTGCGTTAACTCTGGATTGAGCATCTGGTAGGGTGTCCCCATCTGCTGAGACAGGGGTCCAAGATATTTAAATTGAGTGGTCTTCAAGTCCTGGCAGTGATGTAGGTATAGATTTTTTATGGGGTGCGTTCAGGGGGCCACGCCCCTGCCTGCCCCTGGGGGCGTGGCCACACCTCCCGAAGCCCCGCCTCAGCCTTAATGCTTATAAAAGCAGCTCTCCAAGGCCAGGGATGGCAGACTCCCCTGCCCTGCGTCCCCCGCTCCAGCTGAGCTCCCAGCTGGCAGTCCTTTCTGCCCTGCCCTCCAGGCAGAGGTGTAGTAGGGAAAATGGAGTCCGGTCCAAAATCTGAGTTTTGCACACACATACACACACACAAATGGGCGGCCGCTGTGATGCTGGACTCCACCCTCAAACAGCATCACTTTCAATGGTGTTTAAACTAGGGAGCCCAGATTCTCCTTTTAAATCTACCTTAAAGGGAGAATCTGGGCTCACCAGTTAAAACCACATTGAAAGTGATGCTGTCTTGTAATAGATAACCCCCCCCCCCCCGGAAACAGCATCACTTTCAATGTTTAAACTCAGGACCTCAGATTCTCCCTTTAAATCCATGCCAAAGGGTGTGGATTTAAAAGGAGAATCTGGGGAAATTTGGGGGGGGGGGTGCCTGCTGTCAGGGAGCAATTGTTAATCTAGCAGCACCAAACTGTCAGGGTATCTTTCGGAGACTCTCCTGATGATACCTCCCAGGTTTGGTGAAGTTTGGTTCAGGGGGTCCAAAGTTATGGACCCTCAAAGGTGTAGCCCCCATCTCCTATTAGCTCCCATTGGAAACAGTGGGGGATGGGGGCACCCCCTTTGGGAATCCATAACTTTGGACTCCCTGAACGAAACTTCACCAAATCTGGGGGTATCATCAGGAGAGCCTCCTAAAGATACCCTGAAAGTTTGGTGCTGCTAGCGGCTAGCCTAAAAGCTACACTCCCTACAGGCCAAAAACTAAAAAACACTAAAAATACAAAAAAAAAACCCCCACAAACGGGGGGGGGGGAGCTTCAGACATGTATTGGGGAGTTTTGAACCTGGGGAAACCCCCCCCCCCTTACCTACATCCCTGAGTCCTGGCCATTAATTTGGATTGTTCCATCTGTTTGAGGGCCACATTTGAGGTATTCTGTTTTTTTGTACATTTAGTCGTAATCCATAATCAGCTAATCTGTTGTTCCGCTCATGTGATTGTTGTTGAAGAGCTGTGTGTGATTGGTTAGTAAGAGCTACATCATCTGCATAAAGCAGTGTCCAAGGATTTGGCATTTGTAAATCAGCTGCTCCTGTATCCATGCAAAGAATAAATAGCAGATGCAATTGAGTAAACTCAAAGATAATGAGAAAAGTAAAGATACCATCTCCAATAGTGGTAATAGGTAATAATGCGCTTGTCCTCACAGTGCTAAGGAACTTCCATGATTCAGAAAGTCTTAAGCATCTGGTAGGATCCAGTTGTTTTGATTTTGTTTTATGGGAAGTTATGTGGAGAAGGGTAATTTTGAGCAGAGCAGAACCTAGGAGACCAGAAAAAGGATTGAGCCTCTTTTCCCTCTGTACCGTATCTTTGCTCCAAATCTTGCTTTCCTGAAGTTGCTTTACCGTAACTGGATGGAGCTGAAATTTTGTCGGGTTTCATATATAACATGTACTTACGCCTTTAATATCTGTATCAGTCACCGGTGACTTACGATTATTTACTACCTGTGCTGTTCAGCCAGGTCTTATGAAGTTAAATGGCGTCATAAAGACACAAGGCTAGACCTTGCTATACCTCTGGATGACTAGACACCAGAATTGTAATTCCGAAGCATTAATTTTCCTCCAGAATGCTTGCACTTCACGTAATGGCGGTTTTTCACTGCAAGCAATACAGGTATTGACTGGATGGAACTACTAATAGTTAGTATTTTTTTAAAAAAATGATTATTCTCGTCTTTGCTTCCTATTTGGACTGGTTTTGTCTAAACTCGAAATATATATATATCTTGTGTTGTCTTACTGATGCTGTGGATCCCTGCTTGCAAATCGATTGGTAGGCTCATGGCTTTTATTTTTCTGGCTGAAACCAGGTTGGTGGGCACTTGAGGCTTCTAAAAAAATCTGCTAGTTAGAAAGAGTTGATCTATTAACAGGTCCATTGCTCATACACTTACTCCGAATTGAGTCTTGCTATGTTCTTTGCACCTTATTCCCTTGTCACTATTCAGAGGATTACAGTCTACACAGTTTACGCCAGCAGCTCTTAACCTTTCTTATCTGACATCCCATCAGCCACTCTGTCACAGAACCTGGGTCTTATTATGATAGAAACAATTTTTTCCCCTATAAGGATATTTTTTTTTGTTTACAGGTGTTCTCTTATTATATTTCTCATATATGCTAGGATTTGAGGACTTTAAAAAAATTGTAGTAGTATTGCTGGGAGTAAATGTTATTGCTGGACAGTTAATGGATAGTCCCTGGCAGAGGCGTAGCTGGGCTAAACTGCGCCTGGTGCGCATTCTGTATTTTCCGCCCACCATGGCTCCCCCGCAGCGCCCCCTTCCCCCCTTCCCACACTTACCTTAGTTCCTTTCCTTTTTCTTGAACTTGTTCAGGCTGCAAAAGACCTGTTCCCAGTAAAAATGGCCTGATGGGAACTATACTTCCCAGGAGATCTTGTGAACCCCAAGGTCCCCTGGGAACTGTAGTTCCTCCGGCTGGTTTTACTGCGAACAGGCCTTTTGCAGCCTGAAAAAGTTCAAGAAAAAGGAACGGAACTAAGGTAAGTGTGGGAAGGGGGGTGGGGAGTGCTGCAGAGGGGAGGGGCCTGGGGGCGATTTTCTGCGTCCCCAGGCGTGCGCCCGGTGCACGGCGCGCACCCCTGTCCCCTTGCAGCTTTGCCACTGGTTCCTGGCAAGTAGGGTCTGCAAGAAGCAGCACATGAAAGATCCTTGCTGGTGGGAAGAGGAACGGGGGATTAGGAGAAACACTTGGGTGCCCAGGGTTACTACTACCTGCATGCCTAACAGTGCAATCCGGGGGATGGGGTGCAGAAAGGACTATGGAGCCTCTGTGACTCTGCCACCAAAGTCATCAACAGTCCAGATGGCATAACATGAGAGGGGCACTAATGCTGATGGCAGGGTGCCAGATAGCTCTGTAGTGCCCAGGCACAATTGCTGCCACTGCGCCAGCGCTCCTCCGCTGCAGGAGCCTGTGGCCGGCACCAATGGGAGCGTTCCCAGGGGTGGAGCCAACTTTAGTCAGCTTCCTGACTAAAGCCTGGGAACACCCCCTTCAGCTGCTAGTGATTGATGCCAGCAAAACAGATTGTTTAGCCCACTGGATTACAATAGTGAGTTTTGAGCCTTTGCACAGTTTTTAAAATTCTTATTTCCTTTCTGTGCCTTCCCATTTCCTCTTTGGAGGTGGTGATGCTATGCCATCTGCAACCACCGCAAAACTACCCTCTCCCTGAATTGGGCTGCAAAGGTCAAAGATGGATAACCCATGGAAGGTAAGGTAGGGAAGAGGTGGCATGTCACATCTGCAGGTAGTATGAGGATTGAGGAAAGAAGGAATTCTTAGTAGTGACATCTGTCATGCCCCCACAGAAGCTTTTGTTATTTTCATTATTTTGTATCAGTTTCCCATAGCTGGCATGGGTTTAGTCCTCTGTATAGTCTCCAAAGGGGGGGATTTTAGTTAGCCCCTGTCCCTTTAAGAAGTTTCCCAAGAGGCAGTCTTCCTATTATCACCCAGTATCAGTCTTCCTATTATCACCCTGTTCAGTCAGTTCAGTTCAGTACAAGGTGCCTAAGGAGTCAGAAGGCAGCAGTATTTTGTCATGTCAAAGGTATAAAGAGAGCATAAAGTTGAGCTTTACAGAGAATAGTAGCCAGATAAAGACTCAAGGAATTTAAAGAAGTGGACTTTCCTGGAAGCAGTCAAAAAAAGGACAAAAGTCTACAGCTTCTACTGTCCAGTCAAGCAAGTACTTTATTTTAGGCAGACCCTGGGAGGAGTTAGGGTCTCCATTCTTCTAAATATTAAACCTTTTGTTTGAAATATTGAACCTTGCTTGTGATTCTCCCACTCTGTTCTGGCCAGGCACAGGGCACCAGAAACAGTTTTGCTTGAGGAACAGAATAATATCACTGGCAAAAGTACTATTGGCTGAAATCCCCCAATTCAGAACATACAAGAATACGTGTTTGGTGTTTTTTTTCTTGTTTGTTTTGAGCGACAACAGCACTCTGTACCAATAAGTTCCCTACAACCACCACTACAAAATTAGTTTTGATCAGTGGGATAGCATAGACAGGGATGGTGAAAAGTGCAAAGAAAATGTATTAATGTATTTTATTTTCTCCACTTTGTGGAGTTGTGATATTAATATTCATAATCATAGTCCATGCTTAGAGAAATGCACTGTGAGTGAGATTTTATAGAAAGATTCTTTACTAAATAATGCTAAATAAAGAAGGTATACATTGGCAGAAAATAAAAAACAGCTTTTCTAAGCTGCATTTCAAACTAGTGACTACCTTGTTTCCCCAAAAATAAGACCTACTCCGAAAATAAGCCCTAGCATGATTTTTTTTTAATTTTTGGAGGATGCTTGAAATATAAGCTCTACTCCAAAAATAAGCCCTAGTTACAGATTCCGCGGTGCAGCTGATTTGGTCATGTGGGGGGGAAAAATAAGAAATCCCCTGAAAATAAGCCTTAACGCATCTTTTGGAGCAAACATTAATATAAGACCCTGTCTCATTTTCAGGGAAACATGGTAGTACAAGAGAGATCAGAAATAAAAGTGACAGCAGGGGAAACAAAGAGCAGTTAACTTTTCATGCAATGGTTCTCCCTTTATGTCTAACACGAGGCACACATTGATACCCAATAGTCACAAAAGCATTTTACTAATTATGCAAGAAACACCTACATTCTAGAACTCATAAAGTCAACAATCTATTTGCGGCAAGGTAATTTAACTGATATGACTTCAGCAATCAAGCAAAAAGCAAAGAGTCTTTCTAAACTGAGGGGACTGGCACTTCCAAAACCCAACACATTTTATACCTCACCTTTTGAGAGCCAGCGTGGTGTAGTGGTTAAGAGCAGGTGGATTCTAATCTGGAGAACCGGGTTTGATTCCCCACTCCTCCACCTGAGTGGCAGAGGCTTATCTGATGAACCAGATGTGTTTCTGCACTCCTACATTCCGGCTGGGTGACCTTGGGCTACCCTCAGCCCCACCTGGTTCACAAGTTGTCTTTTGTGGGCAGAGGAAGGGAAAGGAGCTTGTAAGCCACCTTGAGTCTCCTTACAGGAGAGAAAGAGGGGGGGGTATAAATACAAACTCCTCTTTTTAGCAGTGAGGACTCAAAATGCTTTCACTGTTCTAGTTGCCTCCATTTTATCCTCATCAACGACCCCATGAGCCTAGTTAATATGTGACTGGGCCATAGCAAGCTTTCATGAGGATTCAAAACATATTCCAACAATAGAACCGTGGCAGGAAGAGAATCACTTTATGCCCTCTGGAGTTTAATTTTTGTCTGTTTCTTCTTCACAGGACACAATGGGTGATTTTGAAAACGGCAAAAAGCTGTTTGTTCAAAAGTGTTCTCAGTGCCATACAGTCGAAAAAGGTGGAAAACACAAAACGGGCCCAAATCTTGGGGGTCTGTTAGGTCGTAAGACAGGACAAGCTGCTGGATTTTCCTACTCAGATGCTAACAAGAATAAAGGTAAAGACCAAGGAGTGTCCCCCCCCCCCCCTTTGTCAATGTTTAATGGCAGTATCCGTAAATGAAAGGGGAAGAACGCTGGGTGGGGAATCTCATGGATGCTCTGGTAGATGTACTTTGGAAATGCTCTTCTGGTTTATCTAAAGACTATACACAAAGCAGGCTTAGTGTAAGCAAATGTTCCAGTAGAACTTTTAATAATTTGCATACCACAAGATTTATGGCCTATTCGTGCCTTAACACTTACAGAGAAGCCCATAGGATCATTCTCAAAGGCTGTGATGCATAATGCATGTTCTGGCTGCCTGTGTCAGAGCTGAGAATCAGCTACAGCAGCTGCATTTTAGGATCAGATTGACACTGTGCGTTTTCCCCCAACCTGATCATTCCCAAAATGGCTCAAGGCAAACTGGCTAACCCCCTGCCCAGTTGTCCCCCCACCCTTCCATTTCCCCCTCTTCCAGTATCCTTCAGAGAGTTTAGATGAGCTTTAGGTACCAGACCATCTTGCCTGACTAAGGCTAGAGTGCACTTCCTGGCTGCTGTTTCCAGTCTGTTTGGGGGTATTGTTTTTGTCTAGGTATTGTTTTTGCAAATCTTTATGAATGCCTGTGTGGAATTCCTTAAACTCGTGCACTTGGGGGGTAGAGGGTGGGGTGGATCTTCCACATTTATACACATCAATTGTTTAACTTGAACTTCTATTCCTTGCACACTTATCTGTAGGCAAGCTCAGTATAAAGGGACAGAATAAAGGGAGCAGCAGTGGCGTAGTGGTTAAGAGCAGGTGTACTCTAGTCTGGAGGGACCGGGTTTTGTTCCCCACTCTGCCACTTGAGCTGTGGAGCTTATCTGGGGAATTCAGGTTAGCCTGTGCACTCCAACACACACCAGCTGGGTGACCTTGGGCTAGTCACAGTTCTTTTGAGCTCTCTCAGCCCCACCAACCTCACAGGGTGTTTGTTGAGGGCGGGGGAAGAAGTTTGTAAGCCCCTTTGAGTCTCCTTACAGGAGACAAAGGGGGATATAAATCCAACTCTTCTTCTTCATTTAAATGTAGATAGGAAGATTTACATTATATATTTGATATTTAGGAATCTATCTGCACATCCTAAGCGGACATCACCTATCAGCATCCCATATTGTAGTGCCAATTCTATAAATAATAAGAACCAGAATGTGCCAATATGGGTGGGATGGAGGATTTAGAAAAATTAAACAAACAAAAATCAGCCCAAATATTACAACCAATAAAACCCAAACATGAAAAGAACTACTGCCAACTGAGCCCCCTAGAGAAAATATTCCTTCAGCACCATGCTATCCAACTTTCCAGATGTAACAGCATGTGTTTTATGTTTAAAAGGTAGTGATGATACTACCAGTGGCGTATTTGCCTAGGAACAAGGAGTACCCTCTGTCCCCGGGAACCACTAATCTGATCATGTGGGGGGCACAAAATAGTGCCCCCCACATGACCAGGAAGACAGCAAGGCAGCAGGACGTCATGCTGTCTCGTCATCTTTGGGCGCCCTCAACCCCACCCATGTTGTCATCAACGTGGGCAGGGTCGAGGGCGCCCCACTGCCACCTCCTCCCTGCTGCTGTCCCCCCTTGCTCTCGGATTCCTGCCAGCAGTCGGCAGTCACTCCTGCCCTCCCCTCCGGGGAGTCCAAAAGCGGCTGCTGTCACCCGGCCTCCGATACCTGCTTTTATAAGCACTGAGGTTTGGGGCAGGGCTTGGGGAGGTGGGGTCACACCCACAGGACAGGGTGGGGCTGTGGGCCCACCCCCGCCCTCCACCCTTAGTGTTTATAAAAGCAGCTCTCAGAGGCCGAGGGACGGCAGTCGCTTCCGGCATCCCCGGAGGGGAGGGCAGAAGGGACTGCCAGCTGGGAGCCAGAAGCAGGGGGAGGCAGCAGCCGAGCTTGAGAAGGCGTAGCTCCGCACCGCCTCCAGGCGTGAGAGGGGGGTGGAGACAGTTTGTCTCCGGGCGCCATTTCCCCCAGATATGCCTCTGGATACCAATCTGTAACATTAACTGAAAAAAAAAATCAGAGTTCATATAATCTTAAATGTATAGAACCTTTGATTACTTGGAAAAAAGTTTCCAGAGGGTATAGATCTTTTAAGGAAATGTATGTTGTCTCTCTGTTTTGGCAACTTTTGTTTAGCTTCAGGAAAATAATTTTAGTAGGCAAAACCTTACTAGTATTTTAAAAGGTTATAAATAAAGAACAAACTTGATTATATTGCTATTAGAAGAAACAACTACTTCATTCTAACTCCCACAACTACACTTCTAGCCTATGTGTCATTTGAAGGATGAGGCTAAACTATTCGCCTCATGCATCCAAACTAGATCATTCAAATATGAAGCTTAAGGTAAAATAGAAGCACCGGATTTGTGATGCATATTAAATACAAACAGTAATAAAACTGGATTTTCTTTTACACTCTTTCCAATCCTCTTTCTTCACCTTTAGAATTTAGAACATAATCTGTTTGAGCTTGTTTTCACATATATGTATGACTCGATGTTTTGAAAACTTTCCGATTTTATAAAGATATAGGTATAGCCAAAACCTAGCTGAAACGTTAATAAAATGGAAGATTTTTCATCACTCTCTAATTTTTTTTTCAGGTATTGTCTGGAGTGAAACTACATTGATGGAATATTTAGAGAATCCAAAGAAATACATTCCTGGAACTAAAATGATTTTTGCTGGCCTTAAAAAGAAGACTGATAGAGCAGATCTTATTGCATACTTGAAAAAAGCAACCTCTTGATGAAATACTATCACAGCTTCTGTGATATCAACTAAAATTTCCAGTTTGAATAAGTCTTATGCGGCAACTGGTGTTTCGTTATTACACTACCAATTGTTCATTAGGTATTAGTTAAGAAACATCAAATAAAAGTTGATCTTTTCAGACACTTTTGTCACCCAACAAAGCAAGAGTTTCCATTCTCGTCTTCTTAACACATGTCTCATAGAGAGATACTTCAGTCGGAAACAGAACAGGGGTTCAGTCTTGAATTTGTGAATTTGTCTCTCACTTTACTCAGATTTAGACCTAATACCAGACCGAGATGTGTACGGGGGCGGGGGTGTGTGTGGGAAATGGTGCCCAGAGGCAACCCCTGCTCCGGGCGCCCGCCCGCCCTGCCCCATTTACCTTAGCTGGTGGTGGTCCTAGCGGCTGCTCCAGCAGCGGCAATCCCGGGCAGCCTGGCAGGGCCGGGTCGATGGGTGCCCAGCGGCAGCCCCGCCAGGCTGCTCCTTCAGCTGGTGGAGCCCCCACTCCTTTTTTAAAGCCGCAGGCTCAGGCTGGCTCCTACCCAAGAGTTGTCCTGCAGCCGCAGCTTACAGCTCAGAGGCCGGCTCCTGCCTCCCCAGCCTCCCTGCTGACAGGCTGGCCCTCGGGCAGGAGCTGGCCTACGACTGCAGCTCAACAGCAGGCAACTAAGGCAGGAGGCCGGGGAGTGCAGGAGCCGGTCTGCAGCCGCAGTGCCTGCCTGAGCAGCATGGAGGGAGCCCAAGGACCTGGCTGGCGTCCTCCCCCATGTGATCAAATGGCGTGCGCCCAGGGACGTAGGATACCCCATGTCACCATTAGCGGTACGCCACTGACCAAACTGTGGCTTGGCAATATTTAAAGGAGCTATAGGATTGCTCCCAGCTTCCCTCCTACTCAGGCAGTTCCTTCCCTTTTTTCCCTGTTTTGCAGCAAAACATAGTAGATTAGGAGTTAATGCAAGTCAGAGTTTCCTTGAGGGACAGAACTGGGAACCATAATCAGATCCTTTTTTTAAAAAAATGATGCTTGAAGATTGATTTTTTCATGCCAACTATGGTTTTCCACAAAACAAGGAGGGAATCATAACTAGGAGTGGGGAGGGGAGGAACTCACAAGACCAAGCCTACTTTGTGTAAGGTTTTTGGGGTTACATCTGAACCAAGCCCGTCGGGTTACTTTAAGCCATATGGCTCACCAAGGGTAAACACTGGCTGCATTCAGAGGCGATGCGCCAACGGGGCGGGGTGTGGTGTGGTGTGATGCCTCGGGTGGAGCCGTGGCCAAGCCATGGCGGGGGCATTCCGGGGTGGGGGCGGGCAACACCGCAGCAGGGGCACAGGGCATGCGCGCGCCCTAGGTTGAGTTTCCCCTCACTCCACCTCTGGCAGCATTCCATTTCAAATTAACCTTCGTTCGTTGCACAACTCTGATCGACTCCACTAGATGTGCAAAACAGGCCACGATGCATTCATAAATCCCAGTGAGTCAGCAGGGTGCCTTCTTTCTGGCCTCTCAGTACAATCCACAAATGCTCTTTGGAGGGTTTTTTCCCCTCTTCTGAGTGATCAGGCTCTGGCAGAGCTTCACACGTGTAGTCCACTTGTACTATTGGGTGAAATAAATGTGTGGCAAGGGAGAAAGAAGCTTATGGCAAGCCACTGGTATACCTCCTCAGCCCCCCCCCCCCCCGCTTTTGTACAGGTGCTTTGCAATTACTGAACTTTTAAATTCTGAGGCATAGTCTGTCTTTTGTACCCTTTCTTTTTTCCGTCTCGCTGGTATATCAGCACCCTTTCTGTCTAGTCATTTCAATGCATTCCCCAAACTGGAACGCTGAAACAAAATGCCTGTTTTACAGCTGTGCCCCTGATCTTTCTTGTTGTTTCTCTGTCTTTTATTGTGCTCTCCTAGGAGAGGTTGAAACATATGCCTTCTTCTGGAACGGTCATACAAGCACGACGAGGAGACAAAAAAAAAACGACAACGTATCCTTACAAAGCACCTTCCGTATGCCTCGTTGGCACGGGGGCAGATAAACTGGGATTTCTGCATTCAAACATCACAACAAATCAGACTTAACACAAAGCACTGTTAACAAGCCAGATATAATCCATATAAACCTCTCAGTTTAGCATCATCTATACGCCTGATAGTTGGGCCCAACCTACATGCAGACATCCAGCTGAACTGGAGTTTAATCAAAGCATGGTTTTTAAACTGAGGTTTACTATGGAGGTCTGAATGCAATCACAGCTACCAGCACTAAGTCTGTGCAATTCAGTTGTGATGTTTTATTTGAAGAAGGAAACACTCAGCATTGTGCAGAGCTGTGCCAAAGTGTTTAGAAAAAGCTGGCAAATACCGTTAATTTGAATGAAATCAAGGTCAAAGCCCGTTAGATTCAGGTTGGGTGTTTTTTTTTTTTTTAGTTTAAATACACATCTGAAGCATAAACAACAACCACTTTAAATGTGGCCTTGTATCCTGGAACGTAGCCTGCTAGGGCATGGTGGTATAAGCAAATGCAAGCCTATCTCATGCAAAATTAGCACAACTCTCTGCATATCTATTTGGAAGTGCGAACCATTGTATTCAATGGTGCTTATTCCCAGGAAACTGTACTTGGGATGGAATTGTAATTCCCTGAAATAATTTGATTTGCCTAAGTCTGCACAGGATTACTGCCTTAAGCATGGTGTCATGAAGTTCATGGTTGCTGGACTCTCTTGCTGGCTCTATATTCATAAAGTTCGTTGTGCAACTGGATGGCAAGGTTCTTCTGACAAAGGTGGGCTTCAGTTGACAAGTGGAGGCCCCTTGGTTTTCTTACCAACCGGTGTAGACGCATTTGCAGCATACAGCAAAATACCCAGGGAAAGTGTGATCCAAGCTTACAAGAACAACTCCAGCTTGAAGAAGAGTTGTTTTTATACCCTGCTTGTCTGTCCTGTAAGGATTCTCAACTTGCTTTACAGTCCCCTCCCCACAACAGACACCTGGTGAGGTAGGTAGGGACTTAGAGAGTTCTGAGATAACCATGGCTAGGCCAAGGTCACTCAGCAGGCTTCATGTGGAGTGCGGGGAAGCAAATCCAGTTCACCAGATTAGAGAATGCCACTCAGGTGGAGGAGTGGGGAATCAAACCTGGTTCTCCAGGTCAGAGCCAGTATGGTGTAGTGGTATAACAGGTGACTCTAATCTGGAGAACCTGATTTGATTCCCGGCTCTGCCACTTGCACCCTGGAGGAATATCTGGTGAACCAGATTAGCTTGGGTACTCCAACACATGCCAGTGAGATGACCTTGGGCTAGTCACAGTTCTTCTGAGCTCTATCAGCCCGACCCACCTCACAGGGTGTTTGTTGTGGGGGAGGGGAGGGAAAGGAGTTTGTAAATCCCTTTGAGTCTCCATGCAGAAGAGAAAGCGGGGGGGGGGGGGGTATAAATCTAAACTCTTCTTCTTCTTGGCTTGAAGCAAAGAGCCACCCAGTTTAACCGTCCGATCAGCCAGCCTTATAAAACGGGGTTTCCTGGTAGCCACGGAGCGCAATTTTGCTCGCAGGTAGCAGGAGCGAGGGGAGCCCGGGATGCCTGCTTGCTTGCACTGAGGCAGGCGAGAACGTGCCCAGCGCCGCGGCGCAACTGAGCCGGAACACCCCCGGGGGAATCCCGCCGGATGACGCAAGCAAAGGCGGCCGCCCCTCCTCTTCCTCCTCTCTTGCCGACGCCCCCCGCCCCAAATGCAGGCATTACAGCTGCCCGCCCGGGAAGGAGGAGCTTCGGTGGCGGAGACCCTTTGGAGGGACCTGCACCTCCGCGCGCGCTCTCTGCACGCCCGAGCCACTCTTGCGCGGGGACGTGCGGTGTGCTCCGAGCCCAAGCCCTTTTGCAGCAAGTGCTTGACAGACGCGTAGGGAAAGCAGCTGCGGGCTCGTCCCCTTCCAGAGAAAACCAGGCGGCGGATTTCTAACGCATCTATGCAGAATGTCAACACAATATAACGCCCGGCCCAGATTTTTCAGAAGCCCGCGAGAGACTCAGTCGGAGGAGCCCCGGAAGCTTTTTGGGATGCCTTTGCTGTAGGGGCACGGTGAGCGCCCCCTGTCTGCCCGGGCAGCCCGGAGACTTGGGGACTGGGCTGGCAGGGAAGCCTCTCCTTTCTGGGTTGCAAAGAGGTCTCGCACTCGCTTTAGAGATGAACCGCTGAGGATGCACACGTGACGCTCAGCCTTGACAGTCTTCATTTTTTTTAAAAAAACTTTTATTGTATCATTTGAATGTTCCATTTTATATTAAAATTCTTCATTCGTTTTCAAATAATACATTTCCCCCCTTTTCCCCTCCCCCCTGTATTTTCTTCATAATTTTATCAAACAGCAGTAAGTTCATTCTTTGCAATCTCTCCTCCCATATCTCCTCATTGACTCCAGCGTCTTTCATCCAGTCCGCATATATTGACCATATCTTCAAAATTTCGCTCTGTTTATCTTGCCACACAGTCCTTGAGAGTCTTCATGACACTGAGCAGGAGTCGAGTCCAGCCAGGAGCACCAGCCTGGCAAAGAGGTTAAGAGAGGGCAGACTGTAATCTGGAAAGAAGTGAGTTTGATTCCCACTCCTCCGCATGAGTGGTGGTGTCTTATCCGGTGCTAGATTTGGTTTCTGCACCCCTCCATTCCAGCTGAGTGACCTTGGGCTCGTAGTCACAGTTCTCTGAGAACTCTCTCAGCCCCACCTATTTCACAAGGTGTCTCTTGTGGGGAGAGGAAGGGAAAGGAGTTTGTAAACCGCTTTGAGTCTCCTTAGAGGAGAGAAAAGCGGGGTATAAATCCAAACTCTTCTTTTTCTTAAAAACCAACAAGATTCCTCCCTGGTATAAGGACAAGCGAGTTTGGACTCTGGAAAGCTGGCTCCTTGTTTATCAGGTCAGTCCCTATGGGGCTAGTGCAGTGATGGCAAACCTTTTCGAGACCAAGTGCCCAAACTGCAACCCAGAACCCACTTATTTATTGCAAAGAGCCAACACGGCAATTTAACTTGAACACTGAGGTTTTGGTTTAGGAAAAGACGGTTGGCTCAAAGGCACACATTACTTGGGAGTAAGCTTGGTGGTAGTCGGCGGCTTTGCTTTGAAGCAATTGTGCAATGCTTCAAATGGGTGAATCATGACCTTAGGAGGGTTTAGAAGCAAGCCTCATTGTCAGCAACAGAGCTTACTCCCGGGTAAAGGATTGTGCTTTAGTTCTTCCCATGAAAATCAGTGGGGTTTAACAGAACAGGGTTACCTACATGTTGTGGCCAGCAGCCCAGGCCAGCCTAGACGTGGGGGGGGGGCGATTCCCCCCCCAACATGACGAACTCTGTGCATGCGTGCCCACAGAGAGGGCTCTGAGTGCCGCCACTCAGAGATGGGATCCAGCAGGTTCTCACAGGTCCCCAAGAGTAGGTTACTAATTATTTGTGTGTGCTGAGAGGGGGTTACTAATTGGTGATTTTGCCACGCCTTAGTTACACACCTCCTCTCAGCAGTAGCGCGCAGAACTTGAAGCAGTCTAGCAGGAGGTGCATCGGCGTGCGTGGCAGCCTGCGCCTGCATGCATTCGTTTCCCGCCCAAGGACTGGTGCAGCAGCTGCGTCCTTGCCACAGCCCCACCAAGGAATGCCCTGCCCCAGAATTCCCGGGCACGCCCCAGAGTGCCCCGCCCAGCCCCATTGGCGCTACGCCACAGTTTGAATCCCACCACCATGGGAACCTGTTACTAAAATTTTTGGATCCCACCACTGCCGCCACTGGCACCCGTGCCATAGGTTCGCCATCACTGGGCTAGTGGTTTCCAACCGTGCTCTTCATTGCAGACCAAGACAGCTACTCTCTGGCAACTATCTTCATGAGGCCGAAATCTAGCCTGATGCAAAGTGTCTTTGGAGAGGGAAGGAGCAGGCGGCTAGTTGGAACATCGGCTGTTTAAAGAATACTAGCCGTTGCTAAGGGCATCATGACATCACAAAGTTCTGTGCAACTACTCAGCAAATGTATCTTCTCAGGTGTGACTTATTTTGCAGACTGAATGGAGAACAGGGCTTCTCCCGCCTTGTTGCAGCTTCCATGTTGCAGCAGAAACAAGCAAGGAATCCTGGCACTTTCACATCATATGATGTGGATGAGGCCCCACTTTGGCAAACCACAGCATCAGATCCACGGAAAAGAACCAGAGTGGGGGCTACTCTGTATTTCTCTAGTTTCAAAGCTGCTTCCAATTGCTATCTCTCCTCTCCGCAACAGGCGGGGTGGGGGCTGAGAGAGTCCTGGGAGAACCGTGACTGCCCAGAGGTCACCCAGCAGGCTGCATGTGGTGGAGTGGGGAATCGAACCCGCTTCTCCAGATTAGAGCCAGCCACTCTTAACCGCTACACCGCGTTAGCCAGATGAAGCTGCCTTGTGCTGGTTGATCCAGCTGGTTCCACTAAGCCACGGCTGCTCTCCTGGCAATGCTTGGCCGTGGAGACCCCAAAGGCCCCGTTCCCCGGGGTATTCCAATTCTGCAGGCTTGAGTCTTGGCTAGGAATGGGAGCCTTATATAGATGGGACTCCCTGCAATTCATGGGGTTTTTAAATCTACCCTTTGAAGTGCGCGCTCTCTCTCTCTCTGTATGGCCACATAATTCATGTGCATGACGACGCTGGCAGCTGTCCAAAAAAACCAGAACCCTTAAGGTGTTGGTCCACCCTTTGGCACCCTGTAATCTCAATATTCCACCTTGCCTACCAACTGCAGCCTTTTCACACACTAGCTGGCTTTGGGCGCATCTCTCTGGCTGAAGCCAAAAACCTTCCCGCCCCAATGGAAGCGTTTTCTCAATGGAGCCCCCCTCCCCCCTCTTCCTAAAGGCAACAGCAACCAACAACGCCAGAGCTACTGTCGGAGGAAGGGAACCATCCCCTTATTTTCTCCCAAGAGCTGCGCCTGTACTCTGGGATACAGCATCGCCAAGTGATGTGTAAACCTAATCTGACCTTTCTTCCACGCATGCTCAAGGACGACGTCTCTCTCTCTCTCTCTCTCTCTCCCCCTCCCCTTCTTTGCAATTGATAAGTTTCTGCTTCCACTCTGCGCAATTTCTCAATGAAAAGCCGACAGCTGGTTATGGGCAAAACCACCGTCCTCTTGCAGAATGGGAATTCTTTTAAAAACAAATATAGGCAAGAGGTGATCTGCGAGGAAGGAAAAGACAGGGCACAATCTGCAGCTGTGCCTTAAATGGAGCGCTACAGAGCTCAAGCCCCCCCTCCCCCAAAAAATCAGCGTTATGATTTAGGGCGGATATTTATTTAGGTCAGAGTCTTTGGAGAGCCTGTTCCTTTGTCTGTTTCCATTACGGCTTCTGTCAAGGTTTACGCTGTCGGATCGTCAGATGGGGAAGGGCTCCTCCCACCCACCATCTGAACGGACTGCAGTAAAAGAGGCATCTGCGGGGAGGGGCCCGATTCCATTTCTGCAAAAAAAAACAAAACGCACCCCCCCCCACCATACACTAGTAGCTGAATTCCACGCGGCTCCTTGAGATCAGTCCGTTTTCCTTTAGATCTTTCTCCCCCCCCCCCCCCGCCCACGGCTTTCCAAAAGCAGATGGGGGAGCCCCCCCCCACAAACCTTCTCTAAATTAGCCCTTTATTCCGCCCAGGAAACCTTGGATGCCAAGAAGTGACCTCTAATCGCGGCATTGATTGAAGGGAACTCTGCACATGCTCAACTGTATCGTCTCTCTAGTACAGCTTCATCTATCCAAGGGCTGGTTTTGCAAATAGGTCAGACAAGATTTCCTGGCGACCTTCTTGAAAGTAGCCCTTTCTTCCGCCCTGGAAACCCTTGAAGTGATCCCAAGAAGTGAGATCTAATCGCGGCACTGGCTGAAGGGAACTCTGCACATGCTCAACCGTATCGTCTCACTAGTACAACTTCATCTATTCAAGGGATGGCTTTGCAAATAGGTCAGCCCTTCTTGCAGGCGCGGTCGCTGTCCGGCGCTCCAGGTGCTGAAACCGGCGACGCGGGGGCTGAAGCCTGCCTCGTCTTCCATTCACGATTCCCGCCCCCACGGGCCCCCCTCCCGTTTCCACCCTGCCTTTTCCATTCAAGCCCCTGCAGAGGAGACGTTTTTCACGTGCCGGGATCCATGACTGAAAGTTCCCCCTGCATTTGCGTAGGCACCGGCTGAAGCAATGAAATGCGCTCCTCCACGTGTGCATTAAAAATAGCTGGCGTCAGTCCGGGGCGGGGTTGGCTGCACCTTCCGAGCAGCGGACCCCGAGGAGACCCGCACATTTCCCTGGAAAGGGGACCACGTGCGCAGACGCCGCGGGGCCGGGCTCCCGCGGACCCGCTCAGCCACGTGGAGATGCTGCTGTCACTTTCGTAGCCACAGAAACCACAATCCTGCCGTTTAAGTGTCTCTCCCCGCCCCCCTTTATGGGTAGGAAAAGATGAGCAGCGCTGGAGCAAGTCAACCGAAACCAACTTTAGTGAGCAAAAGGAGCAGCTGTTCATTCGCAGTCTCGCCCAACGTTCAATACACGTTAGACTTGCGCGCAATTTTTGAGACGCTCGCTGAGGGTGACTTGCACACAAACACCGCGGGGGGGGGGGGGTTCCCTCCCCCTGGAGGGGATGTACTCATTAGTGGCAATGGAGCGCCAACCCTAAGATCCCTTGAAAGATATCCCAACGTCAGTCTTCAACCCATCCCATCCTAAATATGGGTATTCCAATCTTCAAACTCAACCACCCGATCCTAAACAGGGTCAAGGTGCCAGATTTACTTGGAAATGGAAAAAAAAAACACTGTAGGATTTACTTCCTTGCTGCGCAAGGCTCGTCCGCGCAAAACCAGACCCCCACCCCCCAAAGGAACAAAAGCAAGCATGGCCGGTTTACGTCAGTTAAACCCTTTATGGCAAAAATGTCAGGGATGTTCTTTTGTGTGTGTGTGTGTGTGTGTGTGTGTCTTCTGAGGGACATGGGCGCAGATATCGCACGTTCAAACCAAATGACACGTGGCCACCGATCTCTTTCACACACACTTGGGGGCGAGGGGGGGGGGGGAATCTCGCTCTCTCTTTTTCCGGGCACCAGCCAGGGAAACCTCATTATCCCTCCCCTGCCAATCGGGAGAAAGCCGGCAGCATCCATCAAAGAGTTTGCATTTCTTTAATGGAAGCCCTGGAAGGCGCCCGAGATTCCCTTTCGCAAGCCATTAAGCAACCGCCCCGCAGTCGCTTGAGGGAGGGGGACGAGGGAGGGATTCCCACCGGGGCCCCTCCAGCTCCCACTTCGCCTTGGCTTTCCAGCCCCCCCACCCCCCGCCCGCCCGCCCATTCATCCTGCAGCGTCCCCTGCCAAACAAGCCGCGGCCGTCCAGGGAGGAGGATACCGGCGGCGCCTCCTCCTGCTCCTCCCCCTCCCCGCTCGCCTCCCCCGTCCTCCTTCCCCTCCCCGCCTCCTCGGAGGTCCGCCCGGTTCGGTTACGCAGAATCTGCCGCCAGCAGAAAGCAGCAGCAGCAGCAGCAGCAGCCGGCAAAGTGCTCCGGAGCAATAGCGGCGAAGGCGCCCCCCCCCCTCCCTTGAAGTGGCGGGACAGGCAAGAAGCAGCCCGGGGGTCCCTTCCTGGGGAGGGCGGCGGGGAAGGACCGGACTCGGATCCGAGAAAGCGGCGCACGTGGCGAGGCGGGGAGGGAGGCGAGGAGGCGCCTGGCGGTGGCGGGAAGTCCCGGGCTGCCCCGCTCGCCGTCCACGTGGCCCGCCACTCCTGGGCCCTTCTTGGGACGGCCGGACCTCGCGGCCCCCGGTGGAAGGAGAGATGCGCCTGAACGCCTTCTAGTCGCCGCCGGGCAAAGCTTGCGGGCCCCGGTTTCCTCCCTCCTGCCTTCCTCTGCACGGGGCGTGTGTGCTGTGTGCGATCTGCGTGTGCAGGGTTTGCAGAGGAGCCTCTGGGCTCGTCGACGAGGCGCCCCAAGCCTGCCCGTGGCGCTCCCGCGTTGGGACCAGGCGCCATGTCGGCGCCCGCCTTGGACTCGGCGGCGGTGGAAAGTTTCCTCGACAGCCACCCGGAGCTGGTGGAGAAGTGGCTGCGCAGGAGGAGGAACGGCCAAGCGGCCGTCGGGGCGGCGGAGATGCAAGACAGCAATGGCAGCGGCGACAGCAGCAGCAACAGCAACAGCTGCCCTTTCTCCCCGGAGCCGCCGCCGCCCGTCGGGGGGCTGCAGCGGCGGGCCTCGCAGAAGGAGCTGCGCCAGAGCTTCGCGCGCTCCAAGGCGATCCACGTGAACCTGACCTACGACGAGCAGGTGCACGCGCGGGCGCAGGAGCCGCTGAGCAGCGCCCGCCGGAGGGCGCTGTTGCGCAAGGCCAGCTCGCTGCCGCCCACCACGGGCCACCTCCTAAGCGCCCTGCTGGAGTCGCGCGTCCGCCTGCCCCGCTGCCCGCCCACGGGCCTGGCCCACAAGCGCCGCCTCAGGGAGCACAACGAGCGGCAGTTCTTCCTCGAGCTCGTCAAGGACATCTCCAACGACCTGGACCTGGGCGCGCTCAGCTACAAGATCCTCATCTTCGTCTGCCTCATGGTGGACGCCGACCGCGGCTCCCTCTTCCTGGTCGACGGCGGCGGCTGCAAGAAGAGCCTCGTCTCCAAGGTCTTCGACGTGCACGCCGGCACCCCCTTGCTGCCCTGCTGCAACTCCGACGACTCCAACGAGGTGCAGGTGCCCTGGGGCAAAGGCATCCTGGGCTACGTGGCCCAGCACGGGGAGACCGTCAACATCCCCGACGCCTACCAGGTAGCCTGGGGCAAAGGCAGCGGCAGGGTTCAGATAATTCAACAACCGGTTCTGATGGCGGGATTCAAATAATTTAACAACTGGTTGTTTACAAGCACCATTTTAACAGTCGGTTCTGCCGAAGGGGTGCGAACCTGATGAATCCCACAAAGGGTCAGGATCAGAGGTGGGATCCAACCAGTTCTCACCACTTCTCTAGAAGTGGTTGCTAATTTTTTCTGAGTGCCGAGAAGGGGTTACTAAAGCAACCTGCCTGCCCAATAGGGACTGGAGGTGCGTGTGTGCGGCGCCACCACTGTTTGAATCCCACCACCATCGGAACCTGTTATTAAAATCTTTGGATCCCACCACTGGTCAGGATCTAGGGTTCCGTGCGATGAATGGGCCGCTCTGGATTCCGTCCATCAGAAGCGTTTATTGAACATGACACTTGAAGCCTGGCTTTGCAAAAGCCGGTTCTGAATTAATCCCAATCCCCCCCCCCCACCCAGTGTAATTCCAGTGAAGCCAACCCCCACCCTGCCCCTTTCCCACGCAGGGCAGAAAGCGGGAAAAGTTTGTGAAAGCCAATGCCCCCCCCCGCCCCGGAGTCAGGTGGGAGATACTGAGCCATCTGGTAGAAGAGAGTGCCAGAGTTGCTTGCTGTTATCTACGTCTCAAGCAGGTCAGGAGAAATAGCAAACAGCAAAGAGCAACTAACAGAGGCCCCAATCCAAGATGCATCCCCAAGCACTCTGAAATTGGGGACACAAAGGAAAGGTGGACAGGTGGGCCCTTTCTCCAGCCACCTGTGGGGTCGCCAGTCAAAATGGTACCACGACAGTCATAAAAACAGCATCAACCCTGACCCTTTCAGCATTCCATAATTTAAGCCCATTATTGCAGGTCCTCTCCTCTACAGCCCACAGGAACGGCTGCCTGCCCTTCTCTGATTGACAGACCTTGCAAGAGGACAGTGTGTATTTCCCCATCTTTGGGGCTTGCGTGCCACATACCCTCCAGAATCTGCAGTTTTCAATTGCACAGACCAAAGCTGGAGAATACACACCTCACTGTATGTAATCCAAGAGCTACAATCCTCCTGTTATGTGCAGGTTGCCCTTTTGTTTCATAGAGTCATCCAGTTGGAAGGGGCGATCAAACCATCTAGTCCAACCAACCCCCTGCTCAATGCAGGATCAGTGTAGAGCAGTGATTGCCAGACTTTTTCACTTGGGTACCCTGTGGGAACCCGTTCCCCTAAAATTGTACCCCCACATTAGCAGACCTGTTATGTAATTTTTTTCGCGTACCCCCACACACTCTGTTTTGTACCCCAAGTTGGGAACCACTGGCTTAGAACATCCCTGACAAGTATTTGTCCAACCACTGCTTGAAGACTGCCAGTGACGGGAAGCTCACCACCATCCTAGGCAGCTGATTCCACTGTTGCACAACTCTTTCTGTAATTTTTTTTCTTAATATCAAGTCGGAACCTTTCTGCCCATAATTTAAACCCATTATTGCAAGTCCTCTCCTCTACAGCCCACAGGAACAACTCCCTGCCCTTCTCTGATTGACAGACCCTGTAAGAGGACAGTGTGTATTTTTCCATCTTTGGGGCTTGTGAGCCACATACCCTCTGAAATCTGGGGTTTCCAATTGCACAGACCAAAGCTGGAGAATATACCCCTTGCTGTGTTCAAAACAGAACAGGGATCCTTGTGGATAGAAAAGATCAGCTGTAGTGTGGCCGATTTGTTTACACCAGATTGAATTGCTAAACAGTTCAGATGCAACTGAATGGGGTGAACCATAAAAACACACCAAGACATTAAACAACAACCATGCAGAAGCAACATTTAGTAGCCTAAAATACTGTTCATAAAATAGTCTTGGCTTTGAAGCAGATTATAAAGACAACTAGAAATGATGGAACAGCTTGAAGCTTGCAAACAGTGTAGGGCTGGATTTTTTTTAGCCCCACCCCCACCCCAACCCCTAGGTGGCTTACATGCCTCTGACAAAAGTCACATAACAATTACAAAACCTAATTTTCAAGTATAAATCCAATTGGTTTGAAAAAGTAAATAACTTGCACATACATAAAAGTAGTGGTTGGAGTGGAAGAAGCATTCAAGATCCATTGCTTTCAGTGGCTTGGGGGGGAATAAGACCTTTTTGAGTTTTATTTGTTCCAAAACCTGCCCGTAAAGGGTTTCTTGAAGCAGTACGTGATCAGAATGGCTAAAGAGACATGAAAGGATGGATTTGTTTCTTTTAGTACATACCTTGGAGGGCTGGGGTGACAGAGAGCCTCATGTAAGGAACATTTAATGCCACTGATAAAGGGCAGGCAGCATTACACAGGGCCTTGTGTGAGCTTTGGTGTTTTCTAGAACTCTTCCAACAGCTGAATGTTAACAAGGAGAGAAGAAGCAAAAAAGTATATATTTTAAAAGTTTAAAACTTACTACTCAAGTGGTTGTCTTGTGTATTCTGATCTGATCGCTGGCCTCAGGGACGTGATACTGTTGATCTTTAAGCATGTTATTGGAGGCTAGGTGGACACTTCCCACATAACTACAGGTGGCAAATGGTAAGTATTTATTACAGTTCATTGGATTTACTCCCCGGAAAATGATTTTAGGATTGCATGGTAAATGGGTAGCTCCTTGTTACCTCATTTTATAGGAAACCAGGCATTTCCCCCATCGGTTAGTACAGGGGTAGGGAACCTGCGGCTCTCCAGATGTTCAGGAACTACAATTCCCATCAGCCTCTGTCAGCATGGCCAATTGGCCATGCTGGTAGGGGCTGATGGGAATTGTAGTTCCTGAACATCTGGAGAGCCGCAGGTTCCCTACCCCTGGGTTACTATAACTTGTTTCCTATATGTGGAAAACTTCAGAGTCTCATTGTAGGAAACCTCGGCTCAGAACTCTGATCCTAAGCAAGACATTCTGATTTGCCTAAAACCGAAAGTTCATCTCCTCTGAGGCCCCTTCCACACATGCAAGATAATGCGTTTTCAAACCACTTTCACAACTGTTTGCAAGTGGATTTTGCCATTCCGCACCGCTTCAAAGAGCACTGAAAGCAGTTTGAAAGTGCATTATTCTGCATGTGCGGAATGAGCCTGAGTAAGGGTGCGATACATATGCAACAGAGAATTCGTTCATTGTCTTGGTTCAGCAGATATTTTCTAATGTTTGAGCAGCACCATTTAATTTCCACCAGATTTTTCTAAAGGTGCCAAGAAATAAAAATGCTTCAGTAGCAGCATCATGTATCTGCTGTGCCTTCCAAAGAAGAATTACATCCTTCTAAATCTTTTGATGTGAATGGGATCAGAAGGGAATAGCTTTGTTTAGGATAGCAATTCTGGAAAGGTCTACTCAGAATCAAACATAGGTATATTCAGTGGAGCTAACTCACAGAAATGTTCTTAGGATTGCACTGTATAGCATCAAGAGAAACAGGCGATTGCATTGTTTTTTTTTCATCCTAGCCCTATCCATTAGAAGCACGCATTTTCCGTTTTGCAATCCATCCATGCAAAACAAATCTGTAGCAGTATCATCACTGCATCGTTTGAGCATCTTATGAATTATTTGAATTGCCCATTCACTACGGACAAATTTAGTTTGGAAAAAAGCCACCTGCCACACACAGAGAAATTTTGTGAATATGCTCTTAGGATAAATATTAGGGGCATTACTTGAGTTTTATTGCTTTAGTTCTGATACCCAAACCCACAGCTAAAAGATGTAATACATCATCTTTGATGGGAGTATGTAAAAATGGCTAAAACATCCCTTCAAAATACCAACAAGCGAGCTTCAATCCTTTCCTGATCACTCCTTATACTTGTGACCTCTACACAGAGGCACGCTGCCAAACCCACATCTGTGTCTGTATCTTGTAGTCAGGCATCTTTTCTTGAGAGCGTAAAGCATGACGCAAGAAGAAGCCGCTGGTGACTGTTAAGAACCAGGTGGTAATAGCTACTCTGAATTTATCAACTGGAGCGAAAGGATATGCTCTTTTTTTCATGTAGCTGGGCAGATTTCATTGATGGTATCGCCATACTGCTTTATTTTAAACACATTTTCACAGGACAGTGCAAAGTGGATGGCTTTGGGGATGGCTCGCTCAATAAAGTGTGTGAGTTTTATTCCCGCTGCAGTTACAGACAAGCAGAACTAGATTCCCCATTCCTCCACAGTCTGCCTGCTGAGTGACCTTGGGCTAGTCATAGTTCTCTAACAACTCTTTCATCCATCTACATCACAAGGTGCCTTTTGTGGGGAGAGGAAGGGATTCTGATCGTAAGCCGCTTTGAGACTCCTTAAGGTAGAGGAAAAAGCAGGGTGAAAAATTGTAGGTCACTGAGGTCCAGATTTTTAAAAGCATCTAAAGAAGCTCCAAAATATATAGGTTATTTTTTTGTCTTACCAAGGCCCCTTCCGCACATGCAGAATAATGCACTTTCAGTCCACTTTCACAACCGTTTGCAGGTGGATTTTGCTATTCCACATAGCTGCAAAGTGCATTGAAAGTGCATTGTTCTGCATGTGCGGAAGGGACCTATGAGAGAACTGTAATATTACTTACATATTGGCTAAGCTGAAATTTGAGTTCTGGATTAGGAATGTTGTAAAGAGAAATGATAAAAGGAAGCATTGATCCCTATCCTAATAATAGGTAAAGGCCCACAGTATTTTAGAAGAATTTCTCCTTCAACTCACAAGCATTCAAGAACCACTTGGTAGATCGCAGGACAGTTCTGCAGGAGTGCATTTTCAAAAAAAATTCGAAGCCCTCCGACAATAGCTAGCCAGGTAATTCTAGGTGGACTGCCAAAAAAGTGTGAAAAGCAATAATCTCTCACTGCTACCCAGCAACTAGAATCTGAAGGTCGTAGCCTTTGGTAGAGCTATCCTCTTTGAATGGGTCTAGTTCTAATTTTTGATACAAGCTGAATGAAAACGAAACTCCTGCCAAGGTGTTCCAACGCCTGCCATTTTCTGCATTTCCTTTTACCCTCTCTCCTACTTTGTGATATTCTTTTTTTCAGATGGGTTGAGTACTGTGCACACTATTCCAAATGTAACTGCAGCATGAATTTATATAAAAGCATTCTTCATGCCTGTTTTAATAATCAGCAGTCTCATCCTTGCCCTTTTCATTGCATCTTCATGTTGAGTTGATATTTTATTACATACCATACCTGCAAGCTCTTTTTCGTAGCGGAAAGGACATGATGTTATGGTTAGGATATGAAGTGAGTTTAAATCCTCACTCTATCATGAATTTGATCCACACGCTAACCTACCTCACATGGTTGGATGGATAAAATAGTAAGCGGGAGAGCTACAAACGTTACTCTGAGCTCCTGGGATGAAGGATGGAATAAAAATGTGATAGGCAGACAGCCACTGACTGTTCAGACTCCACCAGTAACAAATTTGTTAGAAAGAAGGTGGGTGTACAAATGGCATCACAAAATTGCTTTTGTGTTTGTGATAGGCTGATGTAACTACTCCACTGGCATCAGTATTTGTGCAAAATGTGGAATTTGGGGGGCGGGGGGCTCTATCATCCACTGCTGTATGCTTATTTTCAGTGAATCTTGCTGGACGGTTATTAACCCATTCACCTAGTTTGCAAAGATCTTGTTGCAATAGCTGCTTAAGTCTTTGCCATCCAGAATAATCTGGTAAAATTCTCAAACTTGGTCACTTCCTGTTCATCCAGCTAATTTGCCAGAGTTTGGGTTTCTATTAGTTCTCCTCAGTTTGGTCAAGACTTTCACTTTTTTAAAGGAAACCTTTCTGCTTTTAATAGCTTCTTTGATTGTGCTCCATTAATCATGCTGGTACCAGCTTAGACATCCTCATATTTCCTTCTTTTCAGGTTTCAGAGGCCAGAATGTCTTACAGTTCTTTTATTAATATATAGTTATCCCTTCCACAACACTGGGGTTAGGGGTGCAGTGCCCCCTGCAATCTGGAAATCCACGTGAAATGTTTTGGCCTTCCTTTTGTACCAGAGAAGAAGTCTTTTTTCTTTTCTTTTAACTTTTAAAAATGAAATTATGTGTATTTATGGTATTAAAAGATAAAATAAGTTGATAATATACAATACTATGCAAAAATTATTTATGCATTTCTGCGTTTCTAAATTTTTTGTGTTGTCTGCGGTTTCCACAAAACTCACCCCAAATTCCTCTTTAATTACTTATTCTGACCCATGATATATCGAAATAGCGATGGGGAAAGTCATAATATAGAAGATATAAGTGTGTATCAATAACAGTATCAGTTTAGTTAGTCTGAGAACAGGAACTTGGGTTTGGGTAATGATTTTGACAAACGATGTGCCTCAGAGGTGTACTGGGAGAAAATGGTGCCTGGGGCAATACCTGTTCTGGGCACCCGCCCCCCTGGACCCACTTACCTTAGCTGGGCCTGCAGTAGGCTGCCCCTCGGCCCAGCCCCACTGGCTGAAGGAGCACCCTGGCGGGGTCGGGCTGAGGGGTGCCCGGCGGGCCTTTGGCTGGGGGGAAATGAGGGACGTGTGGGGGTGATTTGGTGCCCCCACATGACTTATTGACCTGTGCTCGGGGGACACGTGACCCCACATTTCTCTGTGGCCGTTACGCCCCTGCTGTGCCTGTGTTTGTGTAAAGTGCATACAAGTAGTCTAAACTGATGGTTCTCAAACTGGGACGGGACCTGATAGTGCCGTTGAATTGCAAAGTTAGGAGCGGATAGAATCTGTGAGCGACATGGCTCAGTGGAAGATCGTCTACTTGGCATGCAAAGGGTCCCAGATTCAATCCCTGGCATCTCCAGTTAAAAAGGATCAGGTTGTAGGTGATATGAAAGCCATCAGTCTGAGACTTAGGAGAGCTTCTGCCAGTCTCAGTAGATAGTACTGACCTAGACAGACCAAGAGTTTGATTTGTTATAAAGCATCTTAATTTCTGTGTACTTGTGTGTGTACCTCTTGGAAAGTTGTTTGGCATCATTCAGGCAACCTCTGGATAATGCGTGGAATGGCGTGAAATAAACCTGTTGCTGAATATATTGATAAAAATTATTAAATGACTTTATATTTGTGTGTGTGTCTCACCTTAGCTAAAACTGGACGCACACACATATATAAAGTCCTTTTATAATTTTTATCAATATATTCAGCATCAGGTTTTTATATATATATGTACATGTCTGTCTGTCTGTGTGTCCAATTTTAGCTAGGATGATATGTTATTTTAATATTTTTTTATTGTATAGCTTGAATTTTCCATCACATATTTGTATACTTTGTCTTACATTTTCAAACAATACATTTTCCCCCTTTTGCTACCTCCCCCTATAATATCTTCGTTACAGTTTTGTTTTAACCAAACAGCAGTAAGTTCGTTCTTTGTTGCCTCTTCTCCCATATTTCTTCATTGACTCCGTCTTCATTCATTCATCCAGTCCACGTATATTATCCATATCTTCAAAATTTTGCTCTGTTTCTCTTCCCACAGTTCATTTTTGATATTATATCGAAAATACCCAGTGTCACTTGTTCCCAAATATATTCCAGCCATTTCTGGATGGTCCATTTTTTCTTTTCTTTCCAACCCAACGCTATTGTTGCATGTGCTGCTATAATCATTATTGCTAGGGTGATATGTTAATGTTTTGGTCAGAGGAAAGTATTATAGTTACTTTGCAAATGTGCCCCCAAAAGTAGAGTATATCTAGAAGTGGGTACACTTCAAAAACATTGAGAACTGCAAGTCTAAGCTAGTAAATTACTCATCATCACCCTCCAGATGAGGATAGGACATTCTTTCCATAGGATTTCAGTAACTGGATTTGTGATTGCAGCCACCAGTTTTAACCATGTAATTTCTTTTTTCCTCGTCCACATGTGGGAACTGTGAACTTTTAATTAGTGTGAATTTAAGTGTGCTTGTGTCAGATCATGGTAAATAAATGCCTTAACAACATAGTGTCAGCAGTGACTAGTATGTGGGTTTTAATGGAGGGGCTTCAGACTTTTTCTTGACTTTTTCACCTTATTTCTGGGTCTTGAAAATGAACAGCTGGACTAGCAAGCAGATGTGGACAATCAGAGTTGGACTTGGGATGGCAGAGCCGGTTGCGAGTGTTCTAGTTAGTAGTTTTTCTATTGTGTACAGATGTCTCTCTTAGCATTGATAGATGGGTAGCAATTGGTAGATAATGTAGAAGATAAGTGAAACCAACCACAGGGAACTGGAATTATATCATTGGTTCTTGGAGCTTTGTGGTCCTATGGGTCTGAGGTACAATAAAGAGACACACCTAAGTGAGGAGCAGAAAAACGGACCAATTTGTAAATATATATGGTTTATTTGTTCAGCCACGGTTTATTTGCTTGGAAAGAAATATTCTCTGTGTCTGAGTGAAGTTCTAGTTTTTATTTGAAGATAAGTTTAATTGTCTCAATCGATCTTTGGTACATTTTTCTCTTCTGGCAAGGATATGGAAGCATACGCTAGGCAAAATATTTTGTCCTCACACAGCATACCGAGTGTTTGAATTTATAAATATATAAGAATGGTTCATGGATTTAGTGACTTGTTATCCAAGTCAGTTGTTTAGTTGATAAAGAGCAAAGCTGTGGCGCATGGCTGGTTATTGCTATACAGTTCACAATTACATTGGGGGGGGGGGGAAGCAACATACTACATAAACTGATTTGTTTCTTGATTTTTGGATAGGCTCAGCGGGAAAATTCTCCTCCTCTGAGGCATTTGTACCAGGAGACAGAGAGAACAGATGGGCTGAGAAAGACTCATGACTAAGACCTGGGGCAAGATGAAATATTTATCAAACCGATTCTGTAGCACATTTATCTCTTGCAAGACAGTCTTTAGATTCCAACTCCTCAGACTTGTGTAGCAAGGTCACTGACTGGGAGCTAGAGCTGGAGGACCATCCAGCCTTGTGCCTCTCTCATCTCAACTAAGATTAAAGACCTTATTACATGCTAAAGATTCATCAGGTTCCAGTGAGTAACAGTCACCTGCGTTTCGAAGCTATATGGAGAACAAATATAAATGGACTTTGAAAGTAACCAAGGATTCACTTTCTCAAGGAAATATTTACATTCTTGGGAGTTATTACATTTCTCTCCTGTGAACTCCTTCCGCAACTTTTCCCCTCTCTTCTTCTCCAAAATATAATTCTGAGGTTTAAGCCTGATTTACCTTTTTATGCTAGAAAAGTGGGATATCAGAGGAATTAAGAAAGAGCAGCAGTACGAAGTTGCTGAGATCAAACAACTTGGAGTCCCCGAGCTTCTCGATTACGCAGTTCCATGCCTCAAAAGGTTTGTCTTTTGGTGAGGAAAGACTTTTTGCTGAAAGTAAAGTTTCTTTCAGCTGTACCTTTACATGTTCCAGAGCTGAACCTTTCTGTTAAAAACACTCCAGTAAAAGAAAGTACAAGAGCAAGACATATTGTCATGAGCCAGCCCCTGGGCACTGAGGGCTCTGATGTAGAGCTTGGAGACCAGGTGCATTCAGAGCTGGCTCCTCGTGAGGTAATGCAGGCAGCAGAGCCCTTCCTTGCAAGCTCAGGCAGAGCCTGACGCCATGCAGCTGGGAGAGCCTTCAGGAATCTCAGAAGAGCCGAATAATGAGCCAGTGGCACAAAAGGAGGCAAAGGCAGAGGCTTCATCTGCAGAGTCAAAGGAGAAGTGCTCGCATTGCTGCAAGGCATGGCAGAAGGCTCTGCAAGATGGAGGCACCTGGTTTTGAGGAGGATTGAGCTCTTGCAGGATTCCAGCTTCATTAGCTAGGACTTCCTATATAAACCCTGCCTTGGGCTTGGCTGTGCCTGAATGCAGTGAGCGTACTCTCTGGTAAACTCCATTTACCTGATTTCCCTCTGGCTCCCTCTGAGAGCCAGCATGGTGTAGTGGTTAAGAGCAGGTGGAGTCTAATCTGGAGAACTGGGTTTGATTCCCCACTCCTCCACCTGAGTGGTGGAGGCTTATCTGGTGAACCAGAGGTGTTTCCACACTCCTACATTCCTGCTGGGTGACCTTGAGCTAGTCACAGTTCTTTGGAACTCTCTCAGCCCCACCTGCCTCACCAAGTGTCTGTTGTGGGGAGAGGAAGGGAAAGGAGCTTGTACACCGCCTCGAGTCTCATTATAGAGGAGAAAGGTGGGGTGTAAATCCAAACTACTCTCCTCCTCCTCCTCCTCCTGCTGACTGTCCAATGTGGGCACACACTCACATGCACAGGAGAATGTGGCATTGGCTCATTTTAAGAGTGTCAGCTTCTGTAATTAGCTTTGTTTTTATCAGTTGCATTTTATTGCTTTAGTTGTAAGCTGCCTTGAGCAGACCCCGAGAGGCGGCATGTAGATTTTCCAAATAAATAAGCAAATAAATACATGCTAGTCAGACAGCCCCCGTTGCTGCTTATAATGTAGTGAACCCCTCAGAACGATTGACAGAGAAAGAGGGCAGAGGACCTTGCATTTTAGCCTATATGCTCTTAGAATTGTATTCATTCACATCCGTCCCAGGGAACTGATGGAAGCAGTCCCAGATTTTCTTTTCACTTCATTTTCATCTCATCTGCATTTCCTCAAAAAAAGAGTTGCCCACCGTCTTCCACGTGAGGGTCAAGAGTGGATTTCTACCACAGCGTTATTTTGTTTTTCCCAGATCGTTGATAGCGTCCATCAATCATTGTGATGGACAGTGTTAGGCTCAAGGCTATCCGAAGCACATGATGGTGCAGAAGCATAAAGCTGCGTGAGGCATAAGTGAGAAGGACAACAGCCAGAATTGCATAAGTGAAGAATTGATATCGAATTAACGTAGGCTGCTGCATGACAGCAAACTTCATTATAGGAGTATAAACAATTGGATTCTACTTTTCTGTGTAATCATGGTAAAATGGGAAAGCAAAAGTGGACAAAGAGTGGGGAATAAAGCATTTGTTGCTCACTCTGCAGCCGATATTTTATGCATCTAAGTTCTTATTTTTCAAAACCATGCATCAATGTCACTTGTGTGGTGTAGCCAGTGTGGTGCAGTTGTAAAGAGTAGGTGGATTCTAATCTGGAGAACTGGGTTTGATTCCCCGCTCCTCCACCTGAGTGGCTGAGGCTTATCTGGTGAACCAGAAGTGTTTCTGCACTCCTACATTCCTGCTGGGTGATCTTGGGCTAGTCACAGTTCTTCGGAACTCTCTCAGCCCCACCTACCTCATTGGTGTCTGTTGTGGGGAGAGGAAGGAAAGGAGCTTGTAGGTCACCTTGAAGTCCTTACAGGAGAGAAAGGTGGGGTATAAATCCAAACTCCTCTTCCTCTTTCTTATAAAGGACCACAGAGTACACATCTGAAATCTTGTTTTATGATATTCTATAGACACTCACAGATATTAGTTACAATTGTTTGACTTTTTATCCGTTTGGCTATCAGAGCCTCTTACCTTGAAAGCCCTATGGGGTCACCACACATTGGCTGTAACTTGAGGGTTTGGCTTTTTATCCGTTTGGCCCTCAGAGGCTCTTACCTTGAAAACCCTATGGGGTCACCACACGTTGGCTATGACTTGAGGGTTTGGCTTTTTATCCGTTTGGCCCTCAGAGGCTCTTACCTTGAAAACTCTATGGGGTCACCACACGTTGGCTGTGACTTGAGGGTTTGGCTTTTTATCCGTTTGGCCCTCAGAGGCTCTTACCTTGAAAACCCTATGGGGTCACCACACGTTGGCTGTAACTTGAGGGTTTGGCTTTTTATCCGTTTGGCCCTCAGAGGCTCTTACCTTGAAAACCCTATGGGGTCACCACACGTTGGCTGAGACTCGAGGGTGCTTTCCATCACCATAGGCTACTATATATTTTGTTGCTGCAAGCAGTTCCCAGACAGAGAGAAGTCTTTTCTCGGTGCCTGTTGCTGATATCCTTTAACTAGAAATGCTAGGAATGGATCATAGGACATTCTTCATCTAAAGCATGTTTGTACCATTGAACCACTGCTCCTCCCCTATATTGAGCTTCATTTGAAAATGTCAAGGTAAACTTGGCATGATTTCTTGTGAGCCTGCAGATTGTGCATGAGCATAGGCTACAAAATATAAGTATAAGCAGAATGTAATATAAACAAACACGCTTACTTTAATTGTATATAAAGAATAAAAGAACCTTGGAAAGATCCTCAGGGTATTGAGTAAACACAAGCCACAGATGTTTCTTTTCAGGTAATTGTTAATGTTCACAATACACCATTTAAAAATTAATATCCGTTGTGGTGATTTTTTTTGACGGCTAATGGTGAATGCAGGTGATGACTCAGTTGTGAATGTGAAAAGTGCCGCCAGTCTGGATGGGTCTTGGGTGTGGTGGAAAAAGGATCATATTGAGACTAGGTTTTGTTAATGTCTGACAGAACAGTCGTGGTGAAACTGGAAGCTTATCATTGTTTGTACCAGGACTGCTACGTTTCTTTTTCGATGTCAGCCTTTTGAGGGAACTGTGAGTTCCATTTGAAATGTCAGAAACCTTTGATAAACTTACAAGTTATGATGTTATCAGCTGGATGGTATCCATTCCCTGGGGGTAGCTGGATACTCGCTAACCGCTTGAAAACATCTTGCTTCGTACACAAGGCGCAGAGGGAGAGAAAGGGCTCAAGACCATGACCCCCAGGTTATGGTTCCTTTGCTTTTTATTATCTAGCGTGATGCAGAGTTCTGGAAAATTGAGGAACTTGCACAGTGTGTTGTGTCATTTTGGTCGGTTTTAATAAAAGGTATTGCCTGTCCTCTTTTGCGGACTTGTCTGTGGACTTTTGGTCTTTGTAAAGCATTGCTTCAAGTGAGCTGATATAAAGATCTCAAATAAGGGGGAAGGAATGGTACATTGTCAGAATGTAAGCATGCTTTTAGAGAAAAGTATTGGCGTTCCACAGAAAAATGGACAGCATAGGATACATTTGTCATTGCTTTTTTCAACCATCTGCTTTCCCTTAGAATCTGATCAGAGTTTTACTGTTGATTCACTGTGAATTGGATTGTATCCTGGTGGCGTGCAAACGACTTGAAATTCCACTGAAGGAAAACAGTGTAGAAAATGTTGACTTAGTAAGAGTATTGTAACCCTGGCATATGTTGGTCTCGAGTGATGGCTAGAATTGCAGGAAGGTAATTTTTCATGCCATGATAGAACCTTCATTCCAAATAACCAAGGTGTTCTCATTTGGAAACAGACAGACGGTGGAGTTCAAGGCTGCCTGCAAGCCATGTACTCTGGTTTTAATCCAATAGTATGCATGCAGAGCCCTGAAAAAGAAGATGGAATCGTGCTGATCAACAATTTGGAAGGAGAAGGAAGGGGATAATTCAACTCTCCCTTGTAAGCAGAGGATCCAGCATTTGCAGCAGCCCATTTGGATGTACAATTTTCATCCCTATGCATGTGCTCTAAAATCCCTACCTGGATCAGGGCATTTTCTTTGGGAACCTTGCCTTCTTTTAGCAAGCCTTTATTGGCATAGACAACAGTACAACAATAATAAAAAATGGATTAAAAAGCATATACAATACAGGAAATAAATGTTAGGTCGAAGGAAATCTACTGGCGTTTAGTAATTTCCAGGAGAAAGTCTGCCACTATCATACAGAGACGTTGATGATGATTTTATGAAATCACAGTTGCCAGATCTTCAGTCAGTATTGTCTTTCATACGCATTGGGTTCTTCCCAAGAACCTAAAAATGTCTTAACGTATCAGCGTAGTATATTTGCAGATCCAAGCAGTGTGGCTTGCTGTAATCGGTAGATGGATATTTTTAATCAATGCGTAGATGGTTATTGTTGTTGTTAGATGTCTACATTGCCTTTCCCCAAACAAGGTTGGGCTTGCACTGCATTGTGGCTTTTCCATCCATGCAGTCTAAAATATTTGTGTTTGAAACCCTGTGGAGTAAGAGCTGCTGAATCAGTTGCGCGTTGCACCTCCCAAATTCCTTTAACAAAAACGGGTTGTGTGAGTGGTGATATCAAGCTACTCTTGTACAAGTTTGAATATTAGGTGTGATGTTTGGCCCTGAGTGCTGAAGAGAAAAGATCTTCAGACATGTTACTAGCATTCATTTGTGCTACTTCTAGAATTAATTTGTCCTGATCTACATGGCCTGGGCTAGCCCAGTCAACCACAACCACAACCTTTATTTGGCATTTAAAAATAGGTTCTAGAGCGCTGCCAGACATTTTTGAAATACAAATCAAGAGTACATTCAAAGCGCAGACAGGAAGACTGTTTATAGCAGTATACATTACTTAGAAAGTTCTGTCATTTGTAAAAGAAATTTTGCTACTTTTTCCAAGAGCATGACATCTAGCCCAGTCTTGAATATAAGCCTTTATTGGCATATAAAAACCCCCTATAAACAGGCAATACAGGTCCACTGTCAACCACAGAGTTCCGATACAAATAACATTAGTTCATACCAAAAATATTCAAACATATATAAATACAGTGGTCACTAACTGACCCTGATTGTTTCAATTAAAAAATTAGCCACAACCTCACACTGACTTGCAATTTAACAGATATTGCTATTTAACAGATATATGATTTTCTGTGAATCTGTCTGTTCCATCTCTTCTTGGTGCTCTGATAACAGAAAAGATAGGTATTTTGTCCTTGCTTCATTGAAACCTAGGACAATGTAGCATTAGATGTATTACCGATTCCACCAGATTTAGCAATGTCTTTCAATCATGGAGACTCCTTTAAATCTGCCATAAAGCATGGCTGAAGATAGAATATTCAGTCAGGCAGTGGAATATGCCCTTCTCTGTTCAGGGTCCATTAAAATATTTAAACATGTGGATATACAACCCTGTTGGAATAATATCAAAAAACACAAGGGAGAGCAGGTTCTATTTGCAGCAATGAGTAACTTTTGAAATTCTAATGTAAATAGTCTCTTATTCATACAATCATATGTTTCCTGATATGGTGACATATTAAATGAGTCCAAAGTAAACCCCAAATTGCCTAGTTTGTCTAATATAAAGGTGATCCATCTTGAATGTTGTGACTCTGTTAACATCAAATAAACCAGTGAGAGAATCTAGTTGACAATGAATTTGAAGCCAATATCTAATTGTTCAAAGCCAAGCAATTGTCTCAAGTGGCCATTGACCTGTTTCCAGACAAAGGACCATATATGGCACACAGTTTGGTACCCCTACGATTTTATGTAAAATTTTTGAATGGATTGCCCTCAGGGAATGATTGATTTACTTGATCCATGTAGGAGCACCATAGAGCAGCCATGCTTCAATCTTGGCACTGAAAACCTCAAAACCAGTAAAATAAATTGATTTCCCCTAGAATAATAAAATCATATAATTGCTTTGATATTAGTGTTAGCCAAAGTGAGGTCATATTTCTGTTGGGTTGACCAAGAAAGGTTATGACTAAACATCCCTAGATATCTGAAGTGTTTAACCTGTTCAGTTTGGTGACCTTTTATTATCGAAGCATACTTTTGTTATCCAAGCATACTTTTCTTAGCAAATACTAAGATTTTTGATTTATCATAATTTACTTCTAATGTATTAGACTCACAGTACGAAAATAAATCTGTTCCACAGTCAAATAAGACCAATTTGGGAATGGGATAATGGAACAGCGTCATCTGCGTACAGTAAAAGTGGAATATGATTACAGTCTAATCTGGGACTGTGCCCTTTGTCTTCTGCCAGTTACTTTATTTGCAATAGCATTTTAGCCAGTAGCACTTCAGAGTGAAACTGTATTCCACATGGTCATCTTGGCTGCAGAAAACAAGACGATCGTTACTGATTGGCTAGTGTCTAGCATCCGCCTGACAGCTGTGCTGAATTATAAAATTGCCTAATTAAATGTCACTGGCAGTGGTGTATTTGCCTAGGGACAGGGGGTATTCTCTGTCCCCGGGCACCACTGATCTGGTCACTTGGGGGTGCAAAAACGCCCCCCCCACATGACCAGGATGATGGCAAGTCGTCTTCTGGCGTCCTTGGCCCCGCCCATGTCATCATCAACATGGGCGGGGCCAAGGAAGCCAGAGGACCCCTCCAAACCTTGCCCCCCTCCTGGCTGCTCCCTCCCCCAAGCCCTTCCCCCTCCTGGCTGCCAGCTCTGAGCCGGCAGTCCCTTCTGCCCTCCACTCTGGGGAGGACAGAAGCAACTGGAAGGCTCCATGCTGGGACCTTTGCTTTTATAAGCTCGGGGGGCATGGTGGATGTCTCTGGGTGCCATTTTTCCCCGGTACGCCTCTGGTCACTGGTTAGTAACTTGTATATTCAGCCGTTTTAAAACTAGGCAAAACACACTTGGGCCATTTTTTATTTTGTCATAGTGACTGTCCAGGGTGATGATATTGAAAAGCCATTGGTTTACACATGCAGCAAAATGAACAGGGAACAGAGCAATGAAGAAAATGTCTGAAGCAACCAAGTGGATTGTAATTCTTCAGGCTACATATGGGAGATCACATATTTGAACACTTCCTTATAAAATGATCTTCTTGTAAGCTGAGAACTGCCATGGCAGAGTTCAGATTCAGAGACCTTTATTAGGCTTATACAGTATAGGGCAGGGGTTGGCAACCTTTAACACCCAAAGAGCCATTTGGACCCATTTTCCATGGCCCCGAAGATCTACCGAGCCGGAGAGGTGGCTCCGCATGGAGCTGCCTCCAGTTCAGCCCCTCCACTCACCTTTCCTTCCAGCGCTGCTCTGGAGGGCTGGAGGGACACGCCCATGCTACCCTCTGACTTCCAGGCCACGTGGAGCCACAGTATAAGGCTGAAAGAGCCTCATGCGGCTCCAGAACCGCAGGTTGCAGACCCCTGGTATAGGGACAAAAAGGAAAAAGAAAAGAGTAAATCCTAGAGAACAGTGAAAATTGTGTGAACACAAGCCAAGGGAACCTAGTTCAAAGTGTGCAGCAAAACCTTGGCTACGATTTCCATTATTCCAGGATTGCTGAGTAGAAGAATCATCTTTGCATTGGTAGAAAGATCCGAGAACCCAACCGAAGTTAAGGCAGAGAAATCAGGCCTACCGTTGTTATGCTTCGGGCAGGAGAGCAAGATGTGTTCAAGGGAATCAGTATAGGAAAGGCAGAAAGAGCAACGTCGATCATGCCAAAGGATGTTTAGAAACCGACCTTGAAGAAATGATGATGGAAAGGAATTGCATCTTGCTCTTGGAGAGTGCCTGTCTAAGTTTATGGTTTGGGAATTGGTTCGGATAATGGGCAACACAGAGCTTTCGGGGAGTGATCCTGGCAGAGAGTTAATTTTGCTAAAGCCTTTCCCTGGCTGAGTTTTTTTTCTTTGCAGATGGTTTTTAATATTGGGAAGCATTCAAAATGGCACCTTCCATTGGCAGCCTGAAGTGGTACATTCCACACTCTCATGTCATGATTCAGCCCAATCACTCCGTTGTATATGTTGACTGGGAACTAAAGTTCGGCCTCATAAAGGAGTGAATGGTGGTTAAGTGTGTTGTTTGAACAATTAGTGTATAGTCATGGAAAATTCAGTTTAACATCTTTACCTGCTGAGCTCTTGTTTTAACATATAACCATTGGATAGATTCAGCTGATTATAACCCTTTTAATTGGATGCCCTCTGACGATGAGGCCATCTGCATATAAGAAAGTCATGGGCAGACAGGAAGTCTATTGTACAAGGTAATGAATACTTATTCGCAGGCTAAGTGCTGTGGCTCTTCCAGTACGAAAGAGCTGTTAAAAGCCGGTCCTAGGAGGCAGTTGGCAGTGAGGAAGATAAGAAGAGATGCTTCCAGCGGCTCTTAATAAGCAGATAATAGCTGGCAGTACTGGATCTTTTCCAGCGGTACCCAAGTGCTCTTTAAGCTAAAGCGTTAAGTGGTTTGGAAACCAGGTGTCATGAACATCAGGGACTAGCTTGGAAAAAAACCTTCAATTAAAACTTTACATAAAAGACACACACTTAATTGTTCTGCTTATGTTTGTAAAGAAAGGAATTGAGAAAAACAGAAAAAGGACGAAGTAGAGGTCCCAGATTATGAAGAGGAAGAGGAGGAGGAGTTTGGATTTATATCACCCCTTTGTCTCCTGTAGGAAACTCAAAGGGGCTTACAATCTCCTTGCCCTTCCTCGCTCACAACAAACATCCTGTGAGGTGGGTGGGACTGAGAGAGCTTTGAAAAGCTGTGACTAGCCCAAGGTCACCCAGCTGGCATGTGTGGGAGTGCACAGGCTAATCTGAATTCCCCAGATAAGCCTCCACAGCTCAAGTGGCAGGGAATCAAGCAGGTTCCTCCAGATAAGAATGCACCTGCTCTTAACCACTACGCAACTGGAGGATAAGGTACCCCAAAAAGTATTTAATGATACATATTCTACATGTTCATCCTTGATCACATATTGTGTTATTCTTTAATGTAGTTTATATATTTGCTCTTGGCTGTATTCCCCATGTACACACACATGCTGCAGAAATATTGCTTTCCTTATGTCTGGGTTAATTTCTCATTGGTGATTTTCACACAGCCCAATATAACAGGCCAAAGAAGCTATTTATCCCATTTTGGGGAAGAACTTCGCACAGGGCTCTTCCCAAAAGAGGTTCAGCCCTTTATATTTCCCTCCATCTGGGTTTTACAAAAGTTGCTATTTCTCTTTTTGGAGAGATCAAAGGAGTCACAGCAACCCAGATTGTTTGCAGTTGCTTCCTGGTGGGGTGAAATCTCCAGTGCGAAGGAAAAACAGAGGAAATCGGGTTCGTTAATAATGTGTTGTACACGTTATTATTGTGCTGTGCAGAAACCAACGTTATCAGCAGAGCCTGCTTCTCACAAGCCATAGGATGTTTAAACATAGTGTATGGGTCTGTCCAGAGGCGTAGCTACAAGGGGGCCAAGGGTGCGCGTTGCACCGGGTGTGCACCTGGGGGGCAGCAAAAAATTCAGGTTTGTTTTTTGTATTTTTTAGTGTTTTTCTGTTTTTGGCTTGCAGGAGGTGCGGTTTTTTGGCTAGCAGCACCAAAATTTCAGGGAGTTTTCAGGGGACTCTCCTGATGATACCACCCAAGTTAGGTGAGGTTTGGTTCAGGGGGTCCAAAGTTATGGACTCCCACCCTTTCCAATGGGAGCTAATAGATGGGGGCTACACATTTGAGAGTCCATAACTTTGGACCCCCTGAACCAAACTTCACCAAACCTGGGTGGTATCATCAAGATAGTCTCCTAAAGATACCCCGAAATTTAGATGCTGCTAGCCTAAAAACTGTGCCCCCTACAAGCCGAAAACTGGAAAAAACACTAAAAAATACAAAAAACAGAGATGAACATGGGAGGGCAGCAAAACTCAGATTTTGCACCGGGCTACATTTTTCCTAGCTACGCCTCTGGGTCTGTCCCATGTATGCCAGCCCACACTTTAATTTTAGTTCTAAGGAACAAAATCAAGAACTGCCTTTCAGTTCTCAAGCTAGGGTTGCCAGTTCTTGGTTGGGAAATTCCTGGAAATTTGAGCTTGGGGAGGGCAAGATGTTGGAGGAGGAGGGACCTCAACAAGGTATACTTCAATAGATTCCACTGTCCAAAGCAGCCATTGAAAATGATATTTGTAGTCTGGAGATCAGTTGTAATTCTGGAAGATCTCCTGGCCCTACCTGGAAGTTGGCAACCCTGCCACAAGCTCATGTGACTAGCACTTATACCTGTTGATCTGTCCATCTATACAATTCAGTCTCCTTTATGTAAAGAATTCTACCTTGTTTCTCCGAAAATAAGACATCCCCTGAAAATAAGATGTAGTAGAGGTTTTGCTGAAGTGCTAAATATAAAGCATCCCCCAAAAGTAAGACGTAGCAAAGTTTTTGTTTGGAAGTATGACCGTCGAACAGAACACCAGAGCATGCAACTTTGAAGCGGAAAAATAAGACATCCCCTGAAAATAAGACATAGCACGTCTTTGGGAGCAAAAATTAATATAAGACACTGTCTTATTTTCGGAGAAACACAGTATAGTTTTCCCCTCTCCTTTATTGTGTTGGTCTGTTGGTCAAGTGCAGGTATTTAACAGTACTTATTGGGCATTTCTTTATTGGGAAGGCTTGGGAGCAAATCTGTGTATCCATGTGGGCTCATGAAGCTGCAGTTATATAGTCAGTCTGTTTGGAATCTGATGCATGCCCTGATAATTTCAGCAGGCCATTTAAAATATAGTTTTAATTGTTTAAAATCCCATGTTACTACTATAATCTTATTAGGAAATAGCAAACTGCATGGACAGTTCCTGCCTTTTAAAATTTCATATCTTTGTTTTTTTCCTTCCTGATGGCTGGTAAAACCATAATACTAGACTGCTGAAGGGGCCCTTAAAATGCAGTAATAACATGCTTTCTGCACATTATAATGATTTCTGATAATTTCAAACCTTGTTACCTTTTTCAAGAGTGGGATTTTGTTTTCATATTCATAGATTCCATCTAGGTGTAGTAATGTTCCTCTGTCATATTAGAGGCTGGCTATGGTCTGAGCTTTCCTTGTTGTCTATTTCTTTTAGTGTCTGTGGCTGGAAATAGAAGCATTCTTTTGTGTTTCTGAAAAGGGAAAAAGAGGAATAAGGTAAAAGAGAATACGCTGCCACAGGAGGTGGTGATGGCCACTCACCTGGATAGCTTTAAAAGGGGCTTGGACAGATTTATGGAGGAGAAGTCGATCTATGGCTACCAATCTTGATCCTCCTTGATCTGAGATTGCAAATTCCTTAGCAGACCAGGGGCTCGGAAGCAATAGCAGCAGCAGCCATTGCTTTCACATCCTGCATGTGAGCTCCCAAAGGCACCTGTGAGTAGCAGAGTCCTGGACTAGATGGACTCTGGCCTGATCTAGTAGGCTCTTTCTTATGTTCTTAAGGTGTGAGAGAGGGTCTCTTTTTCCAGCAGAATGCTTTCTGGAGTTTTGAGTAGACCAACTTGCTGAATGGCAACTAGCCCAGGGGTAGGGAACCTGCGGCTCTCCAGATGTTCAGGAACTACAATTCCCATCAGCCCCTACCAGCATGGCCAACTGGCCATGCTGACAGAGGCTGATGGGAATTGTAGTTCCTGAACATCTGGAGAGCCACAGGTTCCCTACCCCTGAGCTAGCCTGTATGCCTCTTGGGAACTAAAGGGTAAAAAGGTAAAGGTAGTTCCTGGTACAAGTACTGGGTTATTACTGACCCATGGGGTGACATCACATCCTGATTATTACTGGGCTGACGATGTGCCATTGCCTTCCCAGATTTTACCCCCACCAAGTTGGGTATCATTTTACCAATCTTGGAAGGATGGAAGGCTGAATCAACCTTGAGCCGGCTACCTGAAAATGTCTTCCCTCGGGATTGAACTCAGGTCATGAACAGAGTTTGGACTGCAGTTCTGCAGCTTACCACTCTGTGCCACGGGGCTCCTGAAGATGGGAACTGCTGTTATTATTTTTCTCTGTGGATAGTGCTACTGTTTCCCATTCTGTATTATAAGCCAAAAATTCATATTTTCCTTAATTTAAGCCTTGGGTTGTTTCCCAGCATATGTCATTGGTACTGAGATAAACAGAGAAGGGAAACCATAGTTAATCAACTGCATTCATCAAAGAACTGGATTGAAAGTAGACAAGGCAACACTACTGGCTCCGCTTCTTTTGTACATGGCCTTTTAAGAACCCAGGGAGGTGGCCTCAATCCGAGCGCCTCACCACCCTGCCTCTTCTGCCTGACTGGGATAGCCTCCTTGTCCCAGTTCTGCCTTACCCAAGCCAGGACTGTGCATGTCAACCAGCCTCATGGACAGCGGGATTCGCACTCTGGACAGTTCTGTTGTGGAATGGAAAGGGTTACCTTATACTAAAAAAAAAGACACCGCCATATAACTATGTGAATTGAAAATGGAAAGAGGGATTCCATTTGACCACCCCAAGAGGCTATGCTGGGGATCATTGGACCTGCATGGACATCTGTGTGGGTTGCAGACTGTGATGAGAAGGACAGTTGCCACAGCAACGCGTGGCCGGGCCCCGCTAGTATGTGTGTGTGTATATGTGTGTATGTGTATATGTGTGTGTGTATTAGTATTATATGCCAAATAGTATTATATTCCAAATATAGTTTGGGTGAAAATGGAGCAAAAAGAGTCTACATGGTACAGTGAGGTATAAATTTAATTTATAATGTGTGGATACCGAAAAGAACTCTGATTTGAATCCATCATTGATGAGCCTTCAAAACTGCACTCGAGGAAAAAGCTAAGGTGAGCTCTTCCAGCATTCGTTCTGGCTTTAGTTCAGTACACTGTACCAAAAGCCATAAAATATAAATATACATTGATGGAAGTCACAGTAGTTCAACTGAGAGGTCATATTTCTTCATTTTGAAATCATGGTTTGGAGAAGAGAAGTAGGTGGCAACATGAATGTACCATGGTACAGGCGGTAGTAGAGAGTTAAAATATGGAACTGCTGGAGAAGGCAGGGATGGGGCTAATTTTTTTTTTTTGCTTGGGACTGTGTGGTTCTTAAGTTGTTTGGGGTTTGAGAGCCAGTGTAGTGTTGTGGTTGAGAGTGGTGGACTCTAATCTGGAGAACCAGGTTTGATTCCCCACTGTCACGTGAGTGGCGGACTCTTGTCTGGTGGACCAGATTTGTTTCCCCACTCCTACATTCTTGCTGGGTGACCTTGGGCTAATCACTGTTTGTTCAGAACTCTCTCAGCCCCACCTACCTCACAAAGTGTCTGTTGTGGGGAGAGGAAGTGAAGGGATGTGTAAGCCACTTTGAGGCTCGTTACAGGAGAGAATGGCAGGGCGATTAGTCCACTAGGGTCACGTGAGCCAGCTGATCTATGCAGACAGTGTTGCTGGGGGGAGATGCCGACACTCATTGGCTTTGTCAAAGACTCTTGCTGGAGCAATAGAACAGAGAATCGGGGTGAGGATTAGTTTTGAGAGAAGTCCTAGAAGAGAGTTCTGGGAGGCAGGCAGTATGGGCTTGACTGCTGCTTCTCTAACACCTACCTTACTGACTCCTGCGAACTCTGACCTCTGGACTGGACCATTCTGACTACGACTTTGTGTAACAAACTCTCAGCACATTGCTTTGGTACTCACCACTTCAACTTGACAACTCCTGACTCTGCTTCTTGTTTTTCCCAACGCCTAGGATTGTTCTTGGCTCTTTCTCTCTCCCACTCCTGGCTAGCTCAGACGCTGTCACCTGACCCCCTAAGACTGCAGCCTGGACCACCACAGAGGAAGATGGATGGGGAGGAGACACCCTTCCTGCCTCTTCTGTAAGCTGATCTCTACTGACAGAGTAGGCAGGAAGGATTGAGTTCTCCCCCTTCCTTCCACAGTGCAGTTCAATGACCCATGAGACTGTTATCTCAGAAGTGTCTTGCAGCCACCAAGAATCTGTCAGGACCATGCCTGTCAGTTCCTGGATGTCTTGCTGTGTGGGAATTGCAAATGTTTTCCTGTAAATGCTTTCCTGTTTCCCTCTTCCCTTCCTGGCAACCTCCTGGCTCCAGCTCATCTGCAAGAAGGTGTGAACGGTTCCCAGGTTCTTTGAAGCTCTGTAGTGCAAATGTTGTAGAAACTGTAAGGGACATTTGGTGTGGGTGAAACGGGCGGGGGGGCGGAGGGGTTTGAAGGATATAGGTCCTGGATCTGAGCTCTCTAGCTCAGATCCTGCTTTCTATTGTTACTCTTTGTGTTGCAAGAAATGAACTGCTTTAGGACTTTCCTATGGTCTCTGTTATTTCCACGTTCGAGAGTCTGACAGAATCAACCTTCCGACAGCTGGAAAAGACTGCTGGAAGGAAAAGGGAAAGCAGATCTGTGATTCTTGCATGAGCAGATTACTGGATCGAACCCTAACAAAACCCACTGAAAGGGTCTTTCATGGGGGTCCACAGAATCCTGGTGCTGCTGTTTCTTCACAATATAGCGCTTGATCAAAAGAGCTTCGATCAGGGGTCCCCAACCTTTTTGAGCCTGCGGGCACATTTGGGATTCCGACACAGCGAGGTGGATGCAGCTACAAAATGGCTGCTACAAGATGGCTGCTGCAGGAGATGGAGCCAGCCACAAAATGATTTCCATAGCTTAACCACAGTAACACAGTGCAGATCAATGTGCCGTGGTGGCAGTTTGCTATCCAAGCAACGTTTTAAAAGTCAGCATGGCCAATCAAATCTCCAGTAGTCAATCAGAAGTGTTACTGGCCAAAAGCCTGACCTGACCACTTCTTAAAAACACTCGGTGGGCACTAGGAAAGGTGTGGCAGGTGCTCTGGTGCTCGTGGCTTGGACAGACATCTGGAAACTTCCCTAGTGATAAGGCTGACCTTATGTCTGGCATGTACTGCATGTACTGGCTGTTCTCTTGTCTAATAGAGACCACACACTGTTTGAATTCTGTTCTTTCCTCGAGACTGACTTCTTTCATGATTCCTGCCTGAAGTGAATCGATAAACCAAGTCAGTTTGGCTTTTCTTTCCTGATCTGTCGTCTTTGCAGTTAACCCCTGCTTGCATATCTGTTCTTACCTGCTTGTTCGATATGACATAATCCATTTTATAATAACAGTATGACATTATTAACTTCTAGTTATTAATCCAGGCATAGTAGAAGGGTAGTTATTTAGATAACAAGGTAAACTGCGTCTTTGGGCTCATGCTTGTGGTATTTCTCTGGTGACCACGAGAAACCTACTCTGTTAATTGAGTTGTAATCCACTTCATTACTTGTGTTGTGAAGGAAGACGAGAAACTATTTAGCAAGCATAATTTTACAAAGCACTGGGCACCCGTTTCATGCGCTGTGGAGACTTGGGCTCTGACAGAGGTTTGCACCAGAGTGCTCAGCACATTACAGGAAGCTCTCAGCATCATGCAGAGCAAAGCCCTGGGTAGTATTATTAAAAATCATTCATCTTAGGTCCTTAAAAAAAAAGCACAAGTAATTCAAGGGAAGGTTTGCTTTGTGATCACAATACTGCAGCCTTTGTAGAAACAAATAACATTAAGTATCCTCCTGAGGCACAGATAAGACCCAGAGAATAAGAACTCATAATATAATTACAAAGTAGATTGTATGGGTATTGAAAGAGCGTGGGAGAGTGCATGCAAAGGGGAAAAAGATCACAGTCAAAATATCCCAAACAACGTCACACAGGTATCATCCAAATCAGTTCTACATAAAAATGTGAACCCCAACTTGTATTGATGGCAGGGGCTCTTAAACTATTTGAAATGGGACCCAGTTGTAAACTTACATTGTAATCGTATACAGAAGCTGTATTTATAGTCTGCCTTCCTCCCAGAGACTCAAAGCAGATGATGTAGTGTAAGTTGATAACAATCGACACAAAGAGATATCTAACAGCCCCGTTAAAACTCAGGGATGGCAGGACGTGGCACCAGTGTGGCACTGCTCTGCCGCCTTCAAGGGGGTTTTCTGGTAGTGTGGGGAGCTTGGAAAAGGCCTGAAGCCCCCCACTGCCAAAAAGCCTCTTAGAGCTCACAATACTTACCCCACCAAAAGGGTAGTGTAAGTCTGAAAGCCGGGGTGCCATGCTCCCTGCCCTCAACCCGGGGAAGGACTGGACTAATGTCGCCTCTGCCCCCGAGAGTGCCCCCTCCATTGGCATTCGAGCGGGATGCCTGCACAGCCCGGATGTCCGGGTTCTGTGGTGGTAGGGCTGTGGGATAGATGGCCTGCAGCGGATCTGCCCCCTCTTCTGGGGTAAGTGCTCCAAGGATCGCAGACATGCTGGTGTGAGGCCGTGCTGCTCCTTAGAGCCCATTCCTGCCTCCTTTGAATGGAGCTGTAAATCAGTACTGTATGTATGTATGTTTGTATGTATGTATGTATGTATGTATGTATGTATGTATGTATGTATGTATTTATTTATTTATTTATATTTATATTTATATACCACCCTCCCCGAAGGCTCAGGGCAGTGTCCATCAACACTAAAACAATTTAAAACATCAAATACATAATTTACAATAAAAATAATATATAAAATACTAAAACTACAGATGGCGGTATTTCCAGCCCCCTCCTTCCCCTTTGAAAATGTGCTTACGGGAGGCCAAGATGTTCTTATGGCCGGAGTTGACATCATCCCGAGCTGGCCAAACGCCTGGCCGGAACAGGTCCGTTTTTACTGACAGAGCCCTGCAGAAACTTTGTCCCCAAAGTCCCGCAGGAGAGTCCTGAGTCACCCTGGAAGCCCTGTTCCACCACTTGGGTAGGCTGGCCAAGAGCCCGTAAAAGCCCTAAGCCCCTTGTAGGAGGCCAGCCCGAGGATGCCGCCTTGGGGCCAGGGATCACCAGGAGGTCCTCCTCCGACGAGCGGAGGGGCCTAGAAGGGCGGTATAGGGAGAGACGGTCTCTCAGATAAGCAGGGCCAAGGCTGCGAATGGCTTTGAAGGTCATATAATCTGTATGAGGAGACATCCAATGACCATATATAAGGCTAACTTTTACCACAATATGAATGAGCATAATGTATTAGGCATGATACAGAATGTGGATATAGTGAAAAAAAATGATGCTACGTCAGTCAAAACAGTGAAATGACAGTGCAGGTGCAAATGCAGTTGTGAATGCGACTGCGACTGCAAATGGACTCCACCCTGTCATATGCAAATGTGCCTCACCCCGCTCCCATCTATGAGGTAGACAAAACCCAACCACACAATCACTGCACACTTTGTCACAGAGAGAAACACACCGTACCGTGACACGTCTCTGAAGATGCCAGCCATACCCTGTTTCCCCGAATATAAGACATCCCCGGAAAATAAGACGTAGTAGAGGTTTTGCTGAAGTGCGAAATATAAGGCATCCCCCAAAAGTAAGACGTAGCAAAGTTTTTGTTTGGAAGCATGCCTGACGAACAGAACACAGAAAAATAAGACATCCCCTGAAAATAAGACATAGTGCTTCTTTGGGAGCAAAAATTAATATAAGACACTGTCTTATATTCTGTCTTATATTCGGGGAAACACGGTAGATGCAGATGAAATATCAAATCAAATTCTCTATTGCAGTCAAAGACCAGCACATAATAATACAAACTGAGAAGTGCACTTATACACAGTCGGTGACTGTTTACTAAAAGGTCAACTCGCGAAAAAGCAAGTAGTAGGTAAAATACATTTGATTATGACAAAAGATTAAAAAGTTAATATAACTACACTTGTAAAGTGCCTGTGCATTCTTGCTAAAACCTATAGTGACATTACTAGAAAACTCCGGCCTCCGACCATATCTTCTAAGGATCACAATTTATTCAGTCTTTCCCTCCCTAAACTTTTCAGCCGGCAGATGTCTCTTATTGTGTTTGCAGATTAAAGAACAAAAACAAACGGCCCGTGTAATTTTCTGGTCCCTACCTGTCAATATGTAGGCCAGTACATCTTTGTAGTTTAGGCCTATTAGACCTGTCATGGCTGGGCTGAGGATTTCCTTTCGGGGCTTTTCAAAAGTGGGACATCTGAATAACATGTGTTCTAATGTATCTATTTCGCCTAGAGGGCAGGGGCAGAGCCTCTTTTCATAAGGGAAGATGAAATATTAGGAGCGAAAACTACCAGACCACACCCACACAGCCCAGAAAACCCACAACAGCCAATTTTAACAGAAGTTAGACCTTTCCAAGGACTAACAAAAGCCAAGCGGGATAGTCTCTGCACACTCTTCTTTAACAACAACAAAAATTAGAAAAAAAGGAACAATGACTCTTACCACTCCAGAGACCCAGGCACTGGAGAGGGGAAAAACCTATCAAAGTGTCAGTAGAAGAGCTCTTAACCCGGAGGTCGGGGAACCCAGCTGACTCCACAGCCGCAAGGCGGCTTTCGAGACTTGTGGTGCTGACTCCCGAGCCTTCCCAGGGAAGTGGGAATCCCCTTTGCAAAGAGGGGGAGAAAAAAGCGGCAGCCGGCGGGTGTCCATCCGCCGTTTGGGAGGGAGGGAGGGGGTGCCCTGGGCGCCGGACTCCCTGCCCTGTCCCCGGCTGCTCTGGGAGACGTTTGGCCCGCACGAGGGGCAGCGGCGGCTTCTGCAGCCTCTTTCCCGCCATGGCAGAGCTGGGGAACTCTCAGCTCTGCCATGGAGGGGAGTGAAGATCTGCAAAAGTCAGCCGCCGCCATGTCAAGCCTAAAACACCCCCCCAGAGCAATTCCAGGGGATAGAGACGAAGTAGCGCTTTAGGCAGCAAACAACTTATGCTTCGGCTGGGATTTGTGTGTGGGGGGGTGTCCGTCTGCCGTTTGGGAGGGGAGTGAGTGGTGTATTTTTTTGTTAATTTTTAGTTATTTTCTTTAAAAAGTTAAAAATGTTAAAAATGTGTTCTTTACATAAATAAAAATATTTTTCTCTGTAGCACTTCATGGATTTCATAAGCAACACACTATAATTGTTTTATACAAAGCGTAAAGGTAAATAACCAAAATACACAGTGTTATCTTCATTTTAAATGTCAAAAAGTATTTGTGGCTCTATGTGTTTTCTTTTCCGTGGAAAATGGGTCCAAACAGCTCTTTCAGCGTAAAAGGTTGCAGACCCCTGCTCTAACCGGTGTGCACGTAGGTCGGTTCTGCATTCTGGGTCCTTTTGCTTAGAAGAGTCCCGATGGTCTCCTTTGTTTGTGCTGCCAAACTGAAGGAGAATTCATATTCGTTGACTGAAGGCCAGACAAAAAACAGATGCAGAGAAAAACCTTAAGAAATTTAATATGAATAAAGTGATATATATATAGAGAGAAGTCAGTCCCAACAGGGTAACTGGAGGAGAAGTTCTCACTGCGCTGCACATTTCAAGAAATGAACAATTGCTGCAATTTCATAGCATCCTTGCAATACATGACATTTTTGCCACTGTTATGGTGTGTCTCTGTCCAGCATTTATCCAAGCTGGGAAAGTTACACTAGAATACAGGGTGGTCGATTTAATCTTTAACTTTTGTTTTTACATGTAAGCAAGCTCAGAAACAGGAACGTATACATGGCAAATGTGCGTTATATGTTACTGTAGATAGTGACAGTCTGATGGTTAACCTTGGATTGGTAAAACTATAGCATGAGGAGTTTCTCTTGGGCCTATAGCTTAAGTTTTTCTTCCTTTGCTGACTGGGGAGGTGGGATTAAGAGAGTCATTATGGGGATTAGTGAAAAAACACCAAAACACAGAAACAATACAAAATGCATATAAGCACAGTGCTTTGGATCCCACCTAAGTTTTCACAGATGTAAGGAGATTTCCCCCTTCCTGTAGCTGCTGAGAATGCCTGTTGAAGTGAAGAAGAACAGTTTGCATTTATACCCCACCTTTCTGTCCTGTAAGGAGTCTCAAATCAGCTTGCAAATTCCTTCCCTTCCTCTCCCCATAACAGACACCTTGTGAGGTAGGTGGGGCTGAGAGAGTTCTGAGGGAACTGTGACTGGCCCAAGGTCACCCACCAGGCTTCATGTGTAGGAGAGGGGAAACAAATCCAGTTCACCAGTTAAGAGTCTATTGCTCTTAAGCTTGCTGCTGCTGGGGAACAGGATAATGTCTAGAATTGCTTGGGGGTGCGTGTGTGGATCGGAAGCCTCTTGTAGAAGGGGGGTATCAGAAAAAATGGTCTTCTCTCCTTGTATCTGTGGAAATTTACATGGAATCCAAGCCAAGCTAGAGAGCCAGCGAGGTGTAGTGGTTAAGAGCAGGTGCACTCTAATCTGGAGAACTGGGTTTGATTCCCTGCTCTGCCACTTGAGCTGTGGAGGCTTCATTCAAACCGGTGGAGACAGATTAAGCTTATGCACTCAACATTATTAGCCATCTGGGTGACCTTGGGCTAGTCACAGTTCTTTGGAGCTCTCTCAGCCCCACCCACCTCACAGGGTGTTTGTTGTGGGGGGGAGGAGAAGGGAAAGGAGATTGTAAGTCCCTTTTGAGTCTCCTTACAGGAGAGAAAGGGGGGGATATCCAATCCAAACTCTTCTTCAGTGTGTATGTAACAGACGTGCAGAATATGACTATATTTCAATATAATGAATGATGTTCATGAATAATGTGAAAAGATGTTCATGAATAATGGTAAGTAATCACTAGCTAGCAAAAATATCATGTATCTGGTCTACAGTTTGGGAGAATAGGATTCTGTGATTGGCATTTACAATGAAGCAGTGCCAAATTGGTGGATATCACCTTTGAAATGCCTAATGAAAAGGTTGCACACTGTGCTGAATATAGAAGTTGTGTTGTGGGTGTGTTATGAAAGGCCTGGAAGTTTCTAACGTTAATATGTTCTTTATCTGTCAGGACCGCCGCTTTAATGATGAAATCGACAAACTGACTGGATACAAGACCAAGTCCTTGCTGTGTATGCCAATAAGAAATCACGAGGGTGAGATTATTGGGGTTGCCCAAGCGATAAATAAAATTCCAGGAGGAGGGCCTTTCACTGATGATGATGAAAAAGTAAGATTTCCCCCCTCTTCTTTTCACATTGGTAAAACGGATAAAGCTTTCACAGTTATTATTTTGGAAGTGTATAGAAAACGGAATTAATTAATGAATAGCTTTGTTCTCGTAGTACTTGCATCTGATTCATAATCAAGAAGTTTTTTCCTTTTTGGTTTTACAGTATTTTTACTGTTGCTTGAAAGCATGATTCTAAGCAGAGTTACCCTTCAATGGATTTATGTGTAACTCTATTTAGGATTGTCCTGTAGATACTGTTACCTGGTGCTCCAGGATAGGGCAGTCTCCACTGATGGAAAGAAGGCCCTTCCTGGAGGCAGTCAGGATTTTTATCCTTTTATGGTGTGAGCACAGCTTTGCAAGCCACCCCTGCAAGGTAGGCTGCCTTGGCCTCGTAGCGACTCGGCTACCCTTCTGGATCAAACAAGACAGAACTCAGGCTTCTGTTCATAAGCTCTTTACTTCCATCAGGCAGTTATTAATACTTCTGCAAACTTGAGCCCATGCACCACACAAACCTTCTCCTTCTTTCTCTGCCTTCCTTTTATCCCTTCAGGAGGTCCCCTCCCTGCTCTAGCCTCCTAGTGGCTGGTGAGCTGTCTGTAGTGCCCTGCCGGCCTGGGACGGGCTCTTCGGCTTTCCTGGCCCTCCTCTTTGATTGCAACCTGGTTGGGGCTGTTCCAGCTCTGCCCCATTCTGCAGAGAAGTGCTGATTGCAACTTTAGTGAGACCTGCCTTTTTCAAATTTTTATCTGCCAAAAGAAAATGGTGGGTGCAACTTTACAAAAAGGCAAGTCTTACCAATAGGCCTCTGGAGCAATATAAATGCTATTTGATCAAAGTGCTTTGTTCCCCATTGCAGATAATCATGGTTTTGATGGAAGTGTTGATTAAATAAGAGCTTAAAATGCTGCCAGAGAATCCAAAGGCTGGGGAAAGGCAGGCGCTAGGACCCAGTGGAGCAAAGTAACATAAAGATGGTCCAGGAAGATGTGGCAAATTGATCCAACCATCTCCTGTCATCTTTATGTTGAAAAGGGTATAGCTATCTCTGCTTGCCTGTTAATAGCTGTGTGGAGTGAATTGCAATAGTACATGAAAATAATCTCTGTAATGGCATGTGTGACGAAAGCATTCTGTTGACCGGTTCTCTTGCCTTGTAGTGTGATATAGAAGGGATTGGTATCCATTCTTATATCAGCACTACTAGATGTGTAGGAAAAGAAGGGACATTAGAGTCTGCAGAGAAGAAGAAAATGTTTTTGTATTAAATTTTGCTCATGTTACACTAAAATGACACAGGAGGTAGCATCTTAAAGACTAATAGATTTATTGTGGCATAATCTTCATCAAACACCTTAGTCCTTGAAGGCTTTTGTGGTAGAAAAGACGATACACTCGTAAAGTATGGTCTATGCTATTTTTTAATATTGCGCCTCTTCTCCTTTTGCCTCATTTTCATCAACTATCCCGAAATATCCGAGGATGTTTTCCCACCCTGTTTTGAGGGGTAGTTTCCAAGGAATATTCAGACAGATTATATGAATGTTGGTCTGGGTTGAAACACTGATTGATTGATGGATCGATTGATTGATTGATTGATTGATTGATTGATTGTGGATAACCCCCTTTGAGAGATCTGTGATTACAACTGCTTTCCAAAGTTTCCCTTGTTTCTTTGCCTTTCTTGTGCTGATCCTGTTCCCGGTATTACCTTGTCTGTGGCTAAATTTCTGGCATCTATCTAAAGTAAGAGATAGAGGGTGGTATTTGTAAGACTGGTTCCGTCCAAGATAACTGGGTCATTGGATTGTCAAATACATTAAAATAAAAGAAAGGTGCTACAAGACACTTTTTGGTTTTCAGGTAAAAAATATTAATACAACTAGGCCTCTGGGTCTTTTCCCAAACATACTTTGGACTAGGATTTTGAACATTACCTGTACTATGAAGGACTTGGATAAATCCTTTGAGTTTTAAGCAACCCCCTCTTTTGGCATCTTGGCCAGACCGCTTACTGACACCATACACAAAAAGGGTATTTTCCCATTGTAAAAACAGACAATAATTTATTTTAATTACCATCATCTCAAATATGTGCTCTTATATCTCAAAGATGATTAGCTCCAAGGGTGATCAGTTGCATTATGGCCAGGAATTTATTTAAACTTGTTTATTTACTTAAAATATGCATATCCTACTCTTTCCTTCATCAGTTACACACCTATCATAATGTAAGTAGGAGGTCATCTGTGTGGCAAGGTATTTGAATTCAGTCAGTTTTTAAAAATGCTAATATGGGTTGAATCCAAAGCCGCTATAAGCAGGGTGATTTGCTGAAACCATTTTGATAGCTGTTCCTTTTCCAGATGACCCAGTTGCTTCCCCACAAAGCTGTTGTAAGTTCAGAACTACATGCCATGCAAGAAAGGCTACATTTTTCCTCACAGTTTTGTGAAGGCAGACCAAGAAGCTATGCATATGCTTGTTATAGGTTTGTTTTGAATGTTGTAAAATTAAAGGAAAAATTGTACACATTTCAAAAATTAAGATTGCGCCTTGTGAAGAAAACTTAAGAAAACTAAATCTTGCTCTAACATTTATTCTCAGTTGTGGCAGGAGAAATACTCCCTTGCTGCTATCCCATTTCATATTTTTCCTCAATCAAACATTTCAGCTGAATTTACCTTTTGTTTTGTATTTTTGTTTAATCGACATAACATACTTCTGTTTTGCAGAGATAAGTCATAGTTTAGAATCCTGGTTTGTGAGAGGAAAAACAACTCCATTATGTCAAGGAGCCAGCGTTTGAACATTCCAACAAATCACAAATATTTATTTGTAGCATTCCTTTCTCAGTGTGGATTACAAAAAAAAATTCAGTTAGAACAAGATAATACATTTGATTAAAAGGGCATTAAAATGCATCCCTTTTCTCATCGTAAATGTCCTCTCCTGAACAATTTCATTTTACTTCAACCTCACTTCCTTTGCAAAAATGCTTTCTGCGTTTTACACATTTTGGGAAGTGATGGAGAGGTGGGAGCCTTCCTGACCAAAGAGATTTCTAAAACTAAAACATCATCTGTTATGCTCCATGTGCTAGGGCAGTAGGAAGGGAGCACAGGAGCGCGACCATTAATCAGGTGTGTGGCTGTCATGGATGAACTGTGGCTTGCTTGCAATGTCTGATGACCCCATTCAGAGGGGAGAGCTGGCAGAGCTTTGGGGTGCAGCGGAGGCTCATGCTGGTTCATTTGCCCCCTCCACTGTATAAGGCAGGGGTCTTCAAACTATGGCCCTCCAGATGTTCAGGAACTACAATTCCCATCAGCCCTGCCACTTGGACATGCTGGCAGAGGCTGATGGGAATTGTAGTCCATTAACATCTGGAGGGCCATAGTTTGAAGACCTCTGGTATAAGGGATAACCCCGCCAGCGGAGAGTGCAGATGCGCCGGCATGTGGCCCCTTCTCAGCTCTGCAGCGGTGAAACGATAAATGGTCACTGCTGCAGAGCTGCTCTGGAGTCTGATTGGACTACTTCACAGTGGGTGAGGTGGACTGAGGCAATCCTGGGGGTGAAACTGATTATAATCAGTTCCCACCTGGGCTTTCACACTGTGAGTTCCGCAGCCAACTCCCTGGATTTACACCTCCCAAAAAGATGGCATAAGTCCATTAGACCCCATGGAGGGCTTTTGGGCAGTTGGGAAGGGTTTTTTTTTATTTTTCTGTCACCTTGCACTGCCTAAAACCCCTCTGGAGGTAGAGATGTGGCATGGGAGTGGTGGGGTCCCTGACTGCCTTGGGCTTTGGATGGAGCTGTGAATGTAGTTCAAGCAATTAGCAAGTAAACCGAAAGAGGCAAAGGAATGAATGGAGATTTTAGTAAAGGAACAAGTGCAAACAAAGTCCAAAGTATGGCCAGAAAAATAGGTTGGAGACAGTGGTGGGATTCAAATAATTTAACAACCAGTTCCGGTTGAGCGGTGTGTGTGTGTGTGTGCCACCCCCCCCCCACTCAACTGGAACCGGCTGCCCCCCCTGCTCCATCAGTGATGGATCTGGCCACCACCGATCGAGATCAAAGGGGGAGGCGGGGCTTCAGGGGCCGCGGACCATGGCTTGCAGCCAGCTATTTTGCCTCCTCCTCAATCTCCATTGGTGGTGGCCAGGGCCTCCACCGATGGAGATCGAGGAGGTGGCAGAAGCAGCCAGTGGCGAGCCATGGACCTGCAGGCTGCTGTGCCCCCTGGCTGCGGTGGCCCCCCAGCTCAAGTAGGCCATGGGGGGAAGTGTGCGGGGGCCATGGGGGGCATAGTGGTGGGATTAACTGCAGGTTCATCTGAACCGGTGCAAAACGGCTGAATCCCACCACTTCATCCATTTTTGTCTTTATAGATGAAGCACATCTTAGAGACTGAACTTCCAAGTCCGCTCCAGGAGGCGGGCCTAACCCCTCCTCCAGCCTATCTAGGGTGGCGCAGAAAAAAAAAAGCAGTTCTGGTTTAAAAAAATTTGCAATCTATTCCCCCTCACAACTTGAGAAATTTAGCACACCTGGCATTTTCACCGAGCAGTGAGGGCTTTCCTCTTCCTGAGACAGATCGAATGTGCATCATTCCAGTGGTCTAAGCTGCATTTTCTTAGGGTGCTGGAAGTTGGTGCCCATTTCAGATGCCTCCTCCCCTCTGTGGGACTTTTATTGCAGGCTGGTATCTCCCAGTGGCTTCGTCGTCTATAAATTAGTCACTTGTCCATACCACTGTATTGCCTCTAGAGCATTAAAGATCTACCACAAGCTTTTATGGTGCAACTGAAACCTCCACATGCTTGTGGCGTGGCATAGTTATGTTTCCTTCATGGTTCTTTTAGTTTGTATATTTTCTATCAAGTCATGGCTGACTTATGGCAGGCCAGCATGCCTCCGAGGTTTTCAGGAGTAGAGACAATCCCACTGCCTCTTTTGGCACAGCCCTGAGTATTCTAGCAGAAGGCGGCTTCCATCCAAAATACTAGCCAGGAGACTGAACCTTAGCTTGGCTTCAGAAATCTAGGGGAGATCAGGCTAAGCTAGCCTACTAAGGGCTATCCAAGGTCTAAACTGTTCCATAGTGATGGCAGTAAAGCAGCCTTGCATCCCGCAATGCACTTCTGTTTAGGTCATCCCTGACTGGCCATTTAGTCCTAGTTAGGACTATCACTTACTATCCATTTAAGGCTTATCATGGCAGGTAGGAGAGTCTTCCTGCAGAGAGTCCCTCTGCTATTGGAAGCTGCCAGAGACACAAGTCAAGCATTTGTCCTCATTCGGGATTATTCCTAAAACACAGGGCAATTATGGAAGCCCATGTTTGCCTGCTCAATCCCCCCCCCCCCCCCCCGTTTTGTTGATTAAGCTGGTTATTTAGTCCTTTTCCAAACCAATCCAGTCTATCCTCCTTTTACTGCCTTCTTGGCTCGTTGAGTCCGGTCTAGTTCCTCAAAGTGTTGGCTTTTGGGATTCACACCTCAATCTTTATACATCAACATTTGTTTTGGTATTGTTTGAGAGGATGGGTGCTGGGTATCGTTAGAGAGTCTCTAGAGGAAAGCCACACATGGTCTACATGGATTACGTCCTAGCCTTCCAGAGTGGCCATGGATTTAGTGAAGCGGATGGAGAGCAGCTATCCCTTAGGACTAGACTTTTGTTGGCCAGGCACACCAGGAAAGATGCCAAGGGAGGTCCACTTGGATAAGAGGAAGGGGAGTTTATAAATCCTCACAGACTGAGAAGGACAGAGGGGCTTAGCTTAGAGATGCTTTTAGGCAAAGTGGATAGTAGCAAAGGGCTCCTGGCCTCCAGCCCTCCCTTCTCTCTCCATCAAGGGGGGTAGACCACGGTGTTAGACAAATCTGCCATTGTATAGAGGCACTTGAAGGTCAAGGGTGAGGAAGCCACCTCCAGACTACCACAAAGGGATTCCAGACAGCAGATGCTTTATGTGGCCGGCAAAATTATTTGCTTAGGGTTCTTTGAAGGTTCACCACCTCAGCATCCCATCCATCCATTTTTTTTCTCTTTATAGATGAAGCACGTCTTACGCGGAATTTGAAGACCAACCCAAGAGGAGGGCCTAACCCCTCCTCCAGCCAATCTAGGGTGACACAGAAGCAGTTATGGAGGCTAGGCAAGGTTGCACCCATTCCCCCACGCCATCTGAGAACCTTGGGGCACCTGCCATTTCTTTAAGCCCGATTAGGATGCCGACCCTGGCACTGCTCTGGGCAAAGAGATTACAATGATGGAGAAGAAACATCATCTCCTGAGCATAGGCCTTCAGAGGACATGGGGGACCTTTATGCTTAATAAGTCGCTTAAATTCGGTCCCTGCTTAGGTGCTCCCAAGATGGCTTACATTGTGCACCTAGAGCCCCAAGGTTCCACTTGAGGAGCCTCAGAGATATCTATCTGGATGGAGAAGCCCAGACCACCCGTAGTGTTAAGAAAGTAGCCCCTAAGAGGCAACAACTTAGCCAGCAACCCAGCTCAGCTGGAGCTGCAGAGACTCAGAGCGAAAGGCTGCGCATGCAGTCCGCTGGAAATAGCATACCTAGGAGGAGGTGTCCAACAGAGGCCAGCCCAGCAGCTTAGCCAATTCAAGAGTGGGCGCCTCAGGACCCACTTCCCAAAGGTGGCCAGATACACTGGAACCAGGGTTCTCAGAGCTACCCACAGCTGATCAAAGGAGGCAGGGGGGAGGAAACAGGCCATGTGCAGCCTTGCCTGTGAAGAGACCATCAGCCCAGCCTTGCCAGAGGAAAGCCCCCCCAAAGAGAGTGCCCAGTGGGACCAAAAGTGGAAGGCCAAAGGAGTGCAGGGAGAGACCATCACGGAAGAATGGACAGAACTGCTTGGGTTAGAGCCCCTCCCAACATACCAGGTGCATTGTTTTCCCGAGAGGATGATGAGAATTTCCATCCAGGGCTAACAGCTTGGGGAGGCTAATTTCCACCTGCAACAAGGCCCAGTTCATCCCACCCACTTACCTTGCCCCGGCACAAAGCGTCAGTGAAGACTTCTAGGCCCCTAGACTGCCAGCCGTCTTGGCTGCTCCACCGGCAGCTACCCTACACCTAGCTGTTGTAGGGAGAACCAACTATCTTCACGACCAGGCCCATTTATAAATAAAGAGCTGAGCATCCCACTGTAGGTGACCCAGCCCCTAAGCCCAGGACTCAGAGGACTCTGATGTAGCTTATCTACCCACACAGGAGCTCCTTAAGCACGATGAATAGCTTTGAGGTATAAGACATCCACCTCGGGAGGAGGCTACTTTACCAGTCAAGAGTCTACACAGACTATGGACACTTGCCAGAACCTCTCCAGAACTGCCAAATTACCTTACTCAAAGAATAGGCAAGGTATAGGCCATGTGCTTTTAACTTTCTTGAATTTTGCTTGATAGAGTACATTTTCCCCAGGCACAGAACAAACTGGCAGGATGCCCTGGTCCTACAAGCCTGAATATCCAAAGCACGAAGTCAGCTACCACAGGACTGGCTGGCCATTACACCACCCCAGGCACTGCCTTTTTGACACCTGCTCTTCGAGAGCAGATTCCCAGCAGCACTAGGCCACTGATCCCATGGAGCCCAAGAGAGTTCACCTTGGGACCCCAGGGGCTGCAGAGCCAATGCTACTGCAGAGGCGTGCTTTTCAGGATAGACTCCTGACCCGTCAGGAGGCGATTATATCTACCCAAAGCAATTACAGCTGGGAGATCCTAGAGCATATGCCATGATGCTCCTGCCCTGCTGGACATTTTAGGAGCAGTTTGAAACCAGCATCTGTCTGCCACAAGGGACTTCTAGGTGAGAAACTTTGGAGTGCGATGCCGGAGTGCACCAATGTATGTGTAGGCATGTGCAAAACTTGCCACCAAGGCCAAGATTCAGTCCTGAAGTAAACCCACTTGGAGCCTCCTGGGTTCCCCTGCCAAGCTTCAACAGGGCCTTGGTAGCATTAATCAATGGGCTTCAGCCGTTAGATTACCCAGAGTCCCACCCGAGTCACACACATGCATCTTAAGTAGTTGTAGATCCTCTTCTAAAAAAGTTGGCTCACTTTATCCTGCTACCTGTTAGGACCCTCTTCTGCCAAAGAGACTGCCCAGAAGTTGTACTTACAGCATGTCTTTTGGCTACATGGTATTCAGAACTTCCACATTATCTTGGATGGGAGTGCTCCGAAAAGTTTACCTCCTCTGTTCTGGCATGGTTTCACGTGCACCTTGCTGGGAACTGGCGATACATCATTCTTTGCATGTCCATCCCCATGCAGCTGGACAAGACTGGATGGATTTGTAGGATTCTGAAGAACAATTATTTGCGTTTCTACATATCCCTACCAATGGAATAGAAGTGGAGCAGGTTTTGCCCACTGGCCGGAATTCGCCACAACAATGCCATTTGCTCCTCCACTGGTCAAACTCCATTCCAGGTAACCTCTGGGTACCATCCACGTTTTCCCCATATTTTTGTTTCCAGCCGAAGCCCAGTTCCGGCTGCTGGTACCTTTGTACAGGGTGGGAGGCCGCGGCGTACCTTCCTTCAGGAGACATTTATTGGAACAAAGCTAAACAACTTCAGTACAGACAGATTACCCAGGCGCCAGAGAAGGGACTGAATTCCAGGTGGGTTGCAAGGTCCTAGTTATCACTGCCAATTACCTCTAGTGCGGCACGCCCTTCAAGAAACTGGACTGCCCTACATTGGTCCTATTTCAGGGTCCAGGGGTGTGTGTGGGAGGTAGGCCTGGAGCGGAGGAGAATGCCGAACATCACCATAGGTAATTATCATGTCCATTGGAGCAATGTGGGCAGCTACTTGGGGCTCAGGAATTTTGCAGGGCTGTGCTCCTGCGTTTTATTTTGGTGTGTTTTTTCACATTTTGGTTGTAGGGGGCGACATTTTTGGGGATGTTGGCTTACAAAGATATCAGAATTATCATGGGAGACTGTACAGGGTTGTGTTTGCTGCTCTGCGCGGAAGTCAGAGCAGGGAAGAAATGCTGGTGACTTCATGTCAAGGTGTCCATTAATTGGAGGTGCAGCTGAGTATCTGAAACCTAGCCGGGAGGTAACGAGGTGCAGCGGCAAGCGTAAGCAAAGCACAACATACAACTGCATTGGCTTGTACCGTGAAGGGAGAATGGAATAATCCTATTTAAAAAGGGACCAAAGTAGCCCAACTAGGAACAAGGCTAGACTATGAAGCGATAAAGAGCTAGCAAAGCTGGACATTTAGAAATACATTGCTCCCGGTCAATAAAAGGAACCCGGGTGGAGCCCAGATGACCACTGACTGGCGGAGGAAGACCCCTTCCGCGGTGGAAATTATCCAATGGGATATAGGCCATCTGGTTGAAAGGAACTTTAAAGCGGTGCCCTGAGAAAGGGAGGGTTCCGGTTACTCCCGATAGTATGCTCCAGGAATCACAGCCTCCCCAAGGGAAGCCTAGATCCCACCACTTCATCCGGCATTTTGTCTTTATAGATGCGACGTACATCTGCAGAGACTATGAACTTTAGAGTCCGGCTCCAGGTGAGATTGCCCTCCTCCAGCCTATCTAGGGTGAAACGGCAGAAGTATTCCTGGCTTACAAGTAGGCTTGCCCGATTTCCCTCACAACTTCAGAATTTAGCGCACCTGGCATTTCCGCGAGCGAAGGTGGGGGCTGGATTGACGCCATCTAGATTCAGAAGCGGTGACTTGGAAAAGACACTATCTCCACGGGCTTGCCCGGTAACCTGGAGTCAGAACTTGGGGAGGGAATGCTGAACGTACTCTGCACAAACAACACGGGTAGCCCATTTTTATACCACTTCAGATGTGGTTTCCTTGGTCTTCTTCGTAGCGCCAGAGTCGGCTTATTTCTCCAAAGTGTTGAAACGCATGTGAATTCCATTATAGCAATATCCCACATTTTTTATCTCGAAATGGGTAGCGCCGCAAAGGCTAATTTCATTTAGATCTCCATATCACACTTCAAAGGTGCTCCGATTAGTTTTCGTTCACCCTGATACAGAGTGAATACTCCATCATTCAGTGGACTAATCGCTCCATACTTCTTACGACACTACAAAATTACTAGAATCAAACCCTCCTTTTGCCCCCGAAGCTATTCACGATCTCAGATACCTCCTCCCCTCTGCTATAGGATGTTAATGCCATTCGTATTTCCCAATGACTTATAGTCTTCTGCAAATCAGTTTATCCATACTACTATATGTGCCACTAAGCCTTATAAAGATCTATCTAACTTCTCTCTATTAATTTAGTGCAAAAAAAACTCCACATGCTTGTGGCATATAGCTGGATTATATTTTCTTCATATTTTTTTAATTTGTATTTTTCTGTCCAAGTCACATTTGACTTGTAGCCGCAAATATAGTCAGAGTTTTTCAAGGTAAAGAGACATTTCTGAGGTGGTTTTACCATCCCCTGCCTGCGGCACAACCCTGGTATTCCTTGAAGGCCGCCGCGTCCAAAATTACCTAACCAGGGCTGGCCGTTAAGCAGCCTGGCAGAGGATCCAGAGGATCGGACTATTTCTATTATCCAAGTCCTAGAGGCGTTTCCGCCGCCCCGATGCCAGTAGAGCGATTGCCCGTCATCAGAAGTCTGGGTGTTTCCATTTTGGTAGCAGTAAAGCAATCTTGCATCCACCCAATTACTTCCTGTTGGGTCCTCCCTAGCACTGCCCATTTGGTCCTACCTCCCTAACTGTCCATTTGGGCTTATCATGGCAGGTAGGAGAAAGTCCTCAAGGAGAGGAGTTCGCTTGGACTTCTCTATCGCTTCCTGCAGGAAGTCCACCTCTGCCTTCTGGGGGTGGAAACAGCCAGAGACACACAAAGCCAGCGATTCGTCCTCATTTGAAGAGATTATGCGCTTGGCTTTTTTTCTGGGAAGGCGATTAGGGAGGCCCATATTGGCGCTCTATTGTTTCCTCTGCTTCCAGGCCCAGCCCTTTTATACTCGGATGGAGTTTTCCTTAGCCTTCTTAGGTAGACCCCTTATTTCTCAAAGTGTTACCCCTTTTTTGCAATTTCATTACGGGTTTTTTACATGTCACGTATAGGTTGACACCATAAGAGAATTTCGAATTTTAGAGTGTCCATATCACCCTTGCTAGAAGTGTCAGATTAGTTTTCTTTCTTCCTGGGACAGATCAGATGATGCATCGATTTCCAGTTGGGTCTAAAGCTGCATTTTTTTCTTAAGGGCGATTACTTACTTGGAAGTTAAGATTGCCACCATTTCAGATCCTCTCCCTCCCTACTCTACTTTGGGACTTTGGCCTTGGGCTGAGTATCTCCCAGTGGCTACTCGTCTTCTATAAATTAGGATTTGTCATGTACCACTATGTGCCTCTCTAAGAACATTAGATCTACCCCACAGCTTTTATATTAGTGCAAAAAAAAAAACCTCCCACATGCTTGTGGAGTTATGGCATAGTTATGTTTCCTTCACTTAGTTCTACTTGAATTTATTATTTTTTCTATACCATATAGGTCATATTTGACTTATGGCAAACCTTATCCAAGGTTTTTCCAAAGGTAGAGAAGGGCATCCCTGCCTCTTGGCACAACCCACAGAGATATTCATAGTAGAAGGCCTTCCATCCAAATACTAGCCAGGACTGGCCTTGCTTGGCTTCAGAAATCTGAGGAGATCAGGCTAGCTAGCCTGAGGCTATCCAAGTCTAAACGTTTCCATAGTGATGGCAGTAAACAACCTTGCATCACAATACTTCTGTTGGGTCATCCTGACTGGCCATTTGGTCTGGTTAGGACTGTCCTTACTGTTCATTTGAGCTTATCATGGCAGGTAGGAAGGTCTTCCTGCAGAGAGTCCCTCTGCTATTGGGGAAGCTGCCAGAGGGGCCTAAATCCAGCCATTTTGTCCTCATTTCCAGGGATTATTCCCTAGAACACTTAGGAGGGCAATTATGGAAGCCCATGTTTGCCTGCTCAATCCCCCCCCCCCCTTTTTGTTGATAGCTGGTTGTTGATCCTTTCCAAGCCAATCCAGTCTATCCTCCTTTGCCTTCTTACAGCTCTGAGTCAGTCCTGATTTCTCAAAGTGTTGGCTTTTTGGGATTCCACCTCATCCTTTATACATCAAGCATTTGTTTTGGTATTATTGTTTGAGGGATTCGAATTGGGTTGCCCGTTGGGATTCTCTAGGGGAAAGCCACACATAGATCCATGGTTTAAGTCTGGCCTTCAGGTAGTGAGAAGCCATGGATTTGGAGTGAAGCGGATGGAGAGCCAGCTGTCCCATAGGACTAGACTTTTGTTATTTGAGTGGCAGGACAATTCAGGAAAGATGCCCAAGAGGGAGTCCACGGGAAGGAAGGGGGAGTTTATAAATCCTGAGACTGGAAGGGACAGGGAAGGGCTTAGCTTAGAGATGCTTTGGAGCAAATGGATGTTAGCCAGCCTTAAGGGCCTCATGGCCTCCGGCCCTCCTTCTCCATCAAGGGAGGGTAGAACACACATTAGACAAATCTGCCATTGCATTATTATAGAGTATGAGAGAGGTCAAGGGTAGAGAGCCCTCCAGACTGCCCAAGGGGATTCAGGCTGCTTGGTCTTTATCTGTCAAGCTGCTAGTGTTTAGGGTCCCTTTGAAGGTTCCACCCACCTCAGCATCCCCCATCCATCCATTTTTTTTCTCTTTATAGATGGAAGGAGGCGTCTTTACGCTGAATTTGAAGATCATCCCAATCCCAGGAGGGCCTCTAACCCCTCCTCCGAAAGAAAGCCAATCTAGGAGTGGCACAGAGAGCAGTTATGGGAGGCTAGAGGCAAAGGTGGCACCCCATTCCCCCACGCCTTATCTGAGAGAGCAGGGCACCTGCCACATTTCCTTTACCCAAAGCTGATAGAAGGCTCCCTCCCAGACCCTGAAGCACTGCTCTAGGGCAAAGATGCGAAGTGATGGAGAAGGAAACATCATCCTTTCTCCTGGAGCATAGGGAGGCTTCAGAGGACATGTGGCCAAAAAAGGGGTTGCCCAAAGGGTCAGTCCTGGCAGGTGTGCTCACCCAAGATCGCGACATTGTTAATTGCACCTGGGGCCCCAGGTTCAAGCGGGCCTCCCAGGATGATGTCCTATCTGGATGGATGGAAGCCCAGACCTGCCGTAAATTTGCAGAGAAAGTAGCCCCCTAGAAGAGCAACAACATCTTAGCCAGCAGAAGCTCATTTGGAGCTGGAGCTGCCTGAGGCCTCAGGGCGAAGCCAGGCATTTCGCCATGAGTCCATACTGCTTGGAAATAACATCTAGAGGAGGAGGTGTCAACAGAGTCCAGCTGCAACAGCAATTCCAAGAATTGAAGCCTCCAGGACCACTTCCCCAAGGTGGCTAGATACACCCTGAACCAGGAGTTCTCAGAAACTACTGCTTATCAAGGTGCGGAGAGGAAACAGGCCATCAGCAGCCTATGCCTGCTTGAGAGAGACCATCCAGCCCAGCCCTTGCCAGGGAAAGCCCCCTCAAGAGAGTGCCAGCAGCAGGAGCAATGAGTGGAAGACCAAAAGGAGTAGGCAGGGAGAGGACCATCTGGACGGAGAAATGGACCAAGGCACGCATGGTTAGCCCCTCCCAAGCATGCCCAGGTGCACATTGTTTTTCCCGAGGGATGATGAAAGAGGTTCCATCAGGGCCTTACAGCCCCCCCCCGAGGAAGCCTAATTTCCACCTGCAGCAAGGCCAGATTTCATCCCACCCACTGCCTCTGGCTCCCGGCAAAAAGCCGTCGGAGTGGGAAGACTTCTGAGGCCTGGAGGCTGCCTGCCATCGGCTTCGGGTTGCTCCACCAGTGCCTCCCTACTACACACTGTAAGCCTGTTGTGAGGGAGGAGAACCCAAGCTGTCTTCCACGACAGGCTGATTATAAAATAAAGAAAGCAAGCAAGAAACATCCATTGCTTAGTGAGCCAGTGGCCCCTAGGCCCAGGACTCCAGAGAGGACTCCCTGATGTAGCATCTGCTTTTACACAGAGCTCCTAGCAATAGCTCTGAATGGCGCTTTGAGGGTATATGGCTTATCACCTGGGAGGAGCTTCGCCCACCCGAGGGTCCAGGTCTGCACAGACTATGGACACTTGGAACCTCTCCAGACTGCCAAATGCCTTACTCAAAGGCAAACCAGGTGGGCCATGTTCTTTTAACTGCTTAATTTTGTGATCGAGTACATTCCCCAGGCACAGAACAAACCGGCAGATGCCCTGGTCCTACACGCCTGAATATCAAAGCACAAGTCATCTACCACAGAACCTGATGACCATTCTGCCACCCCAGGCACTGCCTTGCAGCACTCCTGAAAATACCCTGAGGGGATTTTGGGTGCTCACTTAAACTTTACAAAATGCTGTTTTTTTTTTGTGGAACCCAGGAGGCTTCATGTGCTGGAGCAATGATACCTTGAAATTTTGGTGCCAATATCTCTAAAGATACGCCTCCTGCAGCCAAAATGTGAAAAAACACTAAAAAATAAAAACGCATTTGAGAATCTCGGATGTTACACATAGGTCAGAGAGGGCTGGGCTCAGCCCCTGAAGCATTCTCAGAACCAGCTCAGCTTCAAGCCTGATATTGCTGAGATCAGGCTAGAGCCCGAGACCAGAGAACTGCCAAGCCTTTGCTGCCTGTACTCTCGCCTCTTGTATGTCCCAGCCCCTACTCAAGGTCCTCCCAGCTGGGATCTTTGCTTGGGAGTGCTTGGGACTAGCATGTCGGGGAGACACCCAGCAGTGGTACTGGCTTCCAGGAAACCCACCCATCACCGCGCCCAGCTCTCTCCCTGGATGCTGCCGCTTGTCTGCCACCGCCCACCAGGCCCCCTACATCCTGCACGCCCATGCCTTGAGGTAAGGGCCTAGTTCCAAGCCGGCAGGAAGGAGGTGGAAGCCACAAGAAGCCACTCAGGGGAGGAGGAACTAGAGGGGGAGCTCTGCCTCCTTCCTCACGGTCATGCCTGGGGAGACATCAGAAACTCTGTCAGGTTTTTCCTAGGGCTCCAGTTTTCCTCGTTACGCCCCTGCATCACCATCTTGTGGGCAAAGGTGAAATGGCATCTTTCAGAAGTTCCAGAAACTCTGTTCAGACTGCCAATAAAACATTGATTTTAACTACCACATAGTTAGTTGCTCATTTCTGGTTACTGCCAGAAAAGCTCATTTATCCATCCAAACCTCCAACAGCATTTTCCAGTTGCACCCCTCTGAGTAGTAAAGCATCAACCATAGTACAAATGCAGGGGCTAAAAAAAGATTCCACTTCCCCAAAATTAGGCAGGGATTCAAGAGAAACACAAGATGGATTTCTCTAACTTCTCTGGAAGCCTGGAAAGGTTGGGCTGCCTTCTGTTTACCATTCTCCTTCTTGGCCTAACCCCACTTCCCATGGAGGGGCTGTTGTGTAGAGGAGTAAAAGTGGAGAACAGAAGAGACCAGATTAGGATGAGCTGCTTTTAGGTCCCACTGAGAGGAAGGAGCTAGGGAAACAGAATTGTACTCTGGGTGTGTGTGTGTAAGGAATCTTCCATACAAACATATGGAATCTTCCATAAATGCTTGCTAATTAATACATTAGTTAAGCCCACTAGACACATCCCAGAATAACGTTACAGAGTTAAAATGGATGTAGTGTCCCTAGGCTCGCACTTACCAATCATCTAGTTCTTTGTAAAAGCTTAAATTCTGAAAACAATTTGCCTGCTGACTCTTCACTCACGTGTATGCATTTGATAATATTATCAATCTGCATGCTTGCTATATGATGTAACTATATAATAAAAGGAAAACAGCTTCTGTCCTAGATGTCAGATCCTAGGGACCTTAAACCAAAATTGGACTCACAGGGTGGGTCGGTAGATGATTATTTATGTTACCAAGGAGTATTATTGAAATTACCATGCCAGGCAAATAGTTCTGATTGGAAGCTGGCATTCGCTGATCCCTTGGCTTACACCTTTGTGCAGCAACCTCGGATGTTCTCCGTGGTCTCCTGCCCAAGTACTATTCATAGCCTACCCTGCTTAGCTTCGGAGCTCTGAAAGACTTTTGCGGATACTGGGCTGACTAGAGGCTGTTGCATTGAGGCAGATGCAGATGGCCAGGACCCTAAAGAGATATAAAGGTGGGTACAATTCTAGCGTGATACTTTCAAAGGGATAATCAGTAAGCAGACGTAGACTTTTTAAAAAAATCTGAAAACACTGGATAGGTTCTACAAGGTCTTGGTAGTATTTCATGAACATGGGCCAATCATGCTCCCTCAGCCTAATCTTTCTCACAGGTTTGTTGTGAGCGTAAAATGGAGGAGAGGAGAATGATGTAAACCTGTTTGGGTCCCCATTGGGCAGGTCAACAGTGATAAATAGATAAACTCAACAAACACCATTGAACAGAGCTACTTTCTAGATTCTTGTGTATTGTCATCCCATGGACGAGTCCCAAATGCTTAGCAGACTCAGATTCGAGATTCAATTGGCTTAATGTTTCAGAAACCCTCCTTATGCCTGTTTTTTTAACTTTTTTACCAGCCAATTTTAATTTCCATTGTATAATTTATATATATGCCATTAAAGGTTTATTAAATAAAATAAAATAGATCAATCAATAAATAAACAAATGTAATATATATAATAGCATTGGGATGGAGGCGATGCCACAGTGGTTGTTTGGCTGATTTGAGCATGTGCTGGAATGGTTATGTCAGGTAAAGGAATCCTTCGAATACATGATCTCAGCTCGTGGATTCAATATATCAGCAAACCATGATTTGGCTCTGTGTTGGTAAGGCTAGAAGAAGACTTATCTGTTCCTTCCCTCTTGTGTTCCATAACATGAGCACAATTACACCCTTTTGAGCCCAGGACATGGAATGATACAACTCTGCATAGGATTGCAGTGTTCGTTCATTCCTTGTTGTGCTGGTCATGCATAGCAGGATTGCAAACCATGGTTTATTTGTGATTCACCAAAAACCCAAACATTCTGCAGAAGTAATGAGTGCAGAGGCTTTTTCTAGGTTTGCTCACATAGCATTGAATCATTACTACATCTCACATTTCCTCTAAAACCCAGGGGAGACCTCCCCAGTAGGAGGATGTGAATTCACGATGTACCAAGATAGACTTCATAATTTGTAGGTAAAGGTTGGCTTCACTGTAGAATGCTTTGAGGATCAGGCTTAATTGAATCCATTCACTTATAGGGTGTATATGTATTATGTCCTAGATGAGTGTATTATGTGCACAATTTACTGCTATCTATTGTAACTGGAGCAGATGCATTCCCTTACGCTGTAGGAATTTCCCATAGCCAGGCTACAAGTTAGGATGACCAGTCCTAGCTAAGGTACTAAATTGATTAAATAAGAACTGATCCTTTCGTTATCAGCTGATAGAAACCAAGGCTAGAAAGAGTTGCTTCTCTCTTAGTGTTCCCAAGTGTACCGGTGAATGTAATTACTTTACGCTATTAAGTTCTGAACTAGCCCTCTGAAAAGGGGTATTGATTTCCCATGTTTAGCATACCACAATAATTTGTAACGCATTTACAACTTACACAGCTTCCTAAACACGACAGTAACTTGTCTCATACTGCAATGTTGCAATCAGCGGGCATCATTTTGGTTGCTTCCTTTCACTCTTCCATTTTTGTAGCTTTTGGTAAGTTAATAGAGGAAATTTGTAAGATTAAATTTTTATTTCAAATTTCCTGATAATTTTATTGGCTGCATTTAATAGTGGTAGGTAGTAAGGGCTTAGTAAAGATCTTAAAGTATGAGCTAACACTGAAATCATGATAGCTGTTCAGTGTTATTTATGGAAAGGATTATCACACATGTAGAGATGTAATTTAGTTGGTTGATTGATATTATACTGACTTGAAAATCTACACTCCAGCAGGGTGGTCTTTGGAATTCTGTTTTGTACAGAACCCAATACTCATTTTTCACAGTGACCTGGAGGGTGTGGAGATTTCAAACGTAAGGTTTTCCTATCACTTACACGTTTCCTATATCTTTAGATAAAATGTTTATAAACATTTATTAAATAACATCTCATTTGCTATTGCTAAGAATTGTTCTGGAATTAAAACATTGCTATAGTCAACAACTGAATTGATGTCTGGTTCTCAGCATGTGTTTTGTGTGTTTCACCATAAAGACATTTGTCTTATATGGATCTTCATAATGGCACCACATTTATTTGAAAGGAAGATAACCCTAAATTATAAGAACCACCATATATAATGTTAAAAAGCTACAACCAGCAACTGATAGGGAAAACAAAGGCATTTGAAGGAAAATAACAGAAGCTTAGAATTGAGAGGTATGATTGAGATCACCATATCAATACCTCTGCTGTGAGTGGGGAAAAATCAACAAGGAATGGTATGAAACACCCTTGCTGTGTTCAATAGTAAAAGAATCTTTGGGTTGAACAGACATTTAGCGTCTTGGAATACTATACCTTAAGAGTGAACATGTGTCAGAAAGATGCTAGTAAATACACTGGCCAGTTTCTGGCTGTCATTTGAAATCTCCCTTTATTGTTAGTGGGTGAAGAAGGTGAAAATATTTTAACAATGCAGTCATTCATGTAAAACTAACATGAAAATGTTGATACTGGAAGAATGCATAATTCTCATTCACATAACATCCTCTCCATGCTGTGATCTTTTAACATTGTCATTACATTACTCTTTTACTCTTAGCAGAAAATAGACTTATAACTGTTTGCAATCTGTGTTGATTTTTAGATGAATTCTTTAATTGCTGTGAACAGCCTTGACTATATTTTGGGAAGGGAAGAAAACTTATTATTTGTTGTTGTAGTTAGGAACCTAATATAGCATATTTCCATTTCAGTCCTGCAGTGACTGGCCCCATTGGCAAAGGCAAAAGTGGACAATGCATTGCTGACCACAACTCCCTGGAATGTCACTGGAAAGCCAGTGAGGGCAGTGGTTCTTAGCCTGTGGCCCAGGGACCCTAGAGGGAGTCACAGAGCACCAGTGCTCATAAAAAAAATCTCCAGAGAAACTGTTTTGAAAGATTGAAGCAACCATTAGAGCTGTGTTGGCGAACCTATGGCACGCATGTCAGAGGCAGCACTGAGGAGCCACTCTCTCTGGAGGCACCACGAGACATTGGGAGATCTCCCCTCCCCCCAATGTCCAGGACTGCCGGAGGAGACAAGCGCCCGGCTGGAGTCGATCCAGGTGAAGCTGAGTCTCCATGCCGAGATTCAAAAGGAGGTCTTGAAATCTTTCTGGCTCTAGTTTTCGCCATAAAGGGTAGGCCCAGTTCAAATTTTTTTTGAGGGGCCTAGAGCCACCCATTTGTTTCCAAATGTTCTAAATGGAAGCTATATTTGTCCTATCACTGACTTGACTTCAAAGAGACCCTGCAGACCCTCAATCCCTGCTCCCCCTTCGTCCATTAAAACACTCATACACTTTGGAAGACAAAGGCCCTACTCCCGACTAGTAACATGGATTTGAGCTACTTGGGACTGGCATGCACGTTTTAGAGTGCCACCCAAAGGGGAATTTGGGGACAGAGCCCAGGTGGGAATTGCGTTGGCGCGGTATGGGGAGGAGCTTTTAGAAATGTGTGTGGTAAAATATGTCTGTGTTCTTAGGGAGTGGAGTTGGGACCCACGTTGAGAAGAAGGGAAATTAAGACTGATATATGTACAACAGGATCAAACTTATCCTTCCCAGAAGCTAGGGTAAAAGGGATCTTGGCTACTTACCGGCTGCCACCCAGTGGCGGAATTTGCCCTAGGGGCGTGACGCAATGGGGTACCCCCCTTGTCCCTGTAGCGACCGATTAAGTCACGCAATGCATTGAGCCAAGTAGATGTCCCACGGTTACCACATCATGCTGCAGTTCATAGCAAGGATGGTGGCCTGGAATGTCCAGTCCAGGGGCGGGCAAAATCTGCGCTCTCCCAGGCATTCTCCTGACCTCTTCAGGGGCTGTGAGTCATCAAGATCAGGAGCCCTGGAGGCGGAAGCTCCGCCTCCTCTGGAGTCACTGCATGCCTTGCCTTCTTCCCGCCTGCCTGCAACAGTCACAAGACTTCTCCCCAGGCTGGCCGGCACAGAAGAAGGCAGTGAAGCCGAAGGGAAGCCAACTGGGAGACCGCAGCAGCAACAACAGGTGGCGCAGGTGAGTGAGGTAGCCGGACCAGCCCATGATCGCTCCCCAATAATAATAAAATGGGACTTGTCAGTTCTTTCTCTGGCCTCACTCACTGCCATGGCGTTTCTCCACAAGCCCATGGGACCACAGGGAACCAAACCGCTGTGGGAGTGATGGGCCAGCAATGCGGACAAGCTGTGTTTCGGGCACCACTGGAGGCAGGTGAGAGGCACTGGCAGCCATCTCTCCCCCCCCCCACACACACACAGCCAGACCATGGGCACGCTCAAGGAGCCAACGCTGCTGGTGGCAGGTGAGGAGGGGAGCTGAGGAGGAGCCCCTAGACCACCCAATGTTCCCTGTGTGGGAGTGAGGGTCTCTCCACCCAGCAAACCAAACTGCACCCCATCCCTTCCTCCTGCCACTCCTCTTTTCCCACGAGAAGCGGGTGGATCGGCGCCCTTGGCAGCCCTTTGTTGGAGAGGGTTTGGTCCCGTGTCAAACTAAGGGAGGGGGAGCTCATGCAACCTGGGAGGACAAACTCAAAGTTTGGGGGTGGGTTGCAATGCCTGGCTTTCCCTTCCTCGGGCTTAAGGGCGCCAGCCGGGGCGGTGTTTGTGTGTGTGTGTTTGTGAGATGCTCCTTTCTGCTCGTGCTCGCCTGCAGGTGCCATGGGTTATTTGTACACAAACACTGCCATGTGCATGCCAGGTGGTGCCCTCCCCCCCCGCCCGGGGTTGCTGCTGTTTCTGAACCCCCCCCCCCCCAGCCCAGCCACTCTGCAGATCCTCCCCCAGATGCACCATGGGTGTCCACACATACATTCCAGTCTGCAAAAATGGCTTTGCGTCCCACCACCCAGCCCCCAGGCACAGGGGCTCTCCTACAAAAGTGGGATTTTGAGGTAGGACCCTGCAGCAGGCAGGTTAAGCAAGTTAAGAAGTGGGAGGGGAGCAACACTCAACTGGCACCTTGGGGGGCAAAGGGGACTTTAAAATGCCCAAAAACCTGTTTGCCTCACTCCAGGCAGTGTTGGGTTACACGGGCTGGGATGCTCTTTTTGGGAAATTGCTTGGGAATCCCTGCCTACTATGCCAGCGGGTGAATTTGCCTGCTGCTTTGCGGCTCAACAGTGAGTAGCTGCGAGCATTGGATGTGATCCGTCAGTAGTGGCAAATGGGATGCTTGGAACTGTGACCAATCTCTGCCAGGGCTCCTGTGGATTTCTCAGTAAGCTTTACAAGTGTGCTGGTGCGTAGGGGGGATTCAAATGGGAGCATAGTGTGGGGCTTTCCAGCATGGTATAGTGGTTAAGAGCAGGTGCACTCTAATCTGGAGAACCAGTTTTGATTCTCTGCTCTGCCACTTGAGCTGTGGAAGCTTTTCTGGGGAACCAGATTAGCTTGTGCACTCCGACACATGCCAGCTGGGTGACCTTGGGCTAGTCACAGTTCTTGGAGCTCTCTCCAGCCCCACCTACAGAGTGTTGGGGGGAGGGAGGAGATTGTAAGTCTCCCTTTGAGTCTCCATACAGGAGAGAAAGGGGGGGATAGAAATCCTCAGATCAATAAGCTATTTCCCTTTGTTGCCAGAAATTCCAATCCCCTGCCTTGGATTTAGGTTCCCTGCCTTAATCTAAATGGAAGCTGGCTTCCAGTTAGCTAGGGAGGGGGGGTGCAGGTAGGAGGGAGGGGGAGAGAGCGAGAGGGAATGGGAAAGGACAGGGGGAAGAGAGAGAGATGGGGAAAGGGAGGGAGTGGCACGGGAGAGGGATGGGCCATGAGAGAGAGAGAGCCAGAGGCGACTGTCTGGATGGAAAGATCTGGCTGCTGAGATCAGTGATTTAGAAAGTGTGTACTAATGTTCCAAAGATCTACCAGCATGATCTCTGAATTTCTAACTTTTATAACTTTTATAAGGAAGAAATCTGGTGTGTGTGTGTGTGTGTGAAAAGCTGAGAATTCAGAGATCATGACATAAGATTGTCAGAACTTCAAGTGCACACTTTTGCAATACAAATTAAAGAGAACATTCCATTGAGTTGCAATTGACTGATGACAATCCTTTGCTTGGAGCATTCCACTCAGCAAGAAACAAGGTGTTTTGCTATTGCTTTCCTCTGCATAGCAACCCTGGTCTTCCTTGGTGGTCTCCTATCCAAGTGCTGACCATGGGTGACCTTACTTAGCCTCTACAGCCTGACAATCTTGGACCCAACTGGGCTAATCAGGATGGTGTAGTAGCAATAACAGCATCCGACATTTTTTAAAAGCACTCTAGTGATACAGCACCAGGGAAAGTGGGGATGCTGGGGAAATAATGGGTGACTATCTGGATGCAGTCACAGATAATTAAATCTCAGATTAATCAGTTATCAATGAATGCTGTATTTTTGGGGGGAGGGATCATACCAATCTGATGTGTTTGCCTAAATATTCCTTAGCAATTTTAATGGCTATTAACCTGCTTGGGTAGGGAGTGTTTTAGCACATAATAAAACTGATGCAAATCTGTACAGTGGGTGTTTGAGTTGGTCATAGTTAACCAAGCAGACTAGGAGATCAGTTGATGTCTGATTGTGACATTCAAACCTGTTAAGTTTGATTGTTGTACATATTCAGTGTGAATTTCCCTTCTTTTCCCAACTCCACTTAAGAACACAGACATATTTTACCACACATTTCTAAAGCTCAAGTACTATAACTTTTCTTCAAAGTGTATGAGTGTTTTAGGGAGCTTTCTGCATCTCAGTCAAGTCAGTGATAGGACAAATATAGAATTTAGAACATTTGGAAAACAATGCTCCCCCTCAAAAATTTTTTGAACTCCTACCCCTTTATGGACTAGAGCATTTCAAGTTTGAATCCAATAATAAGGTTCACTCCACTCTGCCAATCACTCCTTACAATAGTAAAAACATACTCTTGAGATGGTGGGGCAAAGGTTAATCCAGCAGCAAGAAGGGCTTGCTCCTTCCAGGCCTGGAGCATGCACAAAAGTGCCCTTTGTGCCCAAGATGTATAGTTTCCCTTGGCTTCTCATGCTTTCCGATGGTCATTTTTTACATGGACACTGGATTGTAATTTCCTCTGTCTCCTAGTTCAGCTGGGGAGGGGTGTAGGTTGCCAGGCCTCTGCAGGGGGTGGGGATTCAGCTAGCTGCTAGCCACTGGATGACTTACAAACAGTAAATTCAGGCTATGTTTCCAATGCTGGGGGGCAATTGGGGGTGCTGGATATAACACCATCAACGTTTTCACAGCAGTAATAAAACATTTTGAAAGCATTTTGAAAACGTCAAAATTTTTATTTCTGCTGAGTGGCATGGACTATTGCTGTGTTCAGATTTGTGAGTTGGGGCATGTTCTATAATATGATGGTGACTTTAAAATGATCTGGTGCAAAAAAATACTTGTTTGGTCATGGTGGGGGAGGGTGGCCACCCATACTGGGAGAGGGGGCTCCAAACTCAGGTTTTGTCCCCGGGCGCCAGTTTGCCTAGAAACGCCTCTGCTGCCACCATAAAAAGAAAAGAAAACTAGAAATCCCCCAAACTGCTACTGGTTTGCCAAAACATTAAGGATCCCACCTCACATACACACACTTGGTCTGAGGGGAGTGTCCTTCAGGGTCCCTTTAACAAAAATGGAGGGAACTCAAAAACTGGCTGGGAATCTAGTTACGCAGACAGGCACACACAATCCTCTCACACATAAACGCAGGCTGGCACAGGGGTAACTTAAACATAGAAAATAGAATTTATTTTGAGAACTAAAGAAAGGTTTCTTAAAATACTGACTCAAAGGGGTTCTTACGCTTAATGGTTTCAGAGCTTAAGATGTTACTTCAGATTCATATGCACACCGACACACGCAGGTGTCTCTTAAGGGAAGATTTAGCTTTGAACTAATAAATTCCCTTACACACACAGACACTATTCCTCACTGCTCCAATACCCACTGATCACACCCAAACACACAGTCCATGCCCAGGAGATTCTGGCACACTTGGCCTCCCCCTCTCCCACTAGTCCTAATATGGCTTCACTGCCTCTGGACTGGCTTCTCCCAGACTGGTGATTCTGGTGATACACACAGGGGCAAGGCAGACTAGATAGGTCTGGACATTTTTAAAACCACCAAGCTCCTGAATGGCGCTTCAATCTGCACCAATTCAAGGCCTCCTCTCTCTGTCAAGCATACACGGCTTAGACAGGGACTGGACTTCTGTCAGCCAACTCTCCTGACAGAATCCTTTTCTGCCAGAACTGACAGACTCCTCTCTGCCAGACTCTGCTCTGCTCTCTGACAGCCTCTGATCAGAGCTGTCCTCACTCTGCTGTAAGCACACTAGCTCCCCCTAGCTTTGGCCAAATGTTATTGGTCCTTTCCCAACCAATCAGGTTGGTTCTCTGCTTGTGGAGCCTTTTTCTCTTACTCTGGCTGTTGCCAAGGCCTTCTCAATTAGGCCTGTTGTGTGCCAGCCCTTCAGGGTGGGGCAAGTTAGTTACAGCTGTCATGTCCAGCCTGTGCAGAATCTGTGCTCCACTTTATGTTAAAAAACCCCCAACCTTCTTAGAGTGTTGCAAAGCCTTAAAGAGGTTCTGGGATTTGTAGTGAGGGCAAACACATTATTTGCAAGCTCAAAGAGGATTTGGGGGGGGGGGCTTTGGAGCCATCCCATAAATCACCTCCCTTCTCTGACCCCTGCATCGCCTCCAAGCTGGCGCCTGGTTTCTATTGCTGCCTGCCTGCGCCTCAGTGTATTCCCCCCCTCTTACTCAGTCCCGCCCCCTTCCCTTTACAGCACTGATGCCCGCTCCTCCCATCCCTCATCCCGCAATGTTATCCCCAGCCATTGCTTCTCCCCCCTCCCCTTCAGCATTTGTCTCGAGTTGCAGCTGCATCCCCGTCTGCTCCTGCGCTCTTTTGGCCTCTGGATCGGGCGCAGCTGCCTGTACTGCCCCTTTCTCTTTGGAGCTCTCTTCCTAGGCCCCTTCCCCAACACCTGTATGGTTTTCAAGGCAATTGACAAATGGGGGTTTGCTATTGCATTCCTCTTCTAGCTATTTCTCTTCAAGCAGCTGAAAGCTTTTGTGGCATATGTTGCTTTTACACATGCTGAGTATTTCACTTTCAAACCACTTTGCAGCAGGATTTTACTGTGTGAAACAGCAAAGTCCATGTATATATGTTTGTTAAAGCACACTGAAAATGTCTGGAAAGTACATTATTCAGCGTGTGTAGACAAACTGTCCCTTCTAAATTCATCCTTTGCATTTTCCATCTACCCTGCCATATCTCGTGAATCCTCACTATGTCAAAAGTCCTGAGTACTGTCTCTGATCCCCTGCTTACCACCAACCCAATTGCCCATTCTGTTCAGCCGTACTCTCTTTCTTATCATATTCCTACAGTCTTTTCCTTCCCTCTTCTCTGTCCCATCTCATTTGATGATTGACTCTGGCCAGATAGTAAAATCTCTTAATGAATTCCATGTCAGCAGTTTCACAGTGGACTTTCCCTTTGAAGTTATTTTATTTGAAGGGTAGCAGGACTTTGACCTGGGAGATTAGAATGTCTCCCCACTGATTTCTGAATATTGTGGTTTCTAATGTCAGATTTGCACCAATTTATTGTTTTCCATAGGCACTGACTTATTTGTCCAAGGTAGATAGCAGAATGGCATTGCACTGATACTTTATGCTGCATATTAGTCTGGAGGGTAAACACGTGAATGAGACAGAGACAGAATAACTGAGGTTATAAGGTCCTATAAGCATGGTTGTTGTGGGTTTTCCGAGCTGGGTGGCTGTAATCTGGTAGATCTTGTTCCTAACTGTGAAAACCACTTGTTCCTAACATTTCATCTGAATTTGTGGCTGGCATCTTCAGAGGTGTATCACAGAGAGAAGTGTGTTACTGTGTGTAGCGTGTACGTACATATATTGGTTGTGGTGAGTTTTCCGGGCTGTGTGGCTGTGGTCTGGTGGATCTTGTTCCTAATGTTATTGTGTTTTTCTTTTAAGACAAAAGATGTTAATGTATGAGTTGTTTTTTCTAAACTAAAACCTCAGTATTCAAGTTAAATTGCTGTATTGGCATTTTGTGATAAATAAGTGGGTTTTGAGTTGCAGTTTGGGCACTTGGTCTCGAAAAGGTTCGCCATCACTGCACTAGAGGGAGCAAAACATGTGTGGAAAAGGAAACAACAACAATGCAGTACACAATCAACTGAAATGCATGTGTGGGAAAAACATAAGCTTGGATACTGCCCAGTAATGAGTTACTGTAATTTTTATTACTTTGAAACAAATTACGGAAATTCTATTGAAATTCATTTGCATTGAGGAAGATGTGGAAGAGAGAAACATTGGAGGGAGATATTAGGATATTTGACCCTGCCCTCCTCCTTTCCCATTCTTAGGCCAAATGTATATATTATGAGAGGTGATGACAGAAACATGTTACCTTCTCTCTCGCCTGATAATGTCCAGGACATTAAAACAAAAATGATCTTACAGTGCCTTCTCCAAATATTGCAACCAATGAGCCGATTGGGAAGGGCAGTGTATAAATTTCAAAATAAATAAAATGTAGTTGGGGCTAAGAGAGTTTTGAGAGAACTGTGACTGACCCGAGGTCATTCAGCAGGTTTCATGCAGAGGAGTGGGGAAACAAACCCGACTCACTACATGAGAGTCTGCTGCTCTTATTTACTATACCGCACTGGCTTTCTAAGGACAGGAGATATGAAGCTGCTGTTTCCCTTGGCCCATTGGCCATGCTGGCAGGGTCTGATGGGAATTGTAGTCCATGAACATCTGAAGTGCCATAGGTTCGCCACTACGGCGCCTTGGCAGTCTTACATATCCCTGACATCTAGTGGTGACCGTTGCTGCAAGGGACTAGAGATATTAGAGAGGATGAAAGATCAGGGTTAGGCGTCAGAATGGTGCAGAAGGTTAACTTTGGAAGGCAAGTATGGATTTATTTTTCCAGAGAACAATGAAAACTTTGGTTTTGTTGACCAATTAACATAATTGGTCTGTTTTGCTGACTGTTAATTTTAACAAAATTGTGTCACTGGCCGTGTGGACAGATTCGGAGCTCCTTTAATTGCTTGCAAATGTGGGGAATTGTCACATTTTTCAACAAAGAGTCGAAAACACAAGATGCGGAGCATTGGCTTCACGCTGACATGGTGTCAACTGGTTTAAAAACTGCTGTCCGGCTGGTTTACCAATGAAAGGAATTTGCTGGCAATTAGGCTGCTTCACATAAAAATGAAAGCCAATTAGGTTTCCTTTGATCCTTTTTTCCCATGCAGCTATTTAGGTGCTTTTTATTTTTATTAATTTTTAAAAATAAAATTTATTGTTACATTTAACAGCGCTAACATTTGTTGGGATTGGCAGAGAGAAACTGTGTCTTGTTGGTTGTAATCACTTCTGAATGTAAGATTTTAGAAATGAAACTATGGTTTATAAATATGAAAGTGCTCTCATATGTGCTATGAAAAATACTGTTGATGCAGGGCGAAGAGCTAAATTTTGGATCTATGTTCCCCATGCCATTGTAGAAAGGCACGTAGCAACCCATCCTCCTTCCATAATATTTGGGCCAGTGGTGGGATCCAAAGATTTTAATAACAGGTTCCGATGGTGGTGGGATTCAAACAGTGGCGCCGCCGCACACACGCACCTCCAGTCCCTATTGGGCAGGGAGGTTGCTTTAGTAACCCCTTCTCGGCACTCAGAAAAAATTAGTAACCACTTCTAGAGAAGTGGTGAGAACTGGTTGGATCCCACCTCTGACTTGGGTTCAAATATCATAGAATGTGTTCTCCCAGAAACATTTTATATTGAATTTTATCTATATTTGCAGTGGATTGTGAGTCTATAAGCTGCTTTGGGAACCAACTTTGGGCTGACAATGGGATGGAAATATAATATAATAATCAATTTATACGTTTAACTGAATTTAACTTGAAGCCAGATGGTGTTGTCGCATGTTGTCTTTGCGTATTCATAAATTCTCTGTGATACCTAACTGCCTTGAATATTTTATGCCCACACATTTATCTTTCAAGCATAGGAAGATTCAAATCAGTAACCACTTTTAGTAGTAGAACTGTGCCATGGACCTCCAGACTGTGCTGTCTCTTGTATCCTCTGGGAAGATGGGAAAAGAATTGGAGGCTACACATAGCAAACTGGAATGAAACCAGATTACGGCCACTTTGTTATAAGCAGTCTCCGTAAACATAACATGACAGGTTTTATTGGTCTTTAAGACCACTTTCAGTGTACTAGAGGACCCATGTAGTGAGGCATTCCACCGTGTACACAGTTCTCAGAAGTAACCTTCCTTGAGTTATACAAGGAGATTCATCATTTTTGGGGGGGTTGTATCCAACCAGCATTTCTGAGAGTCCAAAACTGAAGAGCAGGTTCCTTTCACCACCAAAAGGCTATGCTGGGAATCAAGGGACTAGCTTGGACTGACATCCTTTGAGACAGGGACTGCAATGAGAAAGGGAATGAGGCGAGTCTGAGGGGAAAAGCTATCTGGTTTCAACCCTCCATGTCCAAATTCCTTCGTAAAAGTACACGTTTTGACATTGCATTCTCTATTTTATGGCAGTTATGCCAGCTGGAATGTTCTTTGTCCTTCTCAAGAGGTTTCCCATGCCATTCTGTATAGGAAACAACAAAAATGCAGGGAGCCATCTCCAGATATGCTGCAGGAATTAAAAAATTCAGTGTTAAGGCTAACTACTGTTTAGTGGCATGACCTTCAGTAATTAAGAGCACCGACCCAAATCAGTAGAGGAGAAGAAATTAAACGGGGTAGAAATGCAAATAACTTGCTTAGCAGAGATATAGTCAGTGCATCTTAAGTTTCTGTGAATGCAGCAAATTCATCGAAGCAGTTATTGCACCTTCCTTCTTTTGCCTTTCACGTTTCTCCCTGTACCTCCTTGAAAAACCACTGCTGAAGATCGAGGGACCTTCTAGAGAACAATGTGCCTATTGACATAGGATTCTGCAGCAAGGAGAAAATTGATGCAGTTTCCCCCGCCTCAGTAATCTGTGATATGAGCAAGCTTTGTTAACAAAACAGAAGCTTCTACAAGAGTGGGGGTCCCCTGCAGGGATGGGGCGGGATATAAATCAAATAAAGAAATAAATAATTGTTGGCCTGGGTCACAGCATTTTGGAAGGTCCTCTAGCTGTAAACAGTAGCCTTGGAGGAAGTACACAGTGGGGAAGGGAATATGTTTCATGCAGTGGTGGGATCCAAAATTTTTAATAACAGGTTCCCATGGTGGTGGGATTCAAACTATTCAGCCAATAGGGCTGGGCGGGACACAACGGGGGCGTGGCCGTGCATTCTGGGGGTGGGGCATTCCTGGGCGGGGCTGTGGCAAGGACGCAGCCACTGCGCCGGTCCTTGGGCGGGAAACGCAGGCGCAGGCTGCCACACATTCCGGTTCACCTCCTGCTAGACTGCTTCAAGTTCTGCGCGCTACTGCTGAGAGGAGGGGCGTAACTAAGGCAAAAATCATGTGGCAAAATCACCAATTAGTAACCCCCTCTCGGCACACACAAATAATTAGTAACCTACTCTGGGAACCTGTGAGAACCTGCTGGATCCCATCTCTGATTTAATGAACTTGCTTTATTCCTGGAAGCCTTGGATCCAACTCAGTACTGAGTTTTTGTTGCTCTTGTTATCAGTTACAGCATGGAAGAAACACTGTTGTTTGTGGTTGGTGCACTAATTCTATTATCACCTCTGGCAAACTGCCTTCACAGGGTTCTGTAGTGTTTCCAAAACCTGTTTGGCTGGAGTTTCCAAGGGAACAAAAGAAAAGTGTGAGTAAACCAGGTTCAGCAACCTCTTTCTCACAACACCTTCAGCGCTAAGAAATATAACTGTTAAACTTCTGGCTTTGGACATGGCACTGGAAACAGTATATATAAGCTGCCAGTTGAAGGACAATTTTGTTTTCCTTGTGAACAGCCTATAACCCTTATTTAAAACTTGAGATTGTGAACGTAAGACAGTTGAGCTCAATCACACATAGCTGAATCAGACCATTAGTCTATGCTTGATGATATCAAAAGACTAATACTATATTTTCAAATTTTACTTCTGCAGCTTCACATTCTAGTTTCCCTTGGGTCTTTTTTGTTTTGAGTCCCTCAACTCAGCAGTCAGAAGCAGAAAGTCTGGGGAGACTGAAATGTTCTCCAGTGGCTTCTGTATATTTATTAATGCTTAATTTACATGTGCATTCATTCGTTTACATAGTAACTGTCAAGGGAAATAGCGCGAACGTATTGTTGGTAATTGGGGGTGGTGAACGACCTTTTCATAGTATGATGTTCTTAGGCTCAGTATCATTATTGACCAAGTGATGAATGGGTAGAGCTGGAATTGTTGTGGGGCTTGTTTGTTACGAATGAGAATAAACAGAGGTACATTTTAGTGCAGTTTTTAATAATAGAAAGTCAAAATCTATCACTGTCTTCTGATCATACTAACAGTGACACATAGCCCTGTTACAGAGTTTGCATTCCATGTGAAGTGCTGTGACCCATTTCAAAATCATATATTTATGAGGTGTTCTCTTGCTCTCTCCATGTTAAGTAATTCTATGTGAACTCATCGTTCTTTTTTTGTGGAAGCTCTTTGAAAATTTACTTGGGATAGGATTGTAGCTTTTATCTGCTGGTTGGTATGAACTCTTTTCTTGTTATTTTATTCATTTTTGTTTTCAACCTCCCTTCCCAAAGTTCTGAGGAGAATAACGGCACAGTCTAAATCAGCGAAGCTCATAAATAAAATTAAATGATTATCCCACACCTATTTAGCCTCACTCAATTTGAATTAAATATATGTTATTTTCTGTGACGACCCTACGCTTTTGCAGACACAGTGAGGAATTTTTTCCCTCCATAAGATAATTATTCTGTCCCCACTGGAACTGAGTAGCCCTTACTTTATGAGCATAGTGTGTGAGTGATATGATATAGACATAGAAATATTGTCCCATCCTTAACTTATATATAGTTGCTGATAACACACACACACACACACACACACACACACACACACACACACACACATTCAATTAACTGGACTTTCCCCCCGCAGTCCTAAGGACATTTCCAAAAAGCTGTAGTGTGTTACTGTGTTTCCACATTCTGTTCCTTGTCAGAAATCAGTTGGCTTTTGAACAGTTTAAAAACAAGGAACTAGAAAAAAAAACTGTCAAAACTTAAGTTTGGTGTCACAAGGAGAAAACCAGTATTTTTCAAAATCAAGCAGTTAATTAAAGAGTGATGTTCGTTTTTTTTGTTTAGAGACTGTTACAAGATTTGAACACATTTCTCAGTCCCTGATAGGAGGTTATAAGTAACTTAATTTACAAAAAGCTCTAAATACAATCAGTTGTCCTTAGGAATTTATAATTCCTGTTAGGACTTTGCACCTTCTGATGTTAAGAGTTATTAGAATTCCTTCACCTCTAGATAGCTTATGAGGTAAAATCTTTACCCTGAGGTAAAATCTTAGCAGTTTGACCTAACCCCAGGCTAAGGACATTCTACCATATGTTTATTCCTTCTTCACATGGATTATGATCATAATTTTCCCTTCTGTCCCTCAGAAGAATCCCTTCCCTCTTTGTGTACTGACTGAATTACTGATCCCACTGTCTCTCTCCTTCAGCATATTTTCCCCAAACATGACCAATATCCCCGTGTGAGTCTGTATTAAATTGCAATGAGGGACATAGATAAAACCAGCTACAGCTGTCTAAGCAAAGCTTTCAGCCAAGAGTACAAGAGTGGTTAATTCAACCACTGCCTCTCCAACCCCCCCCCCCCATTAACTGGCACTCGCTCCTCCAGCCAATCAGAAGTGATCTCTTGCTCTCCTTTTATGCTTCTATTGTTAACTCTTTATATTCAGGTTGGTTCTGCTTAGCTATGCTTTAGCAAAGTCCTGGGATCTGTCGTACCATCATTTTTAAAATGTACACCTCAGAATGTCTGGAGTTCCAGAGCACCAGACCTACAAATGAAGAGAGCTTTTGTAACAGATAAATGAGAAATAAGGAAATGAGTAAGAAAAAGGAGTTTGCCTATGATGAAAAATATATAAGGGTCATAACACGAGAGAATCAAGAAGACCTATGATTGGATTTTCTCAGTCTAGGCGAGCCTGATCTTCCACTCTGATGAAAGAGATCTTGCCTGGCAGCTTACATTCCTGCTGCTGCTCAGTGGGGCTACAAGGGGAAGAAATCGTTGTTGCTCACTTCTGACCTCTGGCATTTTCTCCCCCTTTCCAACCTGTAAATTATTATTTGTTCGAAATTTTTTATGCTGCCTCACCAGGGCAGCTTACAAAATAAGCACATTAAAACAAAACATATATTAAAAGGTATTGAATAAAATCCAGCATAGACACCCAGCCCAGCATAAAAATATTGCCCATAAGAAGCTATTGACAACTTCAAGTAACAGTTTTCTGGCTAAATAGTGTTTTAAAAAATTAACGCCTTAAATAAAAGGCAAAGAAAACCAGAAATATTTTGGTCTTGGGCCTGAAAGAAAGCAATGTAGATACTATTTCTATTTACATTTATTACCTTCCTTTTACCACAGTCTTAGGATGGGGTACAATCAAACATGCAACATTAAAATCATAACAGTAAAACATGATAAAACCCGTTCTAAAATCCCATTCTAAAAACACGATAAAAACCCCTATCTAAAACATCTCACACCCAGCCACAAAAAAGCAGAGGTGTATGGACATCTCAAGGGACCCCTTGCAGCAATTAACCAAAAGCTTGGGTGAAGAGGACGGCCTTTGCCAGGCATCAAAACTCCAAGAGAGTAGGCACCCAGCAAACCTCTAGAGGGAGGACATTCCAAAGTGTAGGGGCCAGTGTGAAGGCGGCCCTCTGGGCTGCTCCCACCATCTTACCTCTGACGGTGGTGGGTCAACCCTCTGATCACAGTGCCCTGGCAGGAATATATTGGCGGATGTTCTCTCAGGTACCCAGGACTGAAGCCGTATAGGACTTTATACGATAGCCTGAAGATGTGCAACCATCCTACCTGCTCAAGCACCTTGCTGAAAAATGAAGTGCTGGCTGCCGGGTGGTAGTTGTGTAGGTCTAGGGAAGCCTTCTTCAGGAAGGGTTTCATGATTGCTTATTTCAAGCCAGTTGGAACTACACCCTGTTTATCTATCTGAAATGAAATGAAAAGTTTATTTATACCCCACTCTCCCAGGTTCATGGCAGCTTACAAAAGTAATACAATACATACAATATAAATTTAAAATTCTACACTATCATTCACATTAAAACATCCCTAATGTATACTTCAAGTTCCTGAATAGACTAAATGCATTTAAACTACACTGTCTTCTGCAGTGGTCTCTAAAGGATCATGTTTTTCATTAATAGTACATGCATACGTAGTAAAATATAAAGAATCTGGACACAAAAATTCCCAAGGAAACTGTTTGGATCCATCAGCCCTCTGGGGCAGATCATCCTAACTTCCCTGAGTGTCTGTGAGTCTAAACCCCACCAGGTAATGATCGATTCACAACATGATCCGTAGCATGGAAAATTTCCCCCATTACCAAGACATGCATTTTGTTTCCTGAGAAAACCGGAAAACCAGATAGACTTGCTATATGTGTAAGGACTAGGATATTCTGGGGCAACCCCGTGATTGTCATGGTGGTCATAAAGTTCCTAGCTGCTCCGCTAAAATCTTGAGTAGCAGAGGGTTAGGGAGATATTTTGTTTGAATGTGAGGAGAAAAACCAAACTCTAGGATCGGTAGTCAGCCTACTGTACAGTTCATCATATAATGCTCAGTGTGGTTCACTATGCAGAAATATGCAAGCTAAGAAATGGAGAAACAGTCTTTAATCAATGAGGGTTCTTCAAGAAGAGGGGAGGGTGATAAGAGTCAGAAACAGAAAAATAACAGCCCCTTCAGGCAAGCGTAGACCTCTGTGACAGTCCATAAAAACAATCCTAAACACTTAATTGCCACTTCATTTACTTAACAAATATGCTTCCGTGAAGATATGTCGAGAAAATTGAACTTCCTAGTAGAGATTCTGGTAAACTTCAAGGAGCAAGTTTCACTTGTCCCCAGTTTCCCTTGTATCCCTAAAAACTCTCCCCCAAGCAAAGACTGCCTTTTGCTTCTAAATTTTAATTATGAAATATTGTAAAATGCAAATCTAGACAGATATTATCCTGTCTGTTAAAGCATAGTTTGTTCTCTGGTATTTATTCATTTCTTTAATCGTGTGTGTTAAACGTGGTAAGGTGATTTTCTGTGAGGAGGTTACTGAATATTAAATCTATGAAAAACTAAGAGCCCAGTGTCCAACACAGCATTATAATTACTGGATAACAGGATACATCCTTTTGGACAGATTAAAACGTTATTAAACAGTTGGAGAATTGCAGAATTTGGGCCCTGGTGGTACAAACCTGTGTATTTTCTAGTTGCTTCTTTCATTTCCAAGTCGTTTATGTTTTCTAGTTTATCTAGGCTTCAGGGATCTGTGCTCTGTTGGGTTCATTATTGTTATCCGTTACCACTGAGAAAGGAAGCAGCGAATATCATGTGCCAGGCCTAGTTGGCTGTAACAATCAGATTATTCACTTTGTGGCTCAGCACATCGCTTGGCTGGAGCAGCAGCAACTAAGTTAGCACTACAGCTACAGGGGAGAGGTCTGTCCGTCTGCATTCCTGATTTAATTGCAGCTCCGTGCTAGTGCCTGATCATTTTCTTTTGCTTCCGGTCACCATTGCTGCAAAGCAGCCTGGATCGTAAAACCAATTAAATGAACCCAGAAGAGCCACTTTATGTGCAGAGGTTCCTTTCCCTGCAACCTTTCTTTTATACTGCAAACTTGGAGCATTGCTAAGCTCTGTTGTATCCTCCTTGCTCATGTCTGCATTGCAGGAACCTCAACACTGCGTATGGTACACAGTGAGAATTTTGAAGGATTCTTTGCTTGAAGATCCAGGAGACAAGCGAGGCGGTTCCCAGTAAATGTAGTTGCTCACCAAGTTCTGTAGGATGGTAGCATTGTTCTCAATTCTGCAAAATCTCAATGCTTAAAGCTATGTCAAGTAAAAGAAGCAGAAAACCACGTAACTAATCTTACTGGATGATAACAACCTGAACACGGAGGCTTTCTAGGGGTAGGGGGATAAGCATCTCAAATTAATTTGATAGTAAGTAATTCAGTTGATTTATTGAGTACTTTAAAACCTAATTACTCATACAACGACTGGTTGGCAGGTATTAAGCGTAGCTGAATTTTATTTATTTGAAATATTTGCATCCTGCTCCCCTCCCTGCCAAATGGCAGCACAAGGTGGTTTGCCACAGATAATATTGGGACAAGAAATGAAAAAGCGCTGAATGTAAAAACAATCCGTACAATGAAATATTGCAGTCTATAAACTGTTTACCAAACAGAGTCCACTGGAGAATACCTGGGTAGGCAACTTTTTTGGTCCAGGTGCCAAAAAATGCAGCACGTACGTGGGAAAATGTTAAGTAAAGGGGAGAGGGAGAATGAGGCACTTGCCGAGCAGATTGGATGTAAACTGAACCCCAGTAGGGCCTTTGACATCTGCACGAGTCCAGGAGGTCATAACGGGCATAGGGGTGCATGTTGCCTTCTCCTATACTTCCAGCCTCCAGTAATGCTGCCAGCACTTCAGGGGGTTGATCTTGAGCAGAAAATCATTCCTGAGTGTTGAGCAAAATAATCTTGTGAACAACTCACCTTTCTGCATGTGTACCAAGGGCTGTCTTTCCCCCTGTAGGATCCCTTCAAGAAATTCAGCAAAAGTCCTCTGGGTTGCCTTACTATCAAAGCAGGTCCCTTCAGGAGGCCATTTTGCAGGATTAGGTCTTGAATTGAGAGGCCCTGCAACCAGGTTGGGGTTAGGATCAGTGGTGGGATTCAAATAATTTAGCAACCGTTTCCGGTGGTGGGATTCAAACAATTTAACAACCGGTTGTTTACAAGCCCCATTTTAACAGCCAGTTCTGCCAAAAGTGGTGCGAGCCTGCTGAATCCCACCACTGGCTAGGAATAGGATCCTGTGGTCAGAGATGACAAGTAAAAGCTTGTAGGGAAAGTGAGGCTGGCTTGTTGGGGGGTTCACTCTGGGAGATATAATCGTTTTGAGTTTCAAGCTTTGAAGTCTTTAGTGGAAAGAATCAGTCTCTTAAAGCGAGCTTGAAAATGTATAGGTGACCAGTGAGCTATTTTTGGATAAATGCTATATTTTTACAAGTTGGGAACCTGTGAGTTCTTCCCATTATCTCTTTCCCTTTTGCTTTCCCAGTTTGCCTTCCCCCTGCAAAGCTTGCAGCCTATCTCCTTTCCTTCCCTCCCACCCGCATACCTGCCCTTTTCTGTTTCTCTCCCAGGCTGCCTCCCTCCCTCCCATGCCCACTTTTTTCCTGTTCTCTGCCCATTTTCATTTTTGCTTGTCTCCCCTCTAGCTGTACCTTCCCTCCCTCCTAGTTTACCTTTTTTGATCTCTCCCCCTGTCAGCGCAGACACTGAGACTTGGAATCTTCAGCAATATAAGTTAGCAACCCACAAAATATCTGCTAAGATTTCACAGCGAAATCTCATGAGATCTCACTGGAATACTTTCTTAGATTTTGCTTCTGTGATTTTTATTTGTTTATTACATTTCATATTTTTCTGCAGACCTGGACCTTCAGGAAATTTGTAGAAAAATCCCCCATCTGCCTTGTAGCATCGTTGTGTGGATTTTTTGATCCACAGTCTCATCGGCTGATTCAGAATTAGCTGTACTGGTGATATTGCTGTGCTCCCGTTAATTGAGGAATAGCTGTATTGTGAATTAATTGCAGTTCCTGACATGTCTTTAAGGGCAACCTCACATATAGTGTTTTACCCCAGTCTGATCTTGCAGAATATTTTATTTAGAAAAGTCAGAGATATCTGTTTAACACAATTATTTAGCATTTGAGATAAACTTACCAGAAGAATTTTCTGTAAATCTATGTTCTACTGTAAATGTGGCCCAGTAAAAATGTGTTAGGATAGTAGGCAAATACTAAGAACTTTCCTTTACAAAGGTAGGCCTTTGGTCAGCATAACCCAACAAGATGGAGACGTGAATGGACTTGTGGGAGAAGGGAATCATATTTCTTCCCTCCTCCCAGTCTCTTTTTGGATTCTCCCATCTCTGATTTTCCTCCGCCTGAACTTTGTTTGCCCCCCTTTCCACTCTGGGTTGCTTCCCCACCTTGGTTTACTTCTCCCTACATCCCTACCACCTATTATGGTTTCCATATCCCTCTTTTGTTTGCTCAACTCCCCCTTCCCACACATGGATAGATATTACTGTTAAATTCTTTGTGGGGTTTATACTCCCACATACATTGTTTAAAAGAAAACAATGATTTTTGTGCAAATCTAGATGCTTCCCTGGGTTTGCAGAATCCTGTATTATTGGTCTGGCTGAACCTGTTGTGCTGATTTCCCCATCTGCACAGAAGTCAGCCCTTGGTGATTAGATATATAGATTTTCTGGACCTCAGCAATTCTCCCTGATTTGGTTTAGGTGTCTCTCAGATCTCCTACTTGAAATACTTTAATTGGAGATGCTGGCAATCGAATCTGGAACTGTATATTTGAAAAGGCTATCTCTGCTCCTGGGGAAAACATCCTCCACTCTGTTTAATGATGTTCTCTTTGTTAGCAAACTTGGTGGTCTATGCCTATCAGCAGAATAGTGAAGGAATGCCAATGATAGTGGTTTCTGCATGCTCAAGGTGTTCTCTTGTTTTTGCAGGAAAAAATTATTTGCTTCAAAAAGGAGGGGGGCACAAACCCATCTGATAATGACCAAGGATACACATACTCCTGCTGTAGCAACATCAGTTAAAAGCACGACTGTGATGAGACCAAAATGGCATACTGTATATACTCGTGTATAAGTCAACCCGCATATAAGTCGAGGCACCTAATTTTACCACAAAAAACTGGGAAAACTAATTGACTTGTGTATAAGTCTAGGGTGGGAAATGCAGCAGCTACTGGTAAATTTCAAAAATAAAAATGGATACCAATAAAAATGTTTTTAAATATTTATTTCAAAGAAAAACAGTATGGTACCAACAATAACTTTAAAAGTTCTGAAGTGGAATATATAACTCTCACAGACAGTATCTCTTCAGAGTTTCATAGGGAAGATGCTCAACAAGATCCCCCTTTTAAAAAGTCCCTACAGGTTCTCCTTCAACACGGATAGCTTATCATTACACAGTGAAGATGCTTGCGTGGTGATGGCAGCCGCACCTGCTTTCCAAAAACACTGGGTGGGGGCCAAGAAAGGTGCTGGCAGTGGCTGCATCCCAGGGCACCCTGTGTGTGGGGGGATTTCTGCCACCATGGGCTCCAATGGTGCAGATTTCCCAATGAGTATGTCTCCCTAGCATTCATGGAGCTTCCTGGCCTGAACAAAAATTCTGTAACATATAAATTTTATATTTAATATTCACACCTATTCACTGAATATTCACTGCGAATGAAGCTACTGGCCACCTGTAGTGCAGCAAAGCAACAACCCAAGGCTTACCTGGGAGCTGCCTTTGTGTCCACATAGCAGGGAGCAGGTGCAGAAAAACACTCTCAGCTCCTAGCCTTTTTTCGCTCGCCTCCTGTTCCCCCCACCTGCTCGCCACCCGTTCCTCCCCACCCGCTCGCCACCCGTTCGCTCACGTATAAGTCGAGGGGGGCTTTTTTCAGCACAAAAATGTGCTGAAAAGTAGACTTCTATGCGAGTATATAAGGTATTTCTTCTCTAGTTTTGAAAAGACAAGAAAAATTATCCCATATCCTACAGAAGGAGAAGGTAGACCTTCCCCCTCCTTTTGTACTACTCAGGTTTGAGACTGGCAGAACATTTTATTACATAGCCAGACTTTGAAACCTTCCATCACTGGTCTGCTAAATTACCATGCTTCGACTGAAGACTGTTCTGCTTGATGTTCTCCCTTTGCTTCCAGTTCTCCCACTGAGTATCACTCAGGGTGGGAGATGCTGCTGCTGTTGTATCCCCTTCTCCTTCCAACCAGTTTCCCTAATGATTACTTCTGGAGTAAAGGAAGACTGAGTAATTATTTGGCCCATTATACACTGCTTCTCTGCTGTGCAACGAGGGACCATTTCCTTCACGGCAGATTTCTGTGCAGACGTGTTTGCACTTACGGCGCCGATGACCCAGAAAGCCCCACAGTTAGTGAGAGTGGGAAAACCCCGATGTGCCCCCTTGCTTTGGGGTTTTGCTCCTTCTGGGTCACTCCCCCATCCAAGCCAAGAGTGAAGATTGCCATTTTGGATTTTTTTTTTAGCCCTTTAAATGTAATATCGATGTTGCTTAAATCAATATTATGCAGGCTGAAACCATTCTTGTTATTTTTTTTGGGAAATGCCAACTGTCGATTTCTGCCCCCCTTAAAAAACTGAAAGAATGGTAGCAGCCTTCACAATATCGATATAAGGAATATTGATATTACATTTAAAGAACTAAAAAAAAAAACCAAAACAGCAATTTTTATTCTGGCTTGGATGGGGGAGCAATCCAGAAGTATGGGCAGGCAAGCCACGCAGCAGGCGGTGGGGCACATCCTCATATGTAAACAAGGAGACCCCTGCAGCACAGTGGGTCGAGGAGCTGCACAGGAAGTGCTCCATGAATAATGGGCCTGTGAGTTGCTGCACAATTCCAAGTTGTTTCTTTCTGTTTTGTTGTGCATGTGTGTGCACGTGTGTAAAGCACTGTCAAGTCACAGCTGACTTATGGCAGCCCTGTATGGTTTTCAAGGCAAGAGATGCTCAAAGGTGGAGGTGGAGAGGCTGTGGCTCAATGGTAGAGCACCAGGTTGGTATGCAGAAGGTCCCAGGTTCAATCCCTGTCATAAAGATCAGGCTACAGATGATGAGAAAGGCCTCCGCCTGGGACCCTCCTCCACTATTATATAATATATATATTATATATATATATAATAGTTACTAGACTTCTCAACCTTTTTGGTTTCTAGCCTGGAGATCTCCCAGAATTACAACTGATCTCCAGGTGACAGATTCTTTTGAAGAAAATGGCTGCTTTGGAGGGTGGAGTCTTTGGCACTGTACCCCACAGAAGCCCTGCCCTTCCCCAAGCCCCTCCCTTTTCACGTTCTACCCCTCCAGATCTCCAGGTGTTTCCTACCCCAGAGTTAGTACCCCTATTTATCTGGCTAAGTATAATGTACATTCTTGGTTTGCAAGTAGAATACCATAGTCACAGATAGATATTGAAGCTTTTTTGAGCAAAGTTCTTTGCATTACATTTTGGGCCAATTTTTTGAAAAGTGCTCGAACGCCACAGTTCTAACTGAAAATCTAGCTACTTATGTGGAACGCTTAGCCTGCGTTAAAAGAAATAGTCTGCTCATAGTGCCACCAAGTGGATGAAGTTCTTATAGCATCAGCATATTTAGTGTTAATATGTGACAGCCACAGAATTGTCCTGATTGTCGCTTTAATAACTGGCAGATGAATTATTCGTACAAAATCATTTGCTTTGTCTTTGTCCTGAGCAAATATTCAGTTACAGGTAACTGTGTAACACTTCAGTTCTACATACTGGTAATTTACTAATATTTTCAATTAACTTCAATTAAACACATTCCCAGTTTACCCCACATATATTTAAATATCTATAGGTTTGGACAAATGTGATTCCAACTTTTACATTTCTTTAAATAAAAATTAGTTTTAGAGCAGTGATAAAGATAGCATTGAGGGAAGATGTAAATGATGGGAGACAGGTGTTTTAAAAGCTATAAATAGGAGCTGACATGCTGCACAGGTGCAGCACAAGTGCGGAAAGGAACTTTCCATCATCCCCCCTTCTGTTGCAGTCTCCCATTCCTCCCCCCCAACGCTACTCCCCTGAAAACCAGGTCTTGTGGTTGTTGGACTCCTAGGACCAGCACGGGGGAGCAGAGTGAGGAGCTGCCGTGGGAATGAGAAGTCTGCAAAAATCACATTTCCTCCTTCTGTTTATGGAAAACATTTATAGAGCCCAATCTTCAGATCTGTTTCTATTGTCTGATTTTCTCCTGTAATATAATATCTTTCTTTTTGTATTATGTTATATTACATATGCTGTTGTATTATGCCTGATTGTCCCTTAATGAGTAACTTTTGATAAAATTACTCTTGGTTTTGTTTGGGAATTCAAGGGTTAAGTAATCTTAGGTCTGTTGCTGTCTTTTAACATAATTAATGTGAAGGTAAATTGGGGGAGGGGCCAGCACGGGGGAGTAGCTAAGAGCAGCAGACTCTAATGTGGAGAAGTGGGTTTGATGCTCCACTCCTCCACCTAAAGCCTGCTGGGTGACCTTGATTTAGTCACAGTTCTCTTAGAGCTCTCTCAGCCTACACTGAGGCAGGCAGTGGCAAACCACCTCTGAACGTCTCTTGCCTTGGAAACCCTCTGGGGTCGGCATAATTCTGCTGTGACTAAACTGCCCGCACACATATGCGCACACACAAAATGGGGGAAGGAAATCTTGGGGCCAAACTAGAAAAACAGGTTTTTTAAAAGTTGGGATCAGGTTCCCCAGACACAGCTTGGGTTTCTTACAGCCACATAGTGGTCAAGGGGAATATCTGTTTTGCTTTTTAAAAAGGAGATCCCAGTTGGGCTCAGAATGCCACCATGGAGGGAGGGCTCCTGTCTTCCCCTCCCAAGCTGTTTTCCACCACCGAAACATCACTGGCGGGGCGGGGGGGGGGGGGCTTATTTGCCTGTTTTTGCTGCTCCATGTGGAGTATTCTGTGCATGTGAAACAGAAAAAAAATTGACATAATTTTCCTTCAGGGCTCCTTTGGTATGGGAAAATAGCTTGGGGGGTGGGGGAGAGAAGGTGGGTGCTCTTCCTTTGTGGAGGCATTCTGAGCCCTAGCAGGTTTTTTATTATTGTTGAAACAGCCGTGCCCCATGGCTGCTGTGTGGTTGCGGGAAACCCATGTTGGGTCTGAGAAATAGGGACCCTACTCTTTAAAAGCCTGCATGTCTACGTTTGGCCCCTAGGCACATTGCTATGAACTACTTTGAGGAAGGGTGAAGAAAAAATATAATAAACGGGTACAAGTTTTACCTAATCAACTGGTTCGTCATGTTACGGTTATCTAGAAACAAATTGCACTTGTTGTAGCATGACGAACTAGTACATTTATTGGGAATCCAAAGACCACACAAAGTTGTTAAGTATTTGAAAAATAAGGTGTACTATTCTAAAGTAAATTTTCCAGAGAATTATTCACACCTGTATAGGTGTGAATAATATCGATGTTGTGCGTGAAATAACTGGTCTGAAAAAGTAGCTCCCTGGTCTTTCCCAAGTTTTATATAGGGCTCCAAAAGCCATCTGATGGAAAGGAACTTATCTCCAGATGTTTTAATACATTTGCTATTTCTCAAGCAATTTGTCTGATATGTCATTAGTAACTAATAATGAAATCTAAGGAAGTTAGGGTTTGGTTTTTTTTGGTTTGCTGTGGCATTGTGAGTTTCACATTTGTGAATTTCAGTCTGACTATCATTACTGTCAGTGCTGTTATGAGAACCTAACCGGCAATGTTGAGTGATTGGATTAAAATATGTTTTACTACAGAATTGGGGACTTTTCCTAATCTTCACTACTTTCATATCAACGAACACAAGCCACAGTAATGAGACTTTAGTATCTAGGTAGAAAGCCATTTTCTACTCTTGTAATAAGAGAGAACCTATGGACATATTTTAATTCCTCCAGTCTACAAATTGGATTGGTAGCTAGAAGGGACTTCATAATAAGCCGCTAAAATGCCCTCTCTCCTCAGAATTGTACTTGAATTCATTGCCTGGGTGACCTGCAAGTTTTAAACGAAATGAAAGGTATTTGCTCAAATAAGATATAAGCTGATTTTGCTTCTGCTGCCTTTTATATAACTTTAAGACTCCAGCAAAATAAGCCAGAGGCACTAGGCTTAATGACAGTTAATTTTATTTTGGTGTACCGAAATTTGTGACTTGATAGACTAACCCATTTTGGTTTGCAGTTGTTTTCTTCTTTACATGTTTCCAGTCGTTTGCAGAAATCAGTTTTTATTCTTGATGATGTGACAGTTGGGAGTCAGATGAAATGAGTTTGTCTAGAGTTTGGAGACAGCACAGAATAAAAACTTAAATTGGAAACGGTGCGAGTTGCTGGGTGTTCACTGTAACCCTCTCACAAACAAGTCGTTCTTTTGTGTGGTATTCATCATGGAACCACAGTGTCCATGATGATCAATCTGTTACTTTCTTACTTTGAATTTCAGAAACTGCATGGCTTCAAATAATCATAGGATCTCAGAGTGTAGAATTTAAACCTCAGTATATCTCACTGCTCATGTTTTATTGCAAAAAAAATTAATGTGGCAGTTGTACTTTCATACTGATCTTGGGGGGAGGAAAATCAAACTCTGAAGTGCGGGAGTCCCCAGATTTGTACAAAGATACAATTTTTTAAAAAATTGGGAGTAAAAAAACCTCCAAAAATGTTAAGAACAATCTCTTCCTGTGTGCAGATGTACTTTTTTGCATGTGTCTGGTTTAGTTACTGTCCTGTGCATTAATCACTGTGATTGGCTATCAACTCTGAGGGTGGAGCCGACTGTAAGATTGCAGTGCACTTGTAACACACAATAATTTGACTGGGGGAGGAGATGTAATGAATGGTGGAAAAGTAAGGTTGTAGGTGGTGTTTTAGTTTCAATGGGTTTATAGTCATCATGGCTGTATCTCTGTACGGGGGAGACTGAAGGCGTATTTCAAATAATCTCAAGACAGAGACTCATTTTGCAGCTTACGACATCTTTTGATCTCTGGCTCGATTGATATCTGGCACTGGTCAGGGAGCGAATGATTAAAACTTTTTAACTTTTGTTACATTTTGCATTTTTGTGAGTTTTCGACCTTCTACCTTTTTAAAAATACCATGTATATTTGTGATGTCCTGTTACTATAAATATCTGTCTTTATTTGAAAGTACCTATAAGTTTTCACTCGGCCTAGTCATGCTGTCAAGGGCTGTTCCCTGTCAGTGTTGGAACATCTCTGACCTCTTATGTAGGAGGATTAAAAAGATGTGCACATGGGTCATCTGAGAAGATTCATTTGGTGGCAGCTATTTTTTTTAAAGATCTTAGGGAAGGAAAGACAGAGGTGGAGCTACCAGAGGGAAGGGGTGTGCGTTGCATTGGGCGCGCACCTTGGGGCGGAAAATCACCCCTTGCCCCACCCCCCACACACTTACCTCAGTGAAACAGTGCAGGCTGGAGAATCGGCCTTTCCCTTCAGGCTGAAAACGGCCTGATGGGAACTACACTTCCCAGGAGACATTGCGAGCCCCAAGGTCTCATTGAAAGTGTAGTTCCCACCAGGCCATTTTCAGCCTGAAGGGAAAGGCCGATTCTCCAGCCTGCACTGTTTCACTGTGGTAAGTGTGTGTGGGGTGGGGCAGGGTGTGGGGTGTGGGGGTGGTGGGGTGTTGTGGAGGGGGGGCACAGAGTGTGCACCAGGTGGAGTTATGGCCCAGCTATTCCCTCCATCTGGGAATGTAGGCCAATTCTTTAGCCTTCACTGTTTCACTAAGGTAAGTGTATGGGGTGGGGCAGCAGGGCAGAGGAGGGTGGGGCGCCGTGGAGGGGGAGGCAGAAAACACAGAGTGTGCACTGGGCGCAGTATGGCCCAGCTACGCATCTGAGGAAAGATGCTCTCAGTCTGGGAATGCAGAAAAAAGCACATTTCGTGCCCCCATAGCCTGGAGGCCTGAGGACGTGGCACTTACAAATAAAAGCAAAACTGTGAAATTACATAGCTGTGCAGATGGAGAGGAAAGATGATCTTGCTCTTATTAGCTACTTAAAATGCATCTGCATCGGTCATTGTTCCTTTCCACACAAGTCACCAAAAATGTTTGCAGAACACCCCCCCCCCCCCCCCCGGTTTGTCCGCACTTACCCCCTTGAAATGCTTCCTGGCTGTCATTTTGTTCTTTCTCAGTTTAAAAAAAACTTTGTGAATTTGATGCTTCAGTGCTTTGTCCTGCAACTCACCATAGCTCACATAAGCAATGCTTTGTAGATTTCAAACCCCCCCCCCCATTTTTTAAAAATCAGAACTGACAAAAAAAAACAGGCAAGGTGGAATGGAGTGAATTCAGAAAATGGTGCCAAGGAGGAAGTCCAGGGACTTCAGAGAGGTGTAGGAAATGTTTTAAAAACTCACACAGCAAGTCAAAACGTTTTGAGAATGTTTTAGCAAAAGGATTGCTACTCTTGAGGATGCATTTAAAACATTTCCAGGCTGAAAATAAAGTATTTTGGGGTAAAATCTATGTGGAACTCCTCAGAGGAAACATTTTATTTTTCTGCCTCCAAAGGTTTTTAAGTGCCTGTACAGAAAGAACCATTGACTAGCACGGGGTGCATGCAATATCTCACTTTGCATTCACATTACAAGTGATGTATTAGTTTTTTGGGGGAAAGGCCTGAGGGTGGAATATGATTACCACCAACAAAAGTGCTACTCTGAGGAAAGATGTATGGATCCCATGCCTTACTGCAAAACAACTGCTCATCTACTTTTTAGTAAATGATACTTTGGAAGACTGTTGGAGTCTAAGTTAGATTTATGTCTTTTTTTCCCGAGGGAATTATTATAGAGCTAGATATAACTAGTAGAGATAAAACATTCAGGACATTGGAAAAGAGATTTCAACACCATCTGAGGTCTGCATTGACAGGCAAAGAATTGGAATGTATTTCTTACTAGCAGTATTATAGTCTGTGAATTCTATTATAAGAGATTTGCACCATCCTTCAGTACATCACCAGTTACTCACGGAGTTCCCCAGGGGTATATCTACCTTGCCAATTTGTATCAGTTGCATATCGATTGAATAGCAATGCATCCTCCCCTCTGCCCAAATCCCAATCATCCCTGCAGAAAATTGTTGTTTAATGAGGGTGCTGGATTGTAGTTTAATGAGAATGCTGCAGGTTTCCCAGGGGAAGAGAGAATGACTGATAAACCAGTTTAAATACGTAGCTTGTTATGTTCGTCTCTGGTAAGGTATCAGTTTATATTAAAGAAGTCAAGTCAAAGTATTTCAGAAAGGAAAAGTGGTGATTTCTTAAACTACCTTTCTTCTGGTCAGTATTGATGAAGTAGTTTTCCATTCTTCTGGCCAGATAGATAGATAGATGGATAGATGGATAGAGAGAGAGAGAAAGAGAGACAGAGAGACAGAGAGATATTATTCTCTCCCCCACAACCTTTCCCTTTCATTTTTAGTTTCTGTACAGAATTCTGATGAACAGATTATCTACAGCAGTGATGGCGAACCTTTTCGAGACCGAGTGCCCAAACTGCAACCCAAAACCCACTTATTTATTGCAGAGTGCCAACACGGCAATTTAACCTGAATACTGAGGTTTTAGTTTAGAAAAAACGGTTGGCTCCGAGGCACGCATTACTCAGGAGTAAGCTTAGTGAAGCAACTGTGCAATGCTTCCAATGGGTGAATCACGATCCTAGGAGGGTTTACTCAGAAGCAAGTCCCACTGCCAGCAACCAAGCTTACTCCCACGTAAAGGATCGTGCCCAGGCCAGCCTAGATGTGTGTGTGTGGGTGATGGGGGGTGATTTTCCACCCCCCTCCCACATGATGAACTCTGTGCGCGAGTGCCCACAGAGAGGGCTCTGAGTGCCACCTCTGGCACCCGTGCCATAGGTTCGCCACCACTGATCTACAGCATCTGGATCATGGTACTTCTCTTTATTGGCTTCCTGGTATCTTTTTCATCAATTCAAACCTGCTCTATAGTTTAAAGTCCTCGATTATCTGGCCCTCCACTGCCTTTGTTCTCTCTGCTGTCTTAACGACATGTCATCTTGAGAGCTTTGCTCTTCTTGCTATATTTGAGCCTAGACTTTTCTATTACTCCAGGCTTTTTCTGTAATCTTTTCTATGTACATAGAATCCCATTCTAGTTTATTGCTGGCACTAGAAGTCTCTTCTTCATTGTGCACAGGGCGCAATGATGGAAGCCGCACATGTCTGCTTTCTTCAAAGCCCTGAACAAAGTGAAACACAACCCAGCCCCTTTTCTTTCATTGCTGAGTTTCAGAAGTGAAAGAAGCACCAAGATCAGCAAATGTTCTCTCTCACACTTCTCTCTTCTACTAAGTCCAGGGTAAAGTGAGACAGATGTTTTTTGTCCCTAGAGTTCTATGTGCAGAATGTTCAAGGAAGGCAAGAGCTAGTGCTGATCCGTGTACCTTTTTGTGACTACATAAGAAAGCCATTTTATAAGCTAGGTCAGACCATAGGAGCCTGAAGGATTTGAAACTATTGTATCTGAGCATATTAAGTCTTTCTACTGTAGGTGGGGGACATCTTAGATGGGTGTCTTCTCCACTCATAGCAAGGAGGCAGGGACCAATGAAAAAGCAGAATAACGCCACGTCACTTCCTGTTAGTGCTCCGGAGGCCTTTCAGTATTTTTCCCTGCCTAGCAGGGAGTGCAGGTGTTTTTTTCACTGGGCTCCTCAGGTTCCTAATTTAGTGTTATTTGTTTGTCGTGTTACCCTGACCTGGATGACTCAGGCTAGTCTGATCTCATTAGATCTTGGAAGGTAAGTAGTTACGGTGCTTAATAAGCATGGTTAATTGACTGTGGTTAATAATCAGATGAGAGACCACCAGTTATGGACCGTAGTTAATTATCGTGGTTATTTGACTGTAGTTAATAATTGGATGAGAGACCACCAGTCAAGTCCAGGATTGCTATACTGAGGCAGGCACTGGCAAGCCACCTCTGTTCTTCTTTTGCCTTCAAAACCCTACAAGGTCACTGTTAGCTGCAATTTGATGGCACTTTCCACCACAAATGCCAGGTTCTGGCTAAAGCCTGATTACCTCTCAAGAAGAATACTAAAATAATCTCCTCTGCATTTTCTGGCACAAAGTTTCTCTTTATTTCTGTACACTGATTTTGTGCAGTAATAGTAATATAACAGTGATGGTGAACCTTTTCAAGACCGAGTGCCCAAACTGCAACCCAAAACCCACTTATTTATCGCAAAGTGCCAACACGGCAATTTAACCTGAATACTGAGGTTTTAGTTTAGAAAAAACGGTTAGCTCCAAGGCGTGCATTACTCGGAAGTAAGCTTGGGGTAGTTGGTGGCTTTGCTTTGAAACAATTGTTCAACGCTTCGAATGGCTGAATCACGACCCTAGGAGTGTTTAGAAGCAAGCCCCATTGCCAGCAACCAAGCATACTCCCAGGTAAAGGATTCTTCCCATAAAAATCAGTGGGGTTTAACAGCACTTAACAGGGTTACCCACATGTCGTGCCCAGCGGCCTAGGTCAGCCTAGATGTGTGTGGGGTGATTTTCCAATTTCCATGTGACAACCAGCGCGTCGCGTTATGCACCACAGAGAGGGTTTCCTGAGGTGGCCACCTCTGGCACCCGTGCCATAGGTTCGCCACCACTGTAATATAACAATCATGTTCACTTAGGCAAAACAGGCCCGACTGATATACATGTAAAAATACACTGGAACAGTAATGTATGTTGTCTTGATTCTCTTGCGAGAATGTTAGGACAGAAAATGTGACAGGCGGGTAGTTACATAGAGTATGTAGTTTCAGACAGCTTGCATGAACTGGTTGCGCATATTTATGATTTAGTCTGAGAATATAAATCAGGGGTACCAAACTCATTTGTCATAAGGGCTGAATATAAATGTGACTTGGCTAGGCTGGGCCCTGAGTTGGCTGCCTCTGCTGGACCCAAAACAACGTAAAGTGGGGGATACCTTGGTTGATGAGTTAACCCACATCAGGGTAAGGTGGTTTTGATTAGCCCGAGCCATCTGCAACCCTCGTCCCAGCACCTGGCCAGCCTCGCCTGCCGCGACTCAGCCGCTTCAGCCTGGACTTGTGGGCCTGATAAGCCCCCTTAAGGGGCTGGATTCGGCCCCTGGGCCACACATTTGACACCCTGATGTAAAGGATACACTGCATTAACATGCGGATTATAAGCCTATGTTTTCTACCTTCGTTCCTGTCACTCTGGATTTGACCCCTGGCACCCTTGATGTTTGACAGCCCTGAGGTAAACGATACACTGTATTAACATGCAGATTATAAGCACTGTGTTTTCTAGCTTGGTTCCTGTCACTCTGGTTAAGCTTACATCCTGGTGAAACATTATTTTTGCAATGTGCTGGATGTCAGCTCCTCACATTGCTCATAGTGCTGTTCTCACAGAATGTTCACCACGCCATTTGTTCTGTGTTGTTGTTTTTCTCTGCAGATTTCGCAAAGTTACCCAGGAGAAAGCATACAAAGACAAACAGTTTCATTCAAAACTACTGCAAATACGTTTTCTGCTTAGGTGTTCAGCAGTGAGAGGAGAGATGTAAGAATTGCCAATAACGTAATGCTTCATTGCTCTTTTGCCTCGAAAAAGCATGGAAATAAATATGGTTCCTATCAAAAACAGAATCTTATCTCTAGGGGTGTGCAGTCAGGTACTGCCAGCCCAATAAGATGCCTGATATTTTGAACATTAGCCGAATTCACACTGAAAATTTAATCTAGATACAACCAAGTTTCAAAAGAATCAGCACTTTTTCATCCAGGTTCCAATATCCTCACTGCAGCATGTTTCTAGTGAAGACATCTAGGCCTGCCCCTTGGGGGGCGGGTGGGGTGCCTGCTGTCAGGGGTACAATTGTTAAGCTAGCAGCACCAAAATTTCAGAGTATCTTTAGGAGACCCTCCCGATGATACCACCCAGGTTTGGTGAAGTTTGGTTCATGAGGGCCAAAGTTATGGACCCTCAAATGTGTAGCCCACATCTCCTATTAGCTCCCATTGGAAACAATTGGGGATGGGGGCACCCCCTTTGGGAGTCCATAGCTTTGGACCCCCTGGACCAAACTTCACAAAACCTGGGTGGTATCAGTAGGAGACTCTGATGATAATACACACACCCCCCCCCGGCTTGGTGAAGTTCATGGGGGCCAAAGTTAAGTGAAGTTCATGGGGAGATGGACCCTCATCTCCTATTAGCTCCCATTGGAGTGTTTTTTCAAAAAGGTGCATATACCAGCAGGTCCAGGAAAATCCCATAATAAGGAATTTTCCTTTTGATTATCTGTATTCCTTTTGATTATCTGTAGTCATCCTGTGTCTGTGTGGAGCTGATTAGTCACTGTCTTGACTCTAGTGTTTTTCAAAACTGGCAGCCAAATTCTGTTCATTTTCATGGTTTCTTCCTTTCTGTTGAAATTGTCCATGTGCTTGTGGATTTCAATGGCTTCTCTGTGTAGTCTGACGTAGTGGTTGTCAGAGTGGTCCAGAATGTCTGTGTTTTCAAATAATATTCTGTGTCCACGTTGGTTTATCAAGTGTTCTGCTATTGCTGATTTTTCTGGCTGAAATAGTCTGCAGTGCCTTTCGTGTTCTTTGATTTATGTCTGAGCGCTGCGTTTGAACCACCAAATGCCAGCCACAGATGCAGGTGAAACGTCAGGAGAGAATGCTGCTAGAACACAGCCATATAGCCCGGAAACCACACAGCACCCCATTGTTTCCGGCCGTGAAAGCCTTTGACAATGCTTGGTACAGAATTTTCAGATTATTCAGGTGGGTAAAAAAAAAAAAAGCACGAAGCTGATGCTATTTGTTTGGAATCTGGAAAGGTCTTTGTCATTTCAAATTAAATCTTCATCTAGCATGAAATGCAGAGGATGTGTGTGATATACTTTTTGTTTGGACAAGAAAGATGAACAGTGCACTGTATTACATGGCTCTGGGTGGAATCTACATTGCCTGGAGCAAGACTGATAAGCACAGAAACCCATTATATTAATCAGTTGCTTTGTCTCCTGTGCTTTCGAGATAGAAAGTGGATCCATTAACTTCCAGATTCTAATGCATATTTTAAACTAAGGTTTCAAGATATGTCAGTGTCCCTCTCATAGAATTTGACCTATAGAAATCCAATTACATTTTAATCCAGGAATTAATCCAGGAAACATGGCATACTGTGTGGAATTCTTATGGGTTACTTCTGATGTAGTTAACATAGGGCTTTTCTGCATGGTTTTTTTTAAAAAAATGGTTCTGGTCCCGTAGTTTTGGTTCTGGTCCCATATGGTTTATGCCCTTATTTCCATAAAGGCATGTTTTTGTGCCTTTAGTTCTCATTTTTTTTCTCTTATTCCCCTCCCAGTTCTTTTGAGATCAATTTTACCCTGACTGGTTTTTTTTTGAAGTTGATTTTAGGTTGGCTTTTTCCTCATGCATAATGTTTATGTTGCCGCCCCGCCGCCCCACTCACATTCACTTCCAGTGGGTTTTTTGATTATAGGACTGTCAAGGTCAAATTACTTCCTTTCCTCCCCCCCCCCAACTGAAGACAAGTTTTTTTTAAAAAAAAATGGCATTAAAATAGTGATATTTGAGCCCTCTAACAATAGGCTTAGCCATTTCTCTGAATTCCCTCCTTTTCTGCAGGGACAACTTCCAGAGGCTTTCCCAGTGGTCAAACCTTGTGCCTTGGAAACATTTTTTGTGAAATCATTCTGCACTCCTTCTTTCCCCATGTCATTTGGATTTCCCCCCCTTGTCTCTTCAAGGAGCAGCAGTGGCGTAGGAGCAGCAGTGGCGTAGGAGATTAAGAGCTCGTGTATCTAATCTGGAGGAATCGGGTTTGATTCCCAGCTCTGCCGCCTGAGCTGTGGAGGCTTATCTGGGGAATTCACATTAGCCTGTACACTCCCACACATGCCAGCTAGGTGACCTTGGGCTAGTCACAGCTTCTTGGAGCTCTCTCAGCCCCACCTACCTCACAGGGTGTTTGTTGTGAGGGGGGAAGGGCAAGAAGATTGTAAGCCCCTTTGAGTCTCCTGCAGGAGAGAAAGGGGGGATATAAATCCAAACTCTTCTTCTTCTTCTTCAATTGCATTTATTCTGCACAATACAGCTGAAATCATATTATTTCTGGTGGCGGCGGTGTGTTATCTGTGACACAGAAGACCCCCCCTTTTGCACAGGAGGTGTTACTGCACAGTTACATTTTGGAGTGGCAGTTCAAAAATGCCTCAGCCTCTCAATTTTTGCTATTGAGAACTACCAACCCAAAATGGAAGCCAAAATGGCGTAGGTGCCATTATCTGAAGGAACTGAAGCATGTAGCCACCCACTTCCACGAAGAATTCCAATTTCCAACCAAATTTGATCTGCAGTAATGTACGATGATTACCTCAGCAGTCCTTAATTACATGCAGCAATTACTCCTAGTACTCTTTTCAATCACCCCAACTTCTCAGTGTTCTACTGCTGGTGCAACACCCCCCCCCCCCCAATTGCTCTCTGTTTTGGTGTTACATTGCTAGGTCAATATGAAATTGACAAAACTGATCCACTTGACTCTGCTTTTTTGTATCTCTGCCTCAACATTACATCATTATGTAGGCACGATTCAGATTAGAATTATTATTATTATGATTATAATAGAGCTGCCTCTCTATCTAGAGTTTCCGTTACAGCCACCTAGGCCAAGGGGCAAGGGAACTCTTCTCCCCTCAAGCCAGAGGGAAGAAAGAGAGGCAAAGGTTCCCAAACACAGACAAAAGTCTTACTCAGAATAAAAGCAGAGCTTATTTCTACACAGATCCCACCTAAATGAGAGCTGCCCCGAACTGTGAGAAAGGTCCAGGGTTTTTTAAAGGGTCTCTTTAGGGTACATCAAAGCAGAGCTACATGCGTAGTGATTTTAGGCTGCAACAAACTATCCCTCACAGTCAAACATTTGGTACAAGTTCCCAAGCAGCGCATTTCTAACCCAAGTGAATGTGAGAACAGCATTCTACAGCATCCTGGCTGCTCCGGCTATCACCGTATTGCAGGGTACTTCTTGTAACAACAGTAAGGGTCATCAAGTTCCTTGAGACGCTTGGTGGAAGGCGAGGACGGGGTGTTTGGGACATTCAGGTTGTTTTATGGCTATCTCTGCATGACCTGGAAAGGGTTATCTTCCAATAACAGTACCAGGCCCTATGGGCTGAGGGGCTCCCTGTCTGGGTAATTTGCTAAGGAATGTAGTTAGCCTAACCTAAGAGCAGTGGGAGAGATCTATCTAAGCAATACTACTATATTGATATCTTTATATTGTATTTCTTTAAAGCATAATTTCCAGTTCTTCAGCGTTGCTCACAATTAGTTTGATATGACCAAGATAAAAAAATTCTTTTGGAAACAGAGGAGAAGGGGGAGGAGAAAATGGCTGAAGGGGAGGTTGAGTAACTACATAGGGAATGGATGAAGTCCAGGTGTTTGGTGGAGTGGAGAAATAAAGACCATTTCAACTTGATTACATGCTCAAGGAAAGCCGCCTTGGAAACAGATGTTAAAAAACCATTAAAGTCCTTGCGGGAATAGTAGAGGAAAAATGAAACAAAACCATTTTTGAAACCTAAATGGAGGGGGGAAATGTGTGGAATTCAACAGAAAAAGATAGCATTTGGCAGTAAGATATGTTGTAAATGACTTGTGTGGAAAAATGCAAGTCTCTAGCTCCTTCCTTTGTGTAACTGCAAGAGGCTAGAGACTGGCTGGTGTATGTCTCTCTCAGGAAACTTGTACTGGAGGGATTCTCTCCTGCTCCCCCATGACTCTCACACTGAACTCCTAAGCTCAACTACCCTTGGAGTACCATTTGCATGCTGCAGGAGCAAGCCCCACAGGCAACCTGTGAACCTTTTTCAGGGTCGGCTTTCTAATGAGCTCTGCTTTATGGCTAAAAGCAGTGGGTCCACCCCAGGAGTCAGGCAGTAGCAAGCGACTGACTTGCTTCACTCCAGTAGAAACCCTCCCTGCGACCATGTGCTTTTAGTGCACTCACAAAAAAATAGATTTTCACACAGATAAAATCGCTAGTTCATAGAGTTACAATTGAAGTGTAGAAGGAAAGGAAAAGGGGGACAAGGATCCTTTCAGGCTTAATGACAGGCCGTTTTGGAGTGGGGAACAGAGTAGTAAGACAGTCCAATTAGTTAAAACCTTCATCCCGTTCCCAATCTGTTATCGACCGGGGCGGGGGGGGGGGGGGGGGGGATCAAGAGAGGAGTAGAGAAAGAGGCAGACCCAGTAAAAGTGAGCACACACCGTCCATTGGATAAAATGCTGGCCACAACTTGTTTATTAATTACAAACACCACTGGAGCAAAAGGTGCACCGTGGGGATAGATCTGAAGTGACTGGTACATTTGCCGACCCAACCACCCTATCCCCAGCAAGCCTGTTTGGGGGGACCCACTGAGATGGCAAAGGAAAGGGAGCATTCATGTGGGTGGTGGCCTTACCTGGTGTTCCCCCTTGCCACTGGGGGTGTAGACCAGCCACCCGCCCACTCTTGGGCAAGTGGCTTAATGGTCTGCCACAACCCCCAAACTTCTTAAGCTTGCGCTGACCCCTGACTATGCCCCCTCCCCCCAGCCACTGACGTGGTTGCCACTTGCCGAACTGACCCCTGCAACATTTCTGCCCACTGGGTAGCACATGGCTGGTTTGGTGTTCACCTCATGTATCCCCCCGCTGCTCCCTCCAGCCACCAACCCCCAGCGCCAGATAAATCCATGGTGCGCCTATAGATCTAGGGATTTTTAAAAATTGTTGTGAAATATTTTGAAGCTGTAATTTTTATGTCAGAGGCACGAGAAACCCTGGTCTGTGGCAGTCCTGAAGCTGAAATATTATTTGGGTCTCCTACTAGAGTCCTTTTTCATTGTTACTCTACAGCATTGAGGAAGTGAGCGTGGCCAGGGTCTCAGAACGCTTCCTGAAGATGTGAAGGCACAACAGGAAGTTGCTGCAGTGCAACGTGCCTGTTTTGTAGTAAAGTATTTGCTTGTCCCGTCAAGAAGTCATAAGTATTATTTTGGTACAGTGCCATTCATTCTGCATTAGCTGAGCTGAACTGAGTTGGAGAGACATTAATATTGTACAGCGAAGATTATAATCCACAGTTTTGTTGTTGTTGGCTATTATAATATCCTGCTGATTGATACTAAAATATGCTAATAGCATTCACATTTAAAAATTGAACAGGTTGTCAGGTATTCTTGAAGAAACTAAGAAAGCAGCAAATGTCAGCTAAGTGTCATTTATCTAAACAACTCGAAGATTTTGTTTTCAGAAAGACTCATTTTACTGGGCAACACTTTGACAAGGCTTTTAATGTCAATTCGCTGTGTTGTTGTTGTTGTTGGAACTGATAAGGCCAGAACTGCTGAAAAGGTCCCTGTGGCATCAAACAGTTTTTTCTGATTAATGATAAAAATTCAGTTAGATTGTATTATGGTACAAATTATTCTCTACTAGCAGTAAAGCCCGCTGTAGGGTAAGAAATACAGCAGGCCTAGATAGGGCGGGGGGTGAGGGCAGGTAGGGACCAGGAGGGCTTGCTAGGGGTAGGGGGAGTGTGAGGGCTTTTGACGCCCTGGAGCAGCAGCAGCAAGGCTTCACTGCCCCAGGGCAGGGACGGGAGAGGGCGGGCGGCTTGCTGGGGGTGGGAGAAAGGGGTTTTTTGGAGCCCCGAGCAGCAGTGGGAAGGCACTGCTTCTTCAGGGCAGGGATGGAATGTCCGAAAATGAACCCTCCACCAATAAGGGTCCTACTCCACATCCTACTCCAGTGATGGTGAATCTTTTCGAGACCGAGTGCCCAGATTGCAACCCAAAACCCACTTATTCATCGCTTGTAAGGATAAGGATGGGCTGGTGGAATTCCTTAGCCTCTTTGGGTACAATTTAATTTATTTATAGTTATTTAAGCAGCATAGTAAAGTAATATTTTCGTTGATTTGGGAGAAGGCACCCATCGATAAAGGAGAACTGGAGCAAGATGCTGGTATTACTATGGAAGTGATGGGCCCTGGATTTTGAGCCCATGGCTTCCAATTTCATACCGTTTAAACCTGCAACAGTGGGTGGTTTCAGACTCAAAATGGTGGCCTCCCCTGAGAAATATGTTTGTGAAGGACAAACTTCTGTCATGCTCTGATTTGATCAGAGGCCTTGATTGTAAGCATTGCCAGACACACACAACACAGATGCCAGAACGTAATGTGATTTGGTTGAGTGTTCACACCTAACCATATTGCAATTGATTTTTAGTCTGTGGACTCATAATCTCAGTAGAACATATTGCATCTATTTTTAGTGGTATAGGAAATGTTTGTGAAGGCAAGCAGCATCACTAAACTTATTGTTTGAATATGCGAGCTTGCATGGGTGACAACGCTCTGTAATTTGTTTACAACAAGATAATCTTGGAAAAGAAATGCCATTCTCTCTGTTGCATTATTTGCTCTTCAGCAGAATGCTTCTTTAAACTTGGCAGCAGAAGTGTTGAAAGAGAAAAGAAGAAAGTCCTGCAGTTCCATCTGTTTCCAGTTGCTTAGAACCGGCAGGGGATTCTTATTTGAAAGGGGGGGGGGGCAGTTCTTTATTTGAACACAACATCACGCCACTGAGAATCTAACCGAACCTTACAAACTGCACCAGGTCTCTACGAGGACTTGCAGCCTATGCTACAGTTCCTTCTTCCTAGTGGGAACTTGTGAGTGAGTATACAGGAGGGCCCAGTGCAAATTGGAACTGTTGCTTAGGAGAAGGAAAAATTTCTGCCATCTTCTGTGTGGATTTTGGCAGCTGAAACAGCCATGGGGGAAGTGCTGGTTTCTCTTTGGAGACTCAGGATGTGGAAGTATTGCTGTGCACATACTGGCTCCCAATGGAATTGTAGTGGAGTAACTAACACCCCCCCCCCTTGTCCCCCGGGCTGTGCTGTGGTTTTACTCATGAATTGTCATTGGGATCTAGCAGCTACAGTACAGTTGCAAGTCCTTGTGGCAAACTCTCATGGTTTGAAACATCTCTTTAGGCTTTGGGTTTTTAGACAGTTTCCTAGAACAAAACAAAAAAAAACCCCCTCAACATGTCTTTTTTCTTGTTTGTTTTATTTACAAAACAAACAGTGTGAAGTCGCAAAAGGAGGCATGGCCCCAAGTTTTGTTGAGTGAGATAAAAGTCTTCAGCTCATGCGGTAGTCCAGATAGATCAAGACGCCTAGAAACAGATTCTCAAGACTGATACATATACAGGTACATGATGCCATATAACATGTTTTAAGCAGAAGGAGAATGTTTGGGCTCAGAGTTCTGTCTGCATTAGAATGTGATTCTCTGTTTCTCATAATTAAAATATCCTGACAAGGAAGAAATTGTGGAATAAGCATGTGTTTTTATGTGTCTGTTTCCAGCATGATGGAGACAACAGAGTGGGTTAGCAGGGGTGTACTGCCCAGGAGGACATATGGGGTCAAATGTCTTTGGGCTGTGGGCATTTAGTCACATGGGGGGCTGAAAATCGCCCCTCACACTTCTCCTCCTTCCCCCTGGGTCCATACACTGACTTCAAGACCTGATGCAAGAAAACATTTTTTGGTCGTGGTGTGGGAAGGTGGCTGCCCCTACGGGAGGGTGGTGGTGGTGGAAAACTCAGATTTCGCACGAGGCTACATTTTCCCTAGATACGGCTTTGTTGGCCAGACACAGTGGAATCTAGACTGTCAAAGGTGATACCTTGTTAAATGTAGAGTAGCACCCAGTCAGGGCTAGGAATCAAGTCCCATAGCCATACGTGGGAACAACAGTTCACCTTGGACAGATTGCTGTATTCTGGGATGTGTTTACTGAGGCTGAAAGCATGCGCATTGCCCCTTTCAGACAAAATAGCAACCGGATCTAGAATAACATTTTACATTTTATCTCTACATGGTAAACCTCAACTTCTGGAAAGAACTGTAGTTTAATCCCTTTGTTTCCTTTTTGTGTTTTTTTATTACAAAAGCATGCCGTCGTCTACATGACAAATAGTGAAGTGTTGCCCTATCTAAATTATGGATTGGGGCCACATTTACCCAAAACAGATAGTTCTGCAAACTTGGAACACTCCCCAGGTTTTCAGAAAAATCTGAAGATTTAAAAATTTGAAGAGTTTAAATGTCCCCATGTCTGAACATTCAGCGGTGGCTGTGATGGTGGAGTTGGTGGGAGCCGTGGCAGATCTGGCAGCCAAGACTGAAGACCATGCTGAGCTTGCTGGAGCTCTGCTGGGCTTGCAGGCACTGGAGGCAATGGGAGGTGGTAGGAGATAGCAGCAGGTCTGGCAGCAGAGACCATATCTGCTCACTGGGAGCAGAGACAGAGCTGCTCCAGGCTTACTGATAGTGTAGGCCAAGGAGGGCAGGGATGGGGGGAGAAGCATATAGCCATGAAGCAGAGGCTGGACACCATGCCAGTCTCACTGAGGTGAGCCATATTGCTCTGAAAGCCGTGGGCGAGGGGAACAGACAGGGAGCCACATTGGACTCACTATAGGAGCAGCAGTGGCAGAGTGGTTAAGAGCAGGTGCATTCCAATCTGGAGGAACCAGGTTTGATTCCCCGCTCTGCCGCTTGAGCTGTGGAGGCTTATCTGGGGAATTCAGATTAGCCCAGTGACTAGCACCACACAACTGGGTCATACTTTTCCCAGGTAAAGGCTGCTGTGAGGGGGAGATAAAACTGAAGACAGAGCAGATAAATATAGGTTGGCTGTTGGGGAGAAGCAGGAAAAGGGGAGAGGCTGGGGGGCTTTCAGGAAAGGAAAAGAAAAATTAGGGTGAGTGGGAAATGAGATCCCTTCTTCAAGTTCCTGCATATCTCTAAAAATTAAGTGAAAAGTTTTAAGGTACAAGCATAGAGTGCATTAGATTCTTTGGCATAATTTCAGGCACTTTGTCCTCCTAGTTGATTCTACTTCCTTTTTTAAGTTAAACGTTTGTGACATTTTCCACAAAGCTGTGCTGAGCAACATGCTAGGATGTTGTGACTGTTGGCGTAAACAATTTCAACAAGCAAGACTAACTTCTTCAGATGAGGATAACATGACCTCTTGAGAACTCCACAGTCTGTATTCAGAAATGCTGAGCAAGGCTGTCACAATGGAGACTTCTGAGTTCTCAAAAACCAGATCAGTCAGGACATCATGGATATTCTATGGCAGAGATGCCCAACTCAATTGTTATGAGGGCTGGATATAACATAAATGTGACTTGGTTGGGCTGGGCTTGGGGGCTCACTGTGGGCTCACCAGTCTAGAACAGCTCTGGGGAGATTGTCAGCACTATGGACAGGGTGGTTGCCCTAGCTGGCGAACCTACAACAGGTTCACCAGTCCAGATCAGCACTGAGGAGGGGCTGTCTGTCTGCAGCCAGTCCAGAATGGCACTGGGGAGGTGGAGGATGGTGGTGAGTGCCAGAGCTGGCAATCCCATCATGGGTTTGACAATGCAGAGGGGGGGGGGGGTAGTGGGCTCACCAGGCCAAACCAGGAGATGGGGAGGGGGGTGTCTCAGCTGGCTCAAGCCCTCTCAAGGAGCTGGATTGGCCCCCCAACCTGCATGTTTGACACCTTTATTCTAAGGCATCTTGCTAAGGCCAACCATGACAACCTTATATAGTTTCATATGTAAGATTTTGTATTAAAATTATTTGCCTGCTAACTATGGTTACAGTTACACTGTACGTAAGCCTTACTTAAAACAATGATAATTTCCTGAATACATATGTGTCCAAGGTTAGAACTTAAGAATGTATTATACAATTTAGATTCATAGAGGGGAACTAGGTCAACTTATTTGGATTTGAATACATATTTGAAGCTCAAATTAATATCTTATTGTGGGGATCTTGTACACTGAATCATCTTCTAAGGCAGGTCAATTATATTTGAGGAATTTCCTGGTCTCATAATGGCAGCTTTTTTTTTTTTGCATTTGCTCTTCAAAGCATTCAAATTTCCTCTTGGATTAACATGTGATTTCATGGCCCTCTGGAGGGTAATTTGCCCATTGACTTTGCGGCATGACAGAACTTCCCCCTTGATATCTGTGTAGATGAATCTATGGGCACTTTCATGCATGCAGAGTAATGCACTTTCAATTGACTTGCACCATTTATTGTTGAAGGCTTTCGTGGCCGGAATCCTCTGAAGATGCCAGCCACAGATGCAGGCAAAACATCAGGAGAAAATGCTACTGGAACATGGCCATACAGTCCCGAAACCCCACAACACCTCCGACTTTCACAATTGTTTGCAAGTGGATTTTGCTATTTTGCACAGTAAAATCCAGCTGCAAAGTGCATTGAAAAGTGCATTATTCTGCATGTGCGGAAGTACCCAAAGTCTCAGTCATGCTTTTCCTCCTCTAAAGTCATACTTGGGAACATTAGTACATTTGCTTCTTGTCCGTGTCAGCTAAAGCTGAGTTTTATGCTGAATTCTTTTTGGCAAATGGTAAACAAAAAAAAAAGAAACACCTCAGAACTTGTCTAATAACTTACGTCTTGAGCAACTATTTTTCTTGGTAGTTTTTAAAAGATACATGGTTATATATTACATGAGTGACAGATGGACTCTTGTCTTCAAAATCTGAAAGCTTGTGTGTACCCATTTTCCTTCGTGTCATTCTGTAGCATTAGATTAAAGCTGCATGGGTCACTTGACATGCAATGAAAACCTGCATAAAAAGTTTGTCCTTACAGCAGCATTCTCAAGACATACCCTGTTTCTCCAAAAATAAGAGATCCTCTGAGAATAAGACGTAGTAGAGGTTTTGCTGAAGTGCTAAATATAAATATAAAACATCCCCCGAAAGCAAGACGTAGCAAAGTTTTTGTTTGGAAGCATGCCCGTCGAACAGAACACCAGAGCATGCAGCTGTGGAGTGGAAAAATAAGACATCCCCTGAAAATAAGACATAGCGCATCTTTGGGAGCAAAAATTAATATAAGACACTGTCTTATTTTAGGAGAAACACAGTATGCTACAATCTTCAAATATTTCAATTGTGTTAACTACAGTAGACCTTAATCTCTATTATAAATTTTACCCCCCAACTGCATGTAATAAACTAGTACATGAAATGTGATCCTTCCAAAACTCATGGCGCCAATTTGTGTGAATAGGGCAATGTCCATGTTTTCCAGCTTTATAACCTCAAAAATCACGATTTCTGATGGTGAGCACCGAAGCTGAAAATTACACATGTCTTATGCATATGGGACCATTGTAAGGACTGGACAGGGCGAAGGTGATATGAAAATCTTGAATTTTAAAGCGGAGTACCCATGCTTTTACACATTTGTTGTGTTTTATGCACGGACACAGAAACAGACACAGAAATGATGAATGTGCTATATAAATGCTTTACACTTCAAGCACTTAGTGTTGTTATTTGGAGTACTTTAGGTGAACAGGGTCAAGTACTGGGCTATTTAGTGGGGTTTTTTTTCAGTCTGTAACCAAAGTTTTTTCTCCTGATAACAATATTGAAGTGCATATAATCCTGGAATGGCTAGTATTGTGTGTCATTTGTAGAACTGCAGGTTGAAAAGGCTGGTGGTTGAGTAATGACTTAATTTTGATGGGGGAATGGCTTCCAGGAACCAATGCAGCATATGTTCAGATGATTTGACAGGATAATCTCATTAATCTGAATTCTAAGGTGCTACACACCTTGCAGCTGTGAGTCCAGAACAATGAATTCTGTGTAACAGTTTATAAAAGCAGTCATATAACCCAAAGATTACATCTATACATTTTTTCCCCTAAACTCTGTCGATCAACATCTGGGCATCTGAGGCTGGAACCTGGGGGTTTGGCAGGATATGGTTCTTCTCCTTACAAAACAAAAACTTGGTGATCCAAGATTCTGTACTGGGAATCTGCTGGGAGCTTATAGTCCAGTCCAAGTGGGGAGGGCAAATGGGGTTTGGGAGTAGTGGAGGGCTGCGCTATCATGTCCCCCCCCCCTCTCTGTTGCCATAAAGGGCACCCGTGCTGGCATATAGAGCAAAGACACTGGCTCCTGGTCACCCAACAGGTCCATGGCAGGCTAGCCTGGAAGGGGGTGCAGCCACAGGGCTTCGCTGGCATTTGAGCAGATGCTGGTGTGGGGGAAGGGGGCAGCTGGGGTGTTCCACTAGTGTTCCAGCCTGGGAACGCTGCCCTCCATGACTGCAGACTTACACCAGCTACGGAGTGATTCGGGCAGCAGAAGGGTTCTCAAATTTCCCTCCTTTCTGCACTGCCTGAAGCCCCTTTGGAGGTGGTGTGGCGCTGCCTTCACCATGCTGTCCCAGGTGGTACCCCCCCCCCTCCGATCTTGATTACACTGTTAGGGTACCATCTTTATTATTTATATTATCTTAGGGATTTTAATCTATTTTAACTGTTTATACACACACACACCCCTGTTATTAGCTGCCCCAAATCTCCCTGTAGTGTATTTATTTTATTTATTTGTTATATTTATATCCTGCCCTATCCCTGAAGTTAGGGGTAGGTGGGGTATAAATAAAAAATATAAACAAACAAGCATTCTATACATTCTTCCAGATTCCATCTGGAGACAGGGAAAGTGCATAGCACAAAGAAGAAATCAAAGCACAATTCCTTTCTAGTGCTGACTGAGGAAAGTAGCTTCCTTCCTTCTTCCTTCCTTCCTTCCTTCCTTCCTTCCTTCCTTCCTTCCTTCCTTCCTTCCTTCCTTCCTTCCTTCCTTCCTTCCTTCCTTCCTTCCTTCCTTCCTTCCTTCCTTCCTTCCTTCCCTTTCTATTTGTCCCACTCCCCGGCTTTCCCTCCATGATTTCTCATCTGACTTCGGTCCTTCATAATTGTTACTGTGACAACATCATCTTCTTGATTTAAAAAAAATATTGTGGCATTTGAAATATGAGCAAAAATATTGTGGCCTGAACTTTCTAAAATAAAAACTTAATTCATAAGTATTTGGCAGAATGGAACAAGCATAGAAATGGCATGGTGTGCAGTGAACTAGATTGGGAAGAAAGTATCAGCCAAGTTCCCCTCTCTCCTGCAAGAATTCAATTCCTTATATTGCTAGTAAACAGAGTATGTCTGCATGAGCCCCCATGAAGAAAGCAACCTTAGAGAAGGACTAATGTTCAAAGTGAGAGAACTAAGGAGTCGTCAACAATCTCTAAAATAACAAAATCGCCTCCTTCTCTGTTGTTCGTCCCATGTTCTGAGATTTGCTTCTAGTGATTTATGGAACCTCAGAAATGCATAAGAGCAAAGTGGGATTATGATGTGCGAAGATAGAATTGGTAGAAATGTCTACTTTGTCATCAGGTGACTTAAGAACATGTAGAATGTTTTTCCTGTAGAAAAGCATTCATTCACTCACATGAGCATTTTCAGTCTGAAGTGGTACAGCCAAGGTACTGATTTACCATCTCAATGAGAACTAAGACAACTAGGCTTTTAGAAGAATTCTATTAACAACCTGCCATTTCTTTTTGCACTAGGTAATGGAAATGTATCTTCCATTCTGTGGGATTGCCATCTCTAATGCTCAGCTGTTCGCTGCTTCCAGGAAGGAGTATGATAGAAGCAGGGTAAGGTACAAAATAGTAACTTGGACAATACCCAATTACTTTTATATTTTTCTTTCATTTATGTATCAGCTACTCATAATCATACACATTTGCAGATTAATCATCCCTTATTTCCCAATAAATTGTTGATGCTTTGGTTAGTGAACGTTCCACAGGGAAGATACACTTAACATAGACAGTTTGGCTGATCAGTGTTTGCGTTTTGCTGTCAATTTCATGGACTTCTCCACACAACCAAAATAAAACGTTTTTAGGAAGGAAATAAAACTATTCCTCCGAGGAGCTTCCAACGATTTTTGGCCCCAAATGTTTTATTTCCAGCATGAAATTTTTAAAAATCCCTCCTGTTTCCCAGCGATTCTTTTGTTGAAAGGTTTGAAAATGTTTTGGCTTGCTGTGTGTATCTTTTTAAACCATTTCCCCAGCCTCTCTGCAGTCTCCGGACATCTTCCTTGGTGCCGTTTTTTGAGCTTGTTCTGTCACCTTGCCTGTTTATGTTCATCAGGTTTTTTAAAAAAAATTTGGGGTGGTATCTTTGAAGCTTTGAATGCATGATCTACGAAGTGTTGTAGCACAGGGCTTTGAAGCATCAAAGCATCAAATCCACGGAGAACTAAAAAAATACGGAATAAGCACAAAATGACAGCCAGGAATCGTATTAAGGGGGTGAGTGCGAACGAACGGGGGTATTGAAAACATTTGCAAATGTTTTGCAAACATTTTCATTGACTTTTGCTGAAAAGGCCAATGTTTTGCTCTCTTAGCCAAAGTAAAAACCTTGTTGTATAAGGGTTCAACTGGACAATATGTGTGACATGAGGTAGGTCATGGGTTCCCCAACTCAACCCAATATGTCAAAGAACTAATATTCTGTGGGGTCAGATTTAGCTCAGAAGTGTGTCATGGAACAAGGAGGGGTTTCAGCCTTCTTCCTAGTGCCATTTTCCTGTGCTGAAATGGCAGGAGACAGGCTGCTCCCCCCCCCCCCCCCCCACTGCACTTAGAACACAGGGAGCCCCACAGTGGGGCAAACGTCTCTCACCCCACTACAGTTCTTTCAGCTTGGGAAAATGATGTAGGAGGGAAGATTGAGGCCCCTCATCATCCTGTGCCATACCAGTTGAATCTGGCCCTGCAGTGCTTGGGAATGGAGAAATAATGAACTCACATTTCAGGCACTCTCTTTTTCCTCCAGTGACACAGTCTGCTGGGACTGAAGAAAATGTCTTGGTCCATCCCGCACAGCGCAAATGAAACGTTTTAAGGCTGAAATATAAATCATTTCCTGTTGGAATTATGCAGAGTTTCCATTTTGAAAACTTTTTTTTTAAAAAAACCTTCCTTACAGTGTTTTATATCGAAAGCTGTTTTCACCATGGCTCTGGCTCTATGTTGAAAGTACACAGTACAAATATAAATAAAGTCAAATCCCACTACACCACACTGGATCTCAGAATTTGGGGCTCTAAAGTTAACATGGAACAGTCTATTCTAGAATCAGTTCAGTTATTTTCTGATATCTTAAATCACTTGTGTGGAACCTTGAAGTGGCTCCTCACTGGGAACCAACAGTCTCATTGAGTGCTGTGTGGTTTCCGGGCTGTATGGCCGTGTTCTAGCAGCATTCTCTCCTGACGTTTCGCCTGCGTCTGTGGCTGGCATCTTCAGAGGATCTGATGTTGGGAAAGCAAGTGGAGTATATATCTGTTGGAGTGTCAGGGTGGGTGGAAACCTTGTCTCCACCCACTGGGCTACTCAACTCCCACTGCCTCTATCAAATCTAGATACCAACCAGAGCTGCCAAATCAGGAAAAAACCTAAAACCTTTCGAGAAATACAACATATGTTATTCGACGTGAAAGCCTTCGACAGTCTCATTGAGTTCACTGAAACTGGGCCAGGATCTGTGATAAGGACAGGATCTGTGATGAGGCTTTTTCCCTTCTCCTGCAGCTGAATTTAATTTGTGAGAAATTGTATAAAATTAATAACTGTTGGATACAAAAATTCCACAGGCACTGATTCATTACCCAGCTTTCCATCTGTACATGCAGGCCTTGCTCGAGGTGGTTAATGATCTCTTTGAGGAACAGACAGACTTAGAGAAAATTGTGAAGAAAATTATGCACCGAGCCCAAACTCTACTGAAGTGTGAACGTTGCTCAGTATTGCTTCTTGAGGACATTGAATCTCCGGTAAGCAGTCCTTTTTGAAAATATATCGTATATTAAAAGGCATGTTTTTTGCTTTTCTGTGCTCTGTCTTACAGCTCTTGTTAAGATGCAAGATTTTTGTTAAATATACCAATTTAGAGTTTCATCTTCCCAGAGCATCTTCCCGAAGCTCCGTAGCTTTGTGAGGGGCCAGAAATCTCAAACAGAGAATTTTCTGCAACCTCAGCAAACTACAGCCCCCAAGCTTATAAGGAAGACAGCCTTGTAATGATTAAACTGATATAAAACCAGTATAAAGTTGTCATGTAGACAGGTCAATAGTAGTAGAATTTAACTTATTTTACTGTGAGTTTTCCACAATGCGATTTCTTAATCTCCATTGAAATACAAACTAAGTAGAAGATCACCTGATTCTAAAGCCAGAATTTCTTTGATACGCTTTGGCCCATTCTGCACGGGCCAATTAAAATGGGTTGGGCCCCCTTTGAAAAATGTATGTGTGTGTGTTCCATAATTCATGTTTTGTTAATCTTTGGCCACGAACAGTCAAAATCTACCTACCGACTTTTAACTGTGTGTAGGGCATGTTGTCTTGGAATATTACCTCATGTAAAAATAATTCCCTACATCTAAAAGACTTAACACAATAGAAGAAATGATCCGGCCCATCTCATGCCCTGTTGCGCTAGTATTCCGCTTTCAGGAGGCCTTTCTTTTAATGCACGAAACATTTTAAAATGAAATTCCTCAGATGCATTCTGTCCCTTCTGCTGCTTCAGGAATTTGCTTCCTTATTCTGCAGCGGTCTCAGTGTACATCCTGACCGCTGCTAGCATAAATGGTAACAAAAAATGTAGTCCCTGAAACAGAACGTGCTTCATTATAAGAAAATCTTCCTGCGTTAGGGGATTTGAACTACTTTTGCTGTTTACCATGACAGCAGCAGCCACCTCCCCTCAGTTCTGATGGCCTTGCTTGCCTTTATCTACCTAATTGTGTGGTTTATAAGTGAATTGCAGGCCAGACATCTACTGCAAATGCTGGCGTCAGAGTGTATCCCAAGGATGCCTGCAGGGCTGGAAGAGGCAGACAGAATAGATATGGGGTACTGTAGCTGAACTAGGCTCCTATCTTCCTTGAATGTTAATACATGCTGACAGGGGCTGGAATCATGAGCCATGTAAGAGATAAAGCAAGCTGTTTCTGATGTGATTTTTTAAAAAATCATGCTTCTCTTTAGTAAACTTACAGGACTGGACAGAGGCCAAACTCCTGTCGCCTGTGGCGATTTCCTACTCACTTGGAACGAATGACATCAGTTGGACTCTGTCACTGTGATGATTAAAAAACACAAGATATTTTTGAAATTAACTACTTGTGGGTTTTTCCCCAGCTACCAACAATTAATTGTGTGGTGTGGAAATGTCTGTCTGCTTGTCTAATCTGGAATTATCTTCTTCAGGCTTTAAAGTAAATTTCTCTGAAATTTGTTAGCAGAGGTTTTTATATTATGTATCATTGTTTCACCTTATGCCTTCATTCAATTTTGCCAATAGTAGATTTTTTAAAAACTGGTTTTTTAAGCTCTTGAGTGAAGGCTTGGAGCATATTTATATTAGTACAGGGATGTCCAACTCTGGCGCTTCAGATGTTGATGGACTACAATTCCCATCAGCCCCTGCGTGCATGGTCAATTGACCATGCCGCAGGAGCTGATGGGAATTGTAGTCCATCAACATCTGAAGCGCCAGAGTTGGACATCCTGTATTAGTGCAACCAGGTAGATCCATATACCTTGCCTTTGTGATACTTTGTTACTTTGCTATGATCCCACTTCTGTATTGTTTACAGTAGACCTTCCCATAAATAATTGGTTTGCTTCATTCTCTGATTCCATGATCCTAATCCAATTGTGGTGTTCATTGGTTGTTTTCTGCTGTCTGGTTATCCTGATTTATATCCTGCAATCTGCCTTGAGTCTCAGCAAGAAAGGAAGACTACAGAATGAACAGATATGTAAAAAACATGAAATTGCTATTTGGATTTAGGGCCTAATACAGGATATGTTTATTTACTAGATGACTCTGGGGACGATTATCCATGGGGCAGCTGCTGCACTCATAAGAACATAAGAACTAGCCAGCTGGATCAGACCAGAGTCCATCTAGTCCAGCATTCTGCCACTCGCAGTGGCCCACCAGGTGCTTTTGGAGCTCACATGCAGGATGTGAAAGCAATGGCCTTCTTCTGCTGCTGCTGCTCCTGAGCACCTGGTCTGCTAAGGCATTTGCAATCTGAGATCAAGGAGGATCAAGATTGGTAGCCATAGATCGACTTCTCCTCCATAAATCTGTCCAAGCCCGTTTTAAAGCTATCCAGGTTAGTGGCCATCACCACCTCCTGTGGCAGCATATTCCAAACACCAATCACACGTAGTGTGAAGAAGTGTTTCCTTTTATTAGTCCTAATTCTTCCCCCCAGCATTTTCAATGAATGCCCCCTGGTTCTAGTATTGTGAGAAAGAGAGAAAAATTTCTCTCTGTCAACATTTTCTACCCCATGCATAATTTTATAGACTCCAATCATATCCCCCCTCAGACGTCTCCTCTCCAAACTAAAGAGTCCCAAACGCTGCAGCCTCTCCTCATCAGGAAGGTGCTCCAATCCTTCAATCATCCTTGTTGCCCTTCTCTGCACTTTTTCTATCTCTTCGATATCCTTTTTGAGATGTGACCAGAACTGGACACAGTACTCCCAAGTGTGGTCGCACCACGTTTATATAAAAGGCATGACAATCCTTGCAGTTTTATTATCAACTCCTTTTCCTAATTATCCCCAGCATAGGGTTTGCCTTTTCACAGCTGCCATGCATTGAGTTGACATTCCCATGGAACTATCAACTAAGGCAGCCCAAATCCCTTTCTGGTCTGTGACTGATAGCACTGACCCCTGTAGCTTGTATGTGAAGTTTGGATTTTTTGCCCCTGTGTGCATCACTTTACATTTTGCTACATTGAACTGCATTTGCCATTTCTTAGTCCACTCACCTAATTTATCAAGGTCCGCTTGGAGCTCTTCGTAATCCTTTGCGGTTCTCACCACCCTACATAATTTGGTATCATCTGCAAACTTGGCCACCACGCTACCCACCCCTACTTCCAGGTCATTTATGAATAAGTTAAAGAGCACTGGTCCCAATATGGATCCTTGGGGGACACCACTCCCCACATCTCTCCATTGTGAGAACTTCCCATTTATACCCACCCTTATACCCTTCCCATTTATACCCTTCCCACCCTTATACCCTTCCTACCCTTATACCCTTCCCATTTATACCCACTCCAGTAGCTGGAGCGTGTTGCAGCAAGAAATTGTGTCTCCCCTGTGCACGCACTGGGAGTAGAAGCATGTCGGGGCAAAAAATCTTGTCCCGATGTGCTTCCTCTTGCCCCGCCTGTGCTTTTCACTTTCACTTTCACTTTTCACTTCTGGAGTGACTTTTGCGCCAGAGTGAGGCAAGGGTGGGGAAGAGTTAGCTGTGGGTAATCGGTCTGGGTTTCCTGAACCCAACTTGGTTTCCCTGCACAAATCTCATTGTTTTCACGCTGAAAATGGTGTAAAGCTCCCTTCTCCCAATGTAGTAGTTCAAGCCTGAAAAGACTCCCTCTGATCTGTAGAATAACATTGCTGCGGCTGGTGTGTGACTGCAGGGAAAACAGGTTGAGTTTGGGAAACCCAGAGTCATCCAGTGAGTAAACATAATGTGTATTTTGGCCCTTGGAAAATTTGATTTGTGCCATCGATTGGGGAGGGGGGGCGCTGATTTGGGAATAAAGTTCACACAGGGCTGCTTTAGAGAAGAAATAGAAGCCAATCACTGTTGAGGAACTCCTTAATAGGAAGGGAAAAGAAGAATAAGCACTCTAGCCATCTCTTTTGTAGTTCTACTGCAGTGGCGTAGTGGTTAAGAGCAGGTGTACTCTAATCTGGAGGAACCGGGTTTGATTTCCCACTCTGCCGCCTGAGCTGTGGAGGCTTCTCTGGGGAATTCAGATTAGCCTGTGCACTCCAACACACGCCAGCTGGGTGACCTTGGGCTAGTCACAGCTCTTCTGAGCTCTTTCAGCCCCACCTACCTCACAGGGTGTTTGTTACAAGGGGGGAAGGGAAAGGAGTTTGTAAGCCCCCTCGAGTCTCCTTACAGGAGAGAAAGGGAGGATATAAATCCAACTCTTCTCCTCCTCCTCCTCCTCTGAAAGCACTAGTGTGCTCTATAGTATACAAAGAACCATTGCAGTCCTTATGCTGAGTCAGACTATTAATCTTTCAAGTCCTGCATTATCTACTTTGACCAACAGTATCTCTTCAAGTCTTTAGAGTTAGACAAAAGACTGTTCCCAAAGACTGTTAAACATCATTTAACTGGCTGTGATGGGATCTAAATTTCAAATTGCTCACATTCATTCCAAATGTCCTGTCCTATATTTAGGGTTGTTTATGCTTCAGTGCATGGAATGTATGGGAAGTTCATGCAATGGATTTAACATTATAGGGTGTCATCCATCTGCTTTCATAAATATATGCCTGGGGTGGGGGGAATGTTTATTCCTTTATCAGTATGTTTCACAATGAAAGAACTACTGATGGGATAACAACAATGCTAAAAATGCTAAGAGAAGGTCAGTGAACTTGAGATATGCCCCAGGGTTGTGATTCTAACACTTGTCTGGGAAGTTGGAATTCATTCAGAATTATTTAACCAATGCTGAAAACGGCGTGCTGTATGCTGGGGTGAAGAAGTTGTTGGCCCCAGTATGGAAAAAATTGTAACCTCTACCTATGAAGATGTTGGTGTGTCAACAAATAAAATGGTGGGGAGGATGAAATATGAGAATAATACTTGACCAGATACACTCGGAACTTATTATGGTCCTGTGCCACTCAAGTATGTGAGAGATTCACCTTGGGCTTGGCTGGTGGCTGTGGTGGTCTGGGAGGCCATAATGGGAAAAAGGGGCTGTCAGGGTCCCTTCTGGCTCATTGTAAAGCTCATTAGAGCTAGACCAGTGGTTCTCAACCTTCCTAATGCTGTGACCCTTAATACAGTTCCTCATGTTGTGGTGACCCCCAACCCTAACATTTATCCATTTTACAGATGGAGAACACTGATGCAGAGAGTCTTAGGCGACCCCTGTGAAAAGGTCATTTGACCCCCAAAGGGGTCACGAGCCACAGGTTGAGAACCACTGAGCTAGACCCTGGCTGGGGAATCTCAGAGCTTGGACCTGACTGTGGATCCCTGCCTGCATGCTCTGCCAGAACCTCTGGACCTGGTCCTACAGGGACTAGTGACTGGTCAGGCTGTCCTCTCCATCTGAGTCTTCCTCTGAGGGATCTCCACCTAGACCAGACTGAGCCATAACACTTGGTTGCGGGTTAAAATCTGGTCCCATGATGCCAAGTAGGATGGTCTGGTGTGCTATTGTCATCTTGTGTGTTGGAAGATGCCTGTTGGTCTTACATAAGCTGAAACTCATTACATATATCTACATCTATATATACGTCTTTACTCTTTTTTTTTCCTTCTGGCAGGTGGTGAAATTTACCAAATCGTTTGAGCTGATGTCTCCAAAGTGCAGTGCAGATACTGAGAACAGGTTAGATTTCATATATTTATACTGAAACTAGTTGTTCACCCTGTTTAATTAATTAATTAATCATTAAAACGTTTATATCCTACCTTTCCTTTTGGTTCCACGTGGCTTACAATAAATGTCAAAACATCCTTAGTTGAAGCTAAAGACAAAATCACTCTCTCCAAAGAGTTTAGGAAAACTTTTCAGCTATTAGATTTAGCTGAAAAAGCTGCTTGAAATTATTTGTGTGGGTTTTTTTTTAAGGAAGCCCAAATGTAGAGCTTTCCTGTATAAAATATTTATTGTGCGTTTACTCATTTGCTGAACACATATACAACTTCCCTTAATCATTGTCTTCTTTTGCAGAGTGTTGAACATTTTCATGTTCTCAAATTACAATATGCTGCATCTAAGAAAATATAATTCTTCCCCCAAATTATGCACATTGTTAATAATGCAGTCACTATGCAGAATGTCGTTTTTCGGGAACCATAAACTCCTCCTCTTAGATATTGTTTATGATGTTAGGAATGAATTTAACAATTAATTATATCCTACATGGTTTCCTCTTCATCATCAATCACACTTATTTTCTGCAGTTTTGCAGCATAACATGTTTCTGGACAATTCACTGTGCCTGCTCATGTGGTTAGTGATAAGCACCATGAACCAAGCCTTCTCCCGCTCCCTGCTCACACCATTTTATTACTTTGGTTAGGTTTTGGATTCTCCCACTCCACCACCACCACTGCCCAGTTGTCAAAATCATTATTATTTTCCATCTTTAAAGGCAATGTCTTCTTTGCCCAGGACGCCTCAACAGAGAATTGCTTATGTTAGCTGCATAAAAGTTGAAACCCACAAGAAAAGTGCCAATATTCTTGCCCATTCAAGAAATAGTCAGATTCACAAAGGTCAATTAGTTTGCAGGTTTCAGATTTAATGTTTGGCCTTCAGATATGTTTTCACAGGCATGTGTGTTTGTTCTTAGATACCTGCATGCATTATATTCATTTATACTGTAATTGTGGGAGAGCATTGATAAAAGTTACGTGAGATACAAGACAAAAGGGTTTGATAGGCGGTTTGTAGAGAAGTGTCAATTAATAGTGTGAAAGCTGGCTTAGATGTGACAGGCCTGTAACCCACTACATCCCATGAACCATACATGATAAGATCTGTTTCGCTCAGTAAAAATAGAGAGGGCAAAGCAGCTTCGCTACTGTTCTCAGGTGTACATCTCAATCCTATGAGTGTTTCTAGCAAAGGAAACCATCACAATTAGTATGACTAAGCGTGGCCAGATGGGCACACTTCTCCTTGTATTCTCAGGAGGCTGCGCTTACTTGAAAATCATTGCAAATACACTTGTCCATAACAACAGCAACAAAAAGTTTTAGATCATTTTTCCAAAGAACTGGCTAAATCAACAGAGAATGGCTCAGTGGAATTGTGGTTATCAGCAGCAGAACAATACCTAGGAGAGATAGATTTTGAGAAACATATCCATATAATTCTCTGTTTCAGAAGTAATTAAGGAGATCCATTTGAGACATCTGTGTTACCTGTTCCGGATGCTATGCAAATACCCAGTGAACACAGCTATATGTATTCTGTGAAAAGGTGTAAATATAATGCTGAATTATCAGTGTTCTTAGAATTCCTTGCAGAGAAGCTATTAGAGTAACATTTATTTATTTGTCACATTTGTACTTTACCATTTCACCTGTATGAGGAGGACAGCATATAACAGGTGGGAGTGGAAAAGAGTTTATCCCATTTTTTATCCTCACAGAAATCCTGTGAAGCAGGTTTAAGTTTGAGAGTCAACATGGTATAGTGGGTAAGAGCGGTGGACTCTGGAGAACTGGATTTGATTCTCTGCCTGAGCAGCAGACTAATCTGATGAACCGGATTTGTTTCCACACTCTCGCATGAAACCTGCTGGGTGACCTTGAACTAGTCACAGGCCCCTTCTGCACATGCAGAATAATGCACTTTCAATCCACTTTCACAATTGTTTGCTAGTGGATGTTGCTGTTCTGCATAGTAAAATCCAGCTGCAAAGTATATTGAAAGTGCATTGGAAGTGCATTATTCTGCATGAGGGGAAGGGGCCACAGTTCTTTCAGAACTCTCTCAGCCCTGCCTGTCTCACAAGGTGTTTGTTGTGGGGAGAGGAAGGGAATGAGTTTGTAAGCTGCTTTTGGACTCTTCAGGAGAGAAAGGCAGGGTATAAATCCAACTGTTGTTCTTAAGTGAGATATGGAAGCTGGCCTGTGTAAACGGCATGTCTGAGCAGGTATTGTTCAATCCCAGGTTTCCCTGTACAAATCTACCGTGTTTCCTCAAAAATAAGACAGTGTCTTATATTAATTTTTGCTCCCAAACATGCGCTATGTCTTATTTTCAGGGGATGTCTTATTTTTCTGTGTTCTGTTCATCGGGCATGCTTCCAAACAAAAACTTTGCTACGTCTTGCTTTCGGGGGATGCCTTATATTTCGCACTACGTCTTATTTTCAGGGGATGTCTTATATTCGGGGAAACAGGGTAGCACTTGGTCCTTTCTACCACAGCAGATTTGGTTTTCTAAAAAAAACGTTAAATGCTTTATCTGCAGTGCAGCCAGCCTCTTAGTTTAATACCCCCAGGATATGTGAAACATGCCCATAATTCTGTGGACCCTCAGAATTTTCTAGGTATCCTCTTTCCTGCCCATTAGTTCACAGCGAATAGCTATATCCCACTAATAGACAGGCGTGTTCCTATATAAATCCAATAAGACCTCTCAAGGGAATAGCTGTTAGAAATAAATTTGCTGGAGATGCAGGCAGCCTCCTTTTAGATCTTCCACTATCATGTTTTCTTGCTTTGTCAACTGTGAATGTATTTGCTGCTTCCAAACACTTGTCACACATAATCTAATGTTCATTTAATCAGCCTCTCATATAATAATAATAATAATAATAATAATGTCCAGATCTAAATCTTTTCCTGCTTCATGATGGATTTTGCAAGATGCCCAATTATGAGCGTGTGCTTCAGTCATTGGATTCTTGCCCTCAAAGACTCTCTTCCTCTCAAGTTCACGAGGTTGCCGAAATAAATCTCGGTATATTTCACCAGATTTTTGCATTTTCACATTTTTAAATTTAGGTTTTTAAATTTCCATTAAAGTAGATGGGTATAACTGAGTTGTTGCTTCCACTGACAACATGAGTGAAAATGTTTAGACTTCCGTCTTCTCTTTTTCTTTCTTCCTGTTAGGTTTTATTTATAACTTTTTCAAACAGTTAAGGACATTTTTGCTTATAAATAGAGAACGTATGTGAATGTCAGCAAATGGACAATTCTGTAGCCAACGAAACTATTCCCTTTATTGTGGCCGGTAGATCTAGCAGTTTTGTTACTTATTTTCTCTCTTCATCTTAGTACGCTTTGCTCTGAAATCGGTAATTATAGTTTTTTATTCAAACTGGTCAGATAAGTTCTTTCATTTTTTCTTAAGTTATTTTGTTGCTTATGATTTAAAACATTCGCTAAATGTTGCTTTCCCACCCAGTTACATAATGGCTTAGGCCGTTTCCGCATGGCCCATATCACGGCTGACACAGGGGTGGTAAAGCGCCGCCCCAGGCGCCCGTTATCTGGCGCCGCTGCTACCGCTGCCAGCGAAAGCGGTATTCGGCTCTTCCCCCCCCCAGAGGCGTCGGCGCCCTAAACAACAACCCTTTAAAGGGTTGTTGTTTTGGGAAGCGTCTTCCAGCGGCCTTGGTCGCGAGCGCGCCCGGCGGGCACTCATCTGCTCTCCTTCCCACTTACGTTGTCCCGGTGGAGTAGCCTGCTGCCCGTGGAAGCCCATGCAGCTGTCCTCCGACCTCCAGGAGTCGGAGGACGGCGTCTTGGCGACCAGGTATCGCTGAAATGAAGAGGAAGATGGCTCGATGAAATGGAACCCGCCCGGCCCGTCTGGCGGCCTCTGCTCGGCCCGTTCATGCGAACGGGCTGTGCATGCCTTGGCGGAACTCTGCTTGGCGTGGGGCTGACGGAAAACGATCTTGAAGCGTATAATGGATAGACTCTGGAAAAGGAGTTATTGGAGATGAATGCCTCGATTCCTTGTCTCACCCACATATTGAGCTAAAATATTTTGATTTAATCCATTCTTCTTCTGTTATATACTCTGGGGCAAATCAAGTTAAAATTGAGAGACTTCATTGTAACTGGTTTATGAACAGGGCTGAATTTTGACATTACTTAAGAAAAAATTATTTAGCAGTCTTTGTTGTGAGAATGAAACAGTACTGGTGCTAACATAACATAGCTTTAAAAAGGGGCTTGGACAGATTTATGGAGAAGTCGATCTATGGCTACCAATCTTGATCCTCCTTGATCTCAGATTGCAAATGCCTTAGCAGACCAGGTGCTCAGCAGCAGCAGCAGCAGAAGGCCATTGCTTTCATGTCCTGCATGTGAGCTCCCAAAGGCATCTGGTGGGCTACTGCGAGTAGCAGAGAGCTGGACTAGATGGACTCTGGTCTGATCCAGCAGGCTAGTTCTTATGTTCTTAACAAATGAAATATTTTCTTTCCTTTTTACTTCAAAGGTAGAATAGATCACTGCAAATTTCAGTAGGTTTCTGCTGTGTTGTCCCTGTCCTGTGCAGAAACCATAAAGATAATTTAAGTATCTGCATTACTACCTTCTTTATTTCCAGACTTTTGCATAGTTATAGGGAAGTCATGCATAATAAGTTGATACAGATGTTTGAGATTCATTTCTCAGCAGATGGCCTTTTGAGATACTACAACATCTGGATTTCTATGTAGAGTTCTGTTATACAACTGTTGTCTGTTATTTTGTGCCTAAAGCCACTGAGCTGCTCTGAATTTGTATAGGTATGAGGCTATGCTTGCCAGACTTGTGGATAAATAGAATTATGCAGAAGGGCTTTCACACAACAGTGACTATCCTCTTTTCTTCCTTTGCTGTTCTTTTGTGATAGTTTGAAAGACAGCATGGAGAAACCAACATCATCTTATTCCGACTGGCTAGTAAATAATAGCATTGCTGAACTCGTAGCTTCCACGGGCCTCCCAGTGAACATCAGTGATGCATGTCAAGATCCTCGCTTTGATGCAGAAGTAAGATATCTTTTATGTTTAAACACATAGTTTTGTATCCTTTTGAAGCTCAGAGTCATAGACTAAATTCTGTGACCTTGGTCACAATCCCAAGGCTCATGTTATCAATGGACAGGCAGTGTATATGTTGAAAAGAGCTGGCTGTCATTTATTCTAGGCAAAGTTTGCTTTTCAACGTGTCCTCCATTTAATTTAGTCACAAATGGCTAGAAACCTTCAGCTAAATTATCAGCTAGTTCATTCACATCAATTTGTAGAATTCTGTGCTATTTCTGTTCTTTGTCAGTTTAGGATTATCAGCTCACAACGTAGCAGTGAAAATAAAAGCCACATCTGGCCAACTCTCTTGCCTCTTGTTTCTAAACTTCTAGGATCCACTGCATCATCCAATCTTGGTGCTCTGCTTGGCGCTTTGGGGCCTATAGTTTCTTACCCTATGAACACCCTGCCTGCTTACTAGCAATTCATAGCCCCTCTTATCTCGAGATCCTGTGCACCATTTTTCCACAGTCCTGCCTCTTTCTCACATCCTCCTTTCGTCAACTCTATTCTGGCCACATTTCCTGCTTTTCAGGCAACTTAGTAATTTGGACCTTCAGCTACCCCGTCACTTCACAAGCCATTCTCACGCCACTCTCTCTCCTCCTCCCCATAGCATACAGCCCCTCCAGACTCCAAGTGTGGCAAGGTTTATTTTAGAGCCTCTCCTCTGATCAGCTCTTTCCTTCAGATCTGTGTCTTCTCTGTTTTTTTCCTGCAAACCCTATTCTCCTCCTTCCCTTTATTCAGGTTCCTCCTTCTCAGTCCGTTGCCTGCTTTGCCTTCTTCCTTCAGTTTCTTGCTCCTTCACTTCCCTATCTCCTGGAGCTACTTTTCAGCCCTTTGCCTGCTGTGTGAAAGGGTACCAGCCTTTAACTGTACCATCCTAAAGTAAAGAACCTCTCATTGCATCTAAGTAACTGAAGAAACTTATAAAGCTTGATTAAGAACTGTGCCTGTGCTAAAACTGATCTCACTCTTACCTGATTTCTATCCATTTGAAATATCTCCTGATCCCATCTAATTTGTTCAATACATTTTACTTGTATTTGTGGATGTTGTTTGTTGTTGATTCAGTTCTCTGGTATTTGCATTCAAAAAGGAGGATTTTGCCAATGGGGGGAAAAGCTATATAGCTATTTTCTAGCTTCTAGAGTTCCCTCCCAAGGCTGAGGAGACAAGCATAAAACACCCTCGCTTAAACTTACCATTAAAAAAAACAGCTCAGTGAAGTCATTAGAAAAGGCGGGAAAACCTCCCAGCATAGTTAGGAGTCTCCCTGAGCCTCCCACAAATAGTTAGGAGGATGAAAGGTCGGCAACAACTGAATTTACAAAGTCTAGATTTATAGAAACTTTTCAAGGAATGCTTCCAAAGCCATCATAATTTTTTAAAAATTAATACCAACCACAAAGCATAGGCTGATTCCGCATGGGCCAAAAACAGTGGTGTGAAAATGGTGTGAAAACAGTATAAACCAGCACACCATTTTTTCACACCCGTACTTTCACACTCAAGCTTGACTTTTGCTCTTTGGGCGATCACGGGAATCAGCCATACATTTTAAATAAACCCCCAAGACCAGTTTATGGGGAGATTGCTGGAATTAATTTATTTTGCTTTTGAGAAAATACAGCCAATGCTTGAGGAACATCTCTTACTGAAAGCTACGCTGAAATAAAATGTGCTGTTCTCTAACATCTATAGTAATAGTTTTAATGGAGTGTGTCTTGATTAATATATAACACAGCTGTATACTCAGTATTTACTTCACACTTAATTAAAGTCTGGATCAGTAAAAAAAATTCCGCCTGAACTGCCATGGAAAAAGAATAATGTGATATGTGAAACAAAAAAGAGGTGATAATTACATTTGCGGGTTATTGACATGGACATTTAAAGTGCAGTTCTATGCAGACTTAACCCTTCAAAATCCATTGAAGTCAATGAGCTGAGAAGAGTATAACTTCAGATTTCACTGTTCATTTCTGAGGCATTTTTTTAGAAAGACTGGTTTCAGAGACAAATCTATTCACAGGAAACAAGCTTTGTCATCTTTGACTGAAATGAGATAAAGGCATTTTGAACGCAGTTGTAATAACCTAACATTTTGTTTTTCAAACTGTAAATACTTTTTCAAGGGTTCTGCTTTTCAAACCGCTTGTTTTACTTTAGTGATTTGTTTGTTTATTTATGGCATTATTAGTCATCCTTCTATCAAGTACTGAGGGGAACTTGTGCCAGAATTAAAACCACAATTAAAACTTCACACAAACCGATTTTAAACATTAACACAAGGTAGAAGAGCAGCTTATAGAACAAAACATACTGGTTCTGAGGTGGGTTTCAATGGAGCTGGGTAGCGTGGTCTGGTGGATCTTGTTCCTAACGTTTCACCTGCATCTGTGGCTGGCATCTTCAGAGGTGTATCACAGAGGGATTTCTGTTACACACTGTGGAACAAGATCCACCAGACCATGGCCACGCAGCCCCGGAAAATCCATCTGAACCAGTTGAATCTGGCCATGAAAACCTTTGACAAGGACAAACACTGTTAACACAGGAAATAATTGAAAGGGAAACTTGCAAAACTTAACCTGAAGAGCCTGTTAAAAAGAGAAAAATTCTTCTTCACTTTATGTTTCAACTGAGTTCATGTTTGTATGACATTGTCATAGACTTAGCTCAGTCTTATTTTGTGGATCTTTTATCAGAAGGGACGAAACTTGCTCATTAGTCATCATGATGTAAGTTGTGGACACGAGGTACTTGTTCTTAATTCTGATTCCCTGTGTTCCTTCTACTCCATGCTTCATAAAGGTTCTTTTGTAGCTGTAAGCAGGGGCACTCCAGTCAACAAACAGTGTATAATTTAGATCAAATAAGGAGAAAGCAGAGAACAAGAATATCATTCAGGAAATTTCATGACAAGAACTTGGTGCAAAGGTATCCAAATATAACCACCCCTGGTCTCTACAGTTCCATATCAGTCATTGCACATTCTTATTTGTCTAGCTGCCTTTATTTGCAATTCTGCACATAGTCATGCATTTACATATTTCATAAGGAAAGTATATATTTACTTGTTTTTTCATATATTAGATTATGAGATTTTCATCCTTCTTCTAAAGAGCTAAAGGTGATATACAGGAGCTTGGATCCTACAAACCCATTTTGCTAGCTGCAGAGTCATTCACTGGTCTATATAGATTTGGATTTTTGATGTTATGATTGATATGTTGTATTGCTTTGTGATGGCCCTTTCACTTTAGGCCAAAAGCAGTACAGCCTGGGGACGGCAAAAGCGCCGCAGGGCCGCAGGCCGTTAAGCTGACAGGAATGGCGCCTGTTGAAACGCGGCAAGGCGCCAGGCCACAGCTCCCCCTTCCCCTCCCACTCAGAAGTCCAGGTCACGCTCTCAAAACCTACGATTTAAAGGGTAGTTTTGGAGTAAACAGCATGTTCACAGGCAGCGAAGTCGCGAAACAGCACCGCCCGGGGAATTCTGCTGTTTCCCGATCCCTCTTTTACTTACCTGCGTCAGCGTAAAGTTCGGTAAGCCCACTGCTGTCCTCCTAACAGCCCGCCCGCGCTGTCCTCCGACCCCTGGAGGTCGGAGGGCAGCGTCATGTGGCTCTAGGAGGACAGGGGCGACGACAGCGGCTGAGCTGGCTAATTAGCTGGACAAGGGCCGGGGAAGAAAGGCGGCTCCGATGGAGCTGCCTCTCCTGCGCTGGCCCAATAGCCTCTGGCTGGACACATTTCGCACCGCTTTAGCTAAGTCGCGAACAGCCCTGCTGCAGCGGCAGGAATTCCTTTGCCAGTGTGAGGGTGGCGGTGCAGAGAGCCCGTGTGAAAGCAGGGCGAATGGCGATTGGTTGTTATCTCTAGCCCATTCTTTCTGATTGGATTCTTGTGCTGGGCATAGAAATTGGAACCGCATTTGTGAGATTTTTTTTTTTTGCAGTGTTTATCACTCTTTGGGATTAAATCTCGGTTAGCATGCATTTATTTGTCCTTTAGCTGACGTTAACCTCTTTTCCGCTGAAAGGTCTAAGTTGAATTGAACTTTATCCCCCACATGCTGGAGCGCCTTTGTTTTAGAATGCTCCGTTTGGGTCCTAGTTCCTATCGAGTTCTGCTAGGTAGGCAGTAGGAGCCAAGCAGAGCATTCTACAACAAAGATGGTCTAGCATGTGGCGGATGAAATTCAATGCTCCTTAGATCTTTAGGTGGAAAAGAGTGTAGTGCTTTTCATTTTTTGTGTGTAAACTTCATTAGTACTTTACCTCTCTTTTTGTTATTTACTTGTCAGTGCAGTTATTCAACATTTTAACTCCCTAGACAACCTATGAAATACATTGTTTTAGAAAATGTTGTGGTTTTGGACCATTAGGCCTGGTGCACTTCCAAATAATTTGAGGGCTAAGCATACTAGAAAATCAGATGCCATCTCTGTGGATATACTGAATAATACAGACTGTCTGAGATTGTAATATCCATGAGAAACAAATGAACAAATCCTTAATTGTGATGTTCATGAGTCTAAAGAGTGTTTCACATGTACATAATCAGGATTTTTGGGATGAACCTTTGCTGACTTCGGGAATGGAAATACCACAGTTATGTATACAGTTTCAAAATCTGACATTTCAGTTGATTTGTTAACAGTTTGACTTTGGGGACATGTTAATCACTATCCCTATTGAAAGGCTGCCATGCCATTCTTTATACATTATGGTGCCTTATAGAGACTTGTTTCTTATGTTCTAGGCTGACCAAATTTCTGGATTTCATATCAGATCTGTTCTCTGTGTCCCTATTTGGAACAGCAACCACCAAATAATTGGTAAGCTTTCACTCACTAATCAGTAAAAGATTGCGTGGATAATGAAAACTGTTTTGTTTTTATTGAATAGTTCTTTTTATAGTTCACCACAAATTTTAAAAAAATACTAAGTTTGCTATGCAGGAGATTTGATCTTATAGGTTTAAAATGAACTTTCAGGATCGTTTACAACAATAATCATTCATGTGGATGTAGAATTATATAATGAAACATATCAAAGTTATTTTTTTAATGTATTGCTTGATAATGGTGTTATTTGTTATTGGGAGTAACAGTAGCTCCTAACTGAGCACTACATGTAACATTTTTAAAAAGACTTCCAGTCATAATATCTATGCAACGTGAGAGAGAAGAATAGTTTATATTACTTGTAAAATGCCGCAAGCATTCTGTCTTTCTGATTGCTCCTTTGCCCATGGCAACTGATGCGATTCCACAAAGTTCATTTTTTAGTCAGTCGGCCTTCAGGTGAGCTATACTCAGCGAGTTGGATCCAGCACAAAATTACCATTTGCCCGAAAGCTCTTGTGGAAGTGGAAATGCAAGAAAAATACTGTAGTAACCACTTGGGCTAAGTGGGAATTATTATATCCCCACTTGCATTTCCAGTTGTGCGAGATCTTGTGCAATCAATGGGCACTATAATATGTAGGGAGGAAATGTTCCACAAGCGGAACTGTACAAAGTCCATCGCTGAGGCAAGCTATTATGTATAACGTCCTGAGCTGGCCGCTCATATCATTTGACAGGGGATAATCAATAAAACCAACATTATTTGTTGTTGTTGTTGCTGTTGTTATATACTAGTATTTAGCCCTGTTTGATTAACTGAATCATGAACAATTTTGATGAACACACTAAGGCCCCTTCCGCACACGCAGAATAATGCGTTTTCAAACCACTTTCACAACTGTTTGCAAGTGGATTTTGCCATTCTGCACAGCTTCAAAGAGCACTGAAAGCAGTTTGAAAGTGCATTATTCTGTATGTGCGGAATGAGCCTAATAACTAAAACACAGCAACAGATGAATTTGTATTCGGCAACTTTTGCTATAGGGGTCGCTCAAGTGTTGAACAGACTCGATGGGAAACCTTTTGATGATGCTGACCAGAGACTCTTTGAAGTAAGTAATGTTAATTTTTTGCCAAAGACATCTGTAATTAATTGCTACAAACTGTAGTTGTGATCCAGATTAAGCATTTTTAAATCTTATTTAAATCTTATCAAACTTGTAGAATATTTCTACATGCAAAAGTGGGAACTTTCTTGCTGACACCCCCAGTACATGGCATACAACTCCCCTGGATGCTTAAGAATTTTAAGAATAGAGTAGAAGATGGTGTTGGGGTAGGGCTGTATGTATGTGTAAAATTAGGAATAGAAGGAAGGGATAGGTGGAACTGTAAGTAAATGTCATTGGTAGAGTTGGGGGGGAGCTAGAGGGGCTATTAGGGAAAAATCATTAAATAAGACACAGACAGACAGACAGACAGACAGACAGACAGACAGACAGACAGACAGACAGACAGACAGACAGACAGACAGACAGACAGACAGACAGACAGATAGATAGATAGATAGATAGATAGATAGATAGATAGATAGATAGATAGATAGATAGATAGATAGATAGGGTAGAATAGAGAAGGTGGGAAGAAATTAAGCTGGACAGAATTAAAGGTATATATTAAGCTGGACAAAATTAAAGCTATATATATTGAGCCAGCTGCAAACAAGGGTTTTCCCCCAGTGTTTAAAAAACTGTATCTGACACCTAATCATCTTCAAGGTCTCACCAAAACTCCTCTCATAGATGGCCCAATCTCTGCCTTGCATTCGGGGGGTTTAGTCTCCCGAGATGGGGGGGTCACATTAAGGATGCTATGGATCGTAAGTCAGACCACATTTTGCACAGGGTACATGAAGGTACAGCCATGTCAGCTAGGATTTTGGCCCCATCTGCCACGGTGGCCAGAGCTACCATTGTTTGGCTCCAAAGAATCCTGGACATTATACCCCCAGAGGATAGGGGCATTAGAGAAGGAACAGAGAGAGTCCTCTCAGCGGTCAAGTATATATACATACACACACACACACATACACACACACACATATTTCAAGATAGTACATGAGGAAATAACAGTTAATTATGATCAGAGAACTTCTGTCTTATTATTTTATGTTTAACTTATGTTTATTATATATTGTTAAAAGCAATAAAACTTTTTTAAAAAACTCCCCCGAATGCTGTTTTCCCCAGAACAGCATTTTGGGAGACAGTTGGGGATGCATCAGGATGGTGGAGTTAAGAAAACTACCCTCTGGATGGAAATCCATTACATCTGTTGAAATTGCCAGTGGAGGTTGTGGGGGAGGGGCAGGACCAGTGGACACAGTTCTGCTCCCCTTGATGCACCTTCGGCGTGCACACGGAGAAACAGGGCTTTTTCCCTGCACTTAAGAAAGTTTGCTTGTTATAATCATATGTTCCAAGTTATCTATGGCACCATGCAAGCTGGAGATTGTGTCGCTGCTCCAGACTTGCTCAAAGACAGGAATCAGTACTTTAAAGCAGAAGTCTTGTTTTATTGATGACAAGAATAGGAATAGCCAATGACTCTATTGTCTGAACTGGTTAGCCACTTACAAGCAACAGATTATATTTTCCCAGCAGAGGTTCTACACCTTGTAGCATACACACCTACACACACCCACACACACACATTCCAGAAGCAAATCACATTCCAGCGACTTTATATCACTTGATATCACCCAGGTTGAAAGAGCAGGAAGCTCCCAGTAGCAAGACATATGGCAGGACCTCAGCTAATATAGTGGAGGGCCACGACAGACTGATTTCTTTAAAAAGCAGCTCAGTTTCCTAATGAGTATTCGTGTGGTATATTATGTCGCGTCAGTCACTTTTGAACAACCTGGGTCCCACTATGATAGAAACAAAAAGCTCTTTTGTGAACACACACCAGCACACCTTATACTGAATTATACCACTGGTCCAACACAGTTAGTATTATCTACCTCTACTGGTAGCGGCTCTCCAAGGGCTCAGTTAAAGGTCTTTCAAATCACCAGCCAGATTCTTTAAGCGAACGTGCTGTAGATTGAACCAGGGATCTATTGTATGCCAAGCGGATGCCCTGCCAACTGAGCCATTGCCCCTTCCCAATAGCCTCTCTGCTAAGTTTGTTGTGCTGTATAGTACAGCTGATGCTGATGTGGCATCTACTAATGATGGCTGCTTTCTTGTGTGAGAGAGTAGCAGCATTTGGGGCTAATAGAAAATTCAGGATTCCCATGTAATAAGGGCACTTATCCTGAATTAATATTAATGGTCATTCTATGGAAAACACCTTCTCATCTCAGATATTTGAAGAACTTCTTAGGAAACAAAGTTGTGTTGCTTTCTGAAGGTGACCTGCTACATTATTTTTATTTTTGTAGGCGTTTGTTATTTTTTGCGGCCTGGGCATCAACAATACCATAATGTATGACCAAGTGAATAAATCCTGGGCAAAGCAGTCTGTGGCTCTTGATGTGAGTATCCCAGTAAATGAACTGTTATTTGTTAAAGAGTTGGCCATATGGCATGTCATGCATGAAGAATTCTGCAGCTGCATTTCTCAAAGTGGTGCCAGCTAGAGATACAGGAAGGGATACTTCCTTCAACATTTCTACCACTTGCATAAGATGCCTGTAAATTCCATCTCAATTTCTTATCTGACTTTTTTTTTTACTCATTTGTCTCATACCTGGTTTTGTTTTTCTGGGCAATTCAATATGAACTACAAAGGTTGGCTCTTGTAAGCAGACTTGGACATTTTGACCTTGGTGATGATCACACCTGCAGCCTAAATAGCAACTCACTGAAAATACAAGGGCAGCCAGAAAACTGGGGGCAATTACCCACTGCCAGTGTTCCTCCACCTCATACCAGAAGTGCTCTCACTTTCCTCAGGGAAAGAGGAAACGTGTTGGGACAAGAAATCGTGCCCCAACACACCTCCCCTCTCAGCGCACAGCAAACAGGAAGTGCATCGGGACAGGATTTCTTGCCCTGATGCACCTCCTCTCTCGGCACGCCTCAGACAGGAAGTGTGTCAGGGCAAGATTTCTTGCCTCAACATGCTTCCTGTCCCACCGTGCGCCTCTTTGCCGGTGGGTAATTGGCCAGTAATGAAGACAAGGTGATTACTAAAGAGCTGCGTTTGTTACGTGAAATACAACTAACACAGAAACTTGAGCTTCTGCTTAAAATGAGGTTACCATCATGTTTGGGTTTTTTTCCAAAAAACCCACCCCCAGCGATAGTGTCTGTAGCATATGGTTAAGGCGTGGGCTCGGTTCCGAAAACCCAAGTTCAAATCCCCACTCCTGCCATGGAAGCTTACTGGGCTGCATTCCTACAGTAGGGAAATTTGTGCCAGTCACACACACTCAGCCCTGATCCTGACTAGTATTTTGATGTTCCAAGGAATATCAGGGGTATGAGGTGAAGGCAGGCAATGGCAAACTACATCTGAACAGTCTTTTGCCTTGAAAACCCTACGGGGTCACCATAAATCAGCTGTGACTTGACAGTCAAAGAAAGAAAGAAAGAAAGAAAGAAAGAAAGAAAGAAAGAAAGAAAGAAAGAAAGAAAGAAAGAAAGTAAGGCTGATTCCGCATGGGCCAAAAACAGCAGTGTGAAAGCGGTGTAAAAGGGTTGTGAAAGCGGTGTAAAGGGTTTATACTGTTTTTCAAGCACAGTTTCCACAACTGGCTTTTTCTTGGGCCCATCTTATAAGCCAAAGAAAGAAAGAAAGAAAGAAAGAAAGAAAGAAAGAAAGAAAGAAAGAAAGAAAGAAAGAAAGAAAGAAAGAAAGTAAGTAAGTTCCAAAAAGCTTGGAGCAGCAAACATGGTTCTTCTGGCAACTTTTAGGTTTGAGGTTGGCTAGCCTGAGACATTTGTCCCTTCTGCACATGCAGAATAATCCACTTCCGCACATGCAGAATAATCCACTTTCAATCCACTTTCAATGCACTTTGCAGCTGTGCGGAATAGAAAAATCCACTTGCAACCAATTGTGAAAGTGGATTGAAAGTGCATTATTCTGCATGTGTGGAAGGGGCCATTGACTGGCTCAAGGTCGTTCAAAGCTTCCTGACTGAATGGATCTTGGAACCCAGTCTTCTTAAGTCCTAGTCTGAAACTATGACCACCACACCACACTGTCTGTCTGGGTTCCCTTGCAGTGACTAATCTGCCCTAAAAGTCCTGCTAAATTTCTAGCAGTTTATTTCTATTTAGCCTGTGAACAGAGCAAGGATTGTGTCCCAGTCTTCAGTCTGTCTCTTCTTTTTTGGAGTGGGGGGGACTCTGCTTCAGGGAAGGGGGAGGTGAATGCGATAACTAATGTTTTTCTGCATACTTAGGGCGTAACCCGATATGCAGATACATGCTTCTTCTTTGCTGCTGTGTTCAGATGGGGGGGGGGGGGGGTTCACTGTTTGGAATTTGGTAGGGTTAAGAGTGGTAGTGCTAAGATAAATTTTACTCCTTTTCTCCCAGGAATATAGTTTGTTTGTTTCCGTGTTCTTAGTAATTTGGAGTCAGTTTCTAATACATTCCATTTCAACCAAAGAGAAACTTGAAAAAAAGGATCAGGAAGAAGAGTTGGATTTCTATTCCCCTTTTCTCTCCTTACAAACTCCTTTCCCTTCCCCCATCACAACAACACACTTCTCTGTGATACACTTCTGAAGATCCCAGCTACTGATGCAGACCAAACGTTAGGAACAAGGTCTACCAGACTACAGCCCGGAAAGCCCACAACAACCAGACGATCTGTGATTAGCTGTAGTAAGTCAAGGAAAGTACATAATGCATAAATGTTAATTAAACCATTTAGAATATAGTCCTTTTGGAGGCAGTATCAAGGGGTTATATAATTCCAGTTTCTTATCTGTGACAATTTTTCCCCAATTTGTTCTGGGTCAGGTGCTGTCTTACCATGCAACGTGTTCGAAGGCAGAAGTCGACAGATTCAAGGTAACAGAAATCTATGCTATTTTATTTTGCAAATGAACTGTAAAGGAATGTTTTTAAAAAGCTGACAAAGGAAAGTGAAGCTGTGGTGGAAAATGTATTACTCTTTGAAACTATGAATCTATTTAAAGTATCATTCTAATGTTATCCATGCCAACATGCATCCTACAATAACCTATGCAATTGTCTTTCTTTGTGATATGGCTACGCTAGTCAGGGCCCCTTCCCCGCATTTACGTGCAAATGTCAAGTTTTCAAACCACTTTCACAACTGTTTGCAAGTGGATTTTGGTATTCCGCACAGCTTCAAAGAGCACTGAAAGCAGTTTGAAAGTTCATTTTTCTGCATAAAAGTCTTGGAATGAGCCTTGGACTCTGTATTCGTATTACTAGGACTCTGTATTCCTCCTTGATCTGAGATTGCAAATGCCTTAGCAGACCAGGTGCTCGGGAGCGGTAGCAGCAGAAGGCCATTGCTTTCACATCCTGCATGTGAGCTCCCAAAGGCACCTGGTGGGTCACTGCGAGTAGCAGAGTGCTGGACTAGATGAACTCTGGTCTGATCCAGCAGGCTTGTTCTTATGTTCTTATGTTGTACTGAAAACTTGACATTGCTGTCCACCATATCATCTTATTTTCTAGCCCACCATATCACTTCATGTGTTACTTCTTTCGCATATATTTATGGTTATAGCAAAGTTGCACAGTCAGGAAAGTGTGGAACCACCCTACATTAAACTTGCATCAAGCCAGCATATTGCAAAAAAGATAAAGGTAGATTCAAGTTTTGCATCCGTTTGTGGAGTAAAAAGGAGAGACCAAAACCTAATCTAAGGCCCCTTCCGCACCCACAGAATAATGCGTTTTCCAACCACTTTCACAACTGTTTGCAAGTGGATTTTGCAATTCCGCGCAGCTTCAAAGAGCACTGAAAGCAGTTTGAAAGTGCATTATTTTGTATGTGCAGAAGGAGCCTAGGTAACATTTTTCCCTGTTACAAGGCTCCAGCTAATCCAGCTGCGTATGTGAATTGGTATGGTGGATGGATATTGGCTTGTTTGATTCAGGAAAACATGAGCACACAACCTCAGAAGTGAATAGAGGGTGGGGGGGGGATCCATGAGAAAAACCAAGCTTTTTAAACTGTTGGAAACAGAGATTTGTGAAATGTTTCTCACAGGTGTCACAAGCAAGACAGCCACCTTCTTCACACCTGAAGACTTGTGGCAATCGTGCTAGCTGGGTTGAGAATTGCTGTTTACTGACAATTCTGGCCAGAGGAGTTAAATAACAATTTCCGTATAACAAGAGAATGGTCTGGGGCTATGTTGTGGTGGCTATCCTGGTCAAAATTACTCATTCCTCTCGGAAGATCCCGGAAGAACAGCAATGCCTAGAAAGGGTTTGATCAGCAGCCAGGAAATAGTTGGTGTGAGGAAGATTGACTGGATTTAGGACAAATGATATGGTCTTTCAATTCTGACTGGAAGTAGTACCACAAATACCACTTTACATATCAACTAATGTCTTTTCCAAAAAGAATATAAAATAATTTCTTTTGATGTTTAATTTACAATAGGCTATTTTCTTTCGTTCTAAAAAAAGTTCTAACCTAATTGTGCAGCTGTGTGAGAGATCAATATTTAATGGCTGGTACACATTATTTATAGCTTTGTGAAATAGTCCTTTTTGTAGGGCAAGCTGCGCTCAGGAGAATCCTCCTAACGTAAAATAATGAATCATTTGTTACATGGAATCTTTGATTCAGACTGGAATATTAATAGCATTTCTCTTGAGTTGCCTTGTCTGACCTTTGCTTCATAATAACCCTAAATGTAGATATCATTAATATGCACTTTATTTGCTATTTTTAAAGAAGATCAATTTTAACTGTAGGAAATGATGTTAGACTGGGGAGATTATATAGACGTTATCATGTATCTTTCTGTGACACATTAATAGTGATTGTTGTCATGTTCAACTGCAGATCAAAATCTAAAGTTCTTTAAGCAGAACTGAAACAGGGAACCCATTTTGACAATCCCCCCCCCCCCCGCATGTCAACAGGGAGCTCTTGTTGGTGATCTTGGAAGGAGCTCATGTACATGAAAATATTTCTCCCATTTAAAGCATCCCTGAAATTGCTACCTATCTCCATCTTTTGGCAACACTTACTTTAAAGAAGGAGATCCACAGTACAATGTGCCATGTGACCCTCTTTGCAAGCAAGTGAGAAGGGTCGCACCTTGGCAAAGTGGTTCAAAGTTTTATATTAACTACATAGTTCATTGGAATTTGCAACATAGTACAAAACATAAACTTGCGCCCCTCCAGATGTCATGGACTACAGTTCCCATCATCCCCTGCCAGCACGATGCTGGCAGGGGATGTGGAACAGTCCATATAACATCTGAAAGACATGGTACACCTATGTCTAGGTGGTTGTCTGTAACTACCCACTAACAACTCACTGCTGGGTGGGCCAGGCTAGCCTGGGCTTCTCAAATCTCGGAAGTTAAGCAGGGTCGGACCTGGGTAGTACTTAGATGGGAGAGTACCAAGGATATCCAGGGTCACAATGCAGAGGCAGCCAATGGCCAGCCACCCCTGGAAGCCACATGCCTTGAAAACCCGGTGTGGTTGCCGTAAGTCAGCTGAGACTTGACATCACTTTCCACCGTCAACGACAACTCCCCGTTGCTCACTCTTGTCAACCTAATTTGGAGACATGTATGCATTCTATTAAAAGCACAGGAAGTGGAGATTCAGATCAAATAAAAGAAGATATTTCCTCATATGACGCACAGTCTCCTTGTTAGATTAGCGGCCTGTACCCAATCGTGTTCTGAAGATGAAGGTCGCTGAAGTTTTCTTAAGAAGACGAGCTGATTTCCACTGAGTCCTTTGTAGGCTGTCATGTTGCTACTCGGGAGGGTCTGCTGTTCCCCAGGAACTAAAAAAGGGCTCAAGGCTGGAAGAGGAAAAATGGCAGGATATTTCTACCCTCTTTAGAACACTGAGAGCAGACTACTGTGAGTTTTCCCAGCTCCCAGCTGCAAATGAACTCCACCCAGAAACATGCAAATCCGCCTTGGGAGGTGGACAAAATTTCCACTTGGGAGGTGGACAAAACAGATACTCAGGTATATGGAGAGAAATACACCTCGCCATGACATGCCTCTGAGGTTGCCAGCCACAGATGCAGGCAAAACGTTAGGAGCCAGACGTACCAGACCACAGCCACGCGGCCAAGAAAACCCCCAACAGCCAGTTGATTCCGACTGTGAAAACCTTCAACAATGCATTCAACACCGAGAGCGTTTCAGTTTCTTTAACTCTGCCGGTGGATCATATCATGCATTACGTTGTCTTACAGATTACTAAAAAGAAGGGACAAAGAGATAGGGAACGGTTGTCATTTGTGCTCTCTAGTTCTGCTTTTATTATCTGATGGGAAATCTAGGGTATATAAATGCTGTCCAGAATTACCATAACTCAGCCTACCTCAGCGAGGAGAAATGGAATGGACACGGTCATTTTTCTCATGTCAGGAGCGTGAAATATAACTGCTTTATTGTAAAACATCTACTTTGTCAAATGATAAACTGTGGAATGTCAGTAAAGCATGTACCATTTTTTGTTTGAAAAGGCAAGACAAAATGATATGGGGGAAAGGTATTTCTATATGTTTGTGTCAAAGAGGAATTATTTTTTCATTCTTTCTGGAAATATATACATATTACAAAATCATATCCGGGGATTTCTAGGAACGAGACAGATCACAGTGGCTGCTTTGATAACCATACAGGCAGTATCATTGTGATGCCAAATGTGTAGTGAACAGCTGTACAGTGGACAAAATCTCTTACCTGCTCTGCAATGCATCCAGAACTGCAGTTTCCCTCATGATACCAGACTCAAGAGTGTAAGGAACCCAGGTCTGAGATTTGCACATTCACATTATTTGGGCTGATGTAGTGGTTAGGAATGGTGAACTCCAATCTGGAGAATTGGCCTTGATTCCCCGCTCGTCCACAAGAAGCCTACTGAGTGATCTTAGACCAGTCACAATTCTCTCAGAACTGTCTCAGCCTAATCTACCTCACAAGGTTCCTGTTGTGGGGAGAGGAAGGGAATGTAACTGTAAGCTCCTTTGACACTTCACAATAGGTGTCAAACTCGCAGCCCTCCAGATATTATGGACTACAGCTCCCATCATCCCCTGATGATGATGATGGTGGTGGTGGTGGTGGGATGATGGGAACTGTAGTCCATGACATCTGGAGGGCTGCAAGTTTGACACCTGTAAACAACAAAACAAAAATCAAACCTGTGTCACTGAGGGCCCAACCAGAAGTTTGCTTTCTTAAAGAGTTTCCGCGGTTCCTACTCTGGTTCCTCACAGCTAAATAGCAGCTACAGGGAATGGCTTTTTAAAAAGAAAGCAGAACTCATTTTGGATCATAATACCACCTTAGGGAAAGGAAGGACACTGGAAAAGTGTACTGAAACAGTGCTGGAGAGTTATTTCCCCATTTTTGCTGTTCTGTGTAAAGTATTCTGTGGCTGTAAAATGTACAAACAGGGACCCCTTCTGCCCCCATGCTGTTCCAGGGTGAGAGATATCTAAAGGGGGCAGGAGCCCTTCCTCCACTGTGGCAGTGTTCTTTGCCCAAATAGACGGCTTTATTTTTTATTAGGATTCCCCACATCTGCTTTGCTTGGTTCAGAGAGCCCAGCAAATTAGTTGACTCTGAGTGGCAAAACAGATCAGGTAGTAGACAAAGGAAAGAGAGGCATAGGCCTACTTCCCTCTGCTTTAATCCTGGTAAGATTAGATCGATCAGATGCATGGAGAATAGGTGTATCACTGGCTACTAGCTATGGTGACGAAGAAGAAGAAGAAGAAGAAGAAGAAGAAGAAGAGGAGGAGGAGGAGGAGGAGGAGGAGAAGGAGGAGGGAGGAGTTTGGATTTATATCACTCCTCTCTCCTGTAGAGGAGACTCCAAAGGGGCATTGACAATCTCCTTGGTTCTTCCCCCCCCCCCTCACACAACAAACACCCTGTGAAGTGGGTGGGGCTGAGAGAACTTAGGGAAGAACTGTGACTAGCCCATGGAGTCACCCAAGCTGGCATGTGTTGCAGTGCACAGGCTAATCTGAATTCCCCAGATAAGCCACCACAGCTCAAGCAGCAGAGCGGGGAATCAAACCCGGTTCCTCTAGATTAGAATTCACCTGCTCTTAACCTCTATGCCACTGCTGCTCCATGTTCAGAAGCAGTAAACCTCTGGATACCCATCCCAGGAGGCAACATCAGGGGAAGACCCTTGGCCTTGGCCCCAAACAGGCCTCATTTACCTCAGGGGAAGACCCTTGGCCTCTATGACCTGTTGTTGGACCTGCAGGAGAATAGCTTGGCCATGGTGTGAGAAAGAGTGCTGGACTTGGAAGACCTGTCCCCCAGCAGCCAGGTCTACTCAGGCCTTTCAACTGCGTGTAGACCAGCTCTCGGTTCAACTTGAGATAGACCAGTGCATTAAGAAAAAGTGGTAGACCTGGCCTCTGTGGCAGCAGGTCTACCCACTGCTTCTTAATGGTGGGTAGACCAGCACTCCCAGTGGCAGTGGGAGGAAGAGGCTAGAACAGGGGTAGGGAACCTGCGGCTCTCCAGATGTTCAGGAACTACAATTCCCATCAGCCTCTGTCAGCATGGCCAGTGTGGCCATGCTGGTAGGGGCTGATGGGAATTGTAGTTCCTGAACATCTGGAGAGCCGCAGCTTCCCTACCCCTGGGCTAGAAGGACGCAGGGGCGCCATGGCTTCCTGCTTTGCAAAGGGGTGGTATTGGTGCCCCTAGGCAAGTAGCACCTGGGACTCATGTCCTGGCTTGCCCCACCCTAAATACGCCAGTGGCTAGTTAAGAGCTAGACAGAGCCTGCATATTAATCCCATTCTTCAGATGCGCCACTGGCTGCCCATCAGTTTACTGGGCTCAACTCAAAATGATGACTGTCACATACAAAGCCCTTCATGGCCTTGGTCCCTTATGTTTGCAGGACTGCCTCTCCTGTATCCTGCCATGGCAACTTTGCTCATAGGAACAGGGCTTCCTGCAGGTGCCACCCTGCAATCGGTAAAATCAACAAGTCTCCATGCATGGACATTCTCTGTTGCCCCCACCTCCTGAAATGGCCTATCTAAGTGATGGTGAACCTTTTCGAGACCAAGTACCCAAATTGCAACCTAAAACCCATTTATGTATCATGAGTGTAACCGGCAATTTAACCTGAGATACTTGAAGGTTTTGGTTTAGAAAAAAACAGTTGGCTTCCAAAGGCATTACTTGGGAGTAAACTTGAGTGGTAGTTGGTGGCTTTGCTTTGAAGCAATCGTGCAATGCTTCAAATGTGTGAATCATGACCCATGAGGATTTAGAAGCAAGCCCCATTGCCAGCAACTGAGCTTACTCCCAGGTAAAGGATTGTGCTTTAGTTCTTCCCATGAAAATCAGTGGGGTTTAACAGCGCCCTAACAGGGTTACTCTACATGTTGTGCTTGGCCAGCTGCCAAGGCCAGCCAAGATGTGTATTATTAGTAGTAGAAGGCTGCATTTACCCCCCCCCCATGATGAACTCTGTACGCAGCGCTGCCCATAGAAGGAGCTCTGGAGTGCCACCTCTAGCACCGATGCCATAGTGAGTTCACCACCACTGGAGCTATCTGATGTCAGAAAGGCTTTCACCCTCCTGGCTGACTGCAAACTATGTAAAACTGAATTATTCAGTAGAGCTTTTCGACACTGGTAATAGGGCTACCCCGTAATGAACTCTTTCAGAAAGATGTTTGGATAAAAGGATTGAGACTGTAGACTGTGCTACTGTGTATAGTACGTTCTGCCTGTTGGTGCTAGTATCACCCTGCTATATAATTTCTGTATTGTTTAATGTTTCGTGTTTAAATGCTTATACTTTTAAGTTCTGTTTTCAGATTTTTTTTTCAGATTTATGCAATTCAAACCTTATTGCTTTGGTTATTGGATATCCTATCCTTTTTATTGTATTTGACCTGAATTATGTAACCTGCCTTGAATCTGAGTGAGAAAGGTGGGCTACAAAGGCCATAAAAACAAATGTTTATTTTTTTAAAATAAGAAGTTACTTTGTGTAAGCATGTACCTATAAAATATTTTTGTTAACATGACAGCTTTTTTAAAAGAACACAATCAAGATTTACTTATTTATTTATTTTTGCTAAGAAGTCAACACTGACTTATGATGACCCTGTAGGGTTTTCAAGGTGAGAGATGTCAGGAGATGTTTTGCCATTGCCTTCCTCCGCATCGTGATCATAATATTCCCAGTGCCTTAGGAAAGGAAAATGGCACCCAGGGCAAAATGGTGCCCACGTCTGTCCCCCCGACCCCCCAGCGCTCCCCCTCCCAAACAAGCCTTTCCTTTTACAGTTAAAAGAGCAGCTTGCTCCGGTCCGTGGGAGCTGCTCTGGGCTGCAGAGGCAGCCGGAGGGGAGGGGAGGGGAGGGGAGAGTGATCCCCCCGCGCACCTGCACCCCCGGGAGTTTGTTTGTCCCCCCACCCCGTGGTAGCTCCACCTATAGATATTCCTTAAGTGGTCTTCCATCCAAACGCTAACTGGAGCCAACCCTACTTAGATTCTGAGATCTGACAAAATCACTCTAGACCGGGCTGTCCAAGTCAGAGCATGGTCAAGATAATGGACTATTTTCCACTTAGAATTTACCCAGTTATACAATTTTGCATATGTAAATATCTGGAAGGCATTTATAGTTGGATACCTGAGATGAAGCTGTTTCGCCACAGGATGGCATCATTGCTCCACGTTAAGACTCACGGACGCTGCGTCTTATTTTTATACCGTTCAAAACGATGCAGTGCTGATGTAATTGAGACCACAATAATGTTTGCAAATATGTGCATGCTAATATTGGGCAGTAGCACAGCCTTTTTTCTTCTCTCTTCGATATACTGAAAAAGAAACCGAGAGAGCTTTGAAGAAATATGTTCTGTGCTCTAGTGGTCAATGTAATCATATAGCAAGGATGAATCTTCCGTGAGTCATCAGTTCAGCTTATGGATGGTGAAAATTGTACCGATTGGAAGTCTGATATGGCACGTATAATGCTGGCATGTTTTTCTAGGCACTAATTTGAGCAGCATTTAACCCCAGGGTTTGCTTGCAATCCCCGGACTCAGCTCCAGAGTAAGTGAAGTAATAACGAAGAAGAAAGCACCAAGAGGATGTGTAGATTAAAGTAACCTCTCCGTTTTGTAACCAGAACCTGCCCGTACCTGTAGGTGTAGGAAGTCCAGAGCAGAAGGAAAGCACCTTTCCTATGAGGAAAGGCTGAAGAGTCCGGTACTTCTCCGTTTAGAAAAGAGATGTTTAAGGGGAGACATGATACAGGTTTATAAAATTATCCATAGGATAGAAGAAGAGAAGAAGAGTTTGGATTTATATCCCCCCTTTCTCTCCTATAGGAGACTTAAAGGGGCTTACAATCTCCTTTCCCTTCCCCCCCTCACAACAAACACCCTATGAGCAGTGGTGGGATCCAAAAATTTTAATAACAGGTTCCAATGGTGGTGGGATTCAAACAGTGGCGCCGCCACACACACGCACCTTCTGTTCCTATTGGGCAGGAAGGTTGCTTTAGTAACCCCTTCTCGGCACTCAGAAAAAATTAGTAACCACTTCTAGAGAAGTGGTGAGAACTGGTTGGATCCCACCTCTGCCTATGAGGTAGGTGGGGTTGAGAGAGCTCAGAAGAACTATGACTAGCCCAAGGTCACCCAGCTGGCCTGTGTGGGAGTGCACAGGCTAATCTGAATTCCGCAGATAAGCCTCCACAGCTCAAGCGGCAGAGCAGAGAATCAAACCTGGTTCCTCCAGATTAGAATGCACCTGCTCTTAACCACTATGCCACATAGAGATGGTTGGCAAATAGAAATTTTTCTCCTTCGCCCAAAATACTGGAGCTCAAGGGCATCCATTGAAGCTGATGGGCAGTTGATTCAGGATGGACAAAAGGAAATACTTCTTTACTCAACAAATCATAAAATCATAGAGTTGCAAGGGGTCATATACGCCATCGAGTCCAATTCCCTGCTCAGTGCAGATCACAATGACTGGAGCATCCCTGACAAGAGTTTGCCCAGCTACTGCTTGAAAGACTGCCAGTGAGGGGGAGCTCACCACCTTCCTAGGCAGCTGATTCCACTGTTGAACTACCCCGCTTAAATTTTTTCCCCCTCATATCCAGACGGTACCTTTCTGCCTGTAATTTAAACTAATTATTGCGAGTCTTATCTATTTCTGCCAACAGGAACACCTCTTTGCCCTCCTCTAATTGACAGCCCTTCAAATACTTAAAGAGACCAACTATGTCTTCCCCTCAACCTCCTTTTCTCAAGGCTGAACATTCCCGAGTCCTTCGGGCTTGGTTTCCACGCCCCTGATCACCTTCGTCACTCTCTTCTGCACCTGCTCCATTCTGTCGACATCGTTTTTGAAGCGATGCCTCCAAAACTCCACATAGTACTCCAGGTGCAGCCTGACAAGTTCAGTATACAGAAGGGCCTATAGCATCTTGCGATTTGGATGTTATGCCTCTGTTGATAACACCCCCTGATTACATTAGCCTTTTTTGCTGCTGTATCACACTGGCGACTCATGTTTTGTGTAGGGTCCACCCGTACCCCAAGATCTTGTTCACACACATTGGTACCCTAAAACACATCTCCCATCCAGTCTGCATGTTTTGCATTTTTGTTGCCCAGCTGTAGAACTTTCCACTTGTCCTTGTTGAATTACATCTTGCTCACATCCGCCCACTTGTCCAGTGTGTTCAGATCTGGTTTAATTCTATATCTTCTGGTGTGTTTTCTGCTACTCCCATTCTGGTGTCATCTGCAAATTTACTGAATCGTCCCTCCATCCCATCAACCAGAACATTTAAAAACATATTGAAAATATTGGTCCCAACATTGAAGTTGGTGGCACTCCACTGGTCACCTCCCTCTCTTCAGAGGAAATGTCACTTGGCAACCTTTCCTTGAATGGTGTTCCCTATCCCACTACTTATTTTACGGTCCAGACCACAATCCTCTAGTGCCGTGGTGGCGAACCTTTGGCACTCCAGATGTTATGGACTACAATTCCCATCAGCCCCTCTCAGCATGGCCAATTGGCCATGCTGGGAGGGGCTGATGGGAATTGTAGTCCATAACATCTGGAGTGCCAAAGGTTCGCCACCACTGCTCTAGTGCAGCCATCAGAACATCATGGGGACCACTGTTGAAAGCTTTACTAAAATCCAGGCAGCATTGCCTCAATCCAGTAAGCTCATCACTTGATCAAAGAAGGAAACAAGGTTGCTCCGGCAGGACCTGTTGGGGACAAATCTATGCTGATTTCCCTGGATCATTGAGTTGTCCTTCAGAACGCTTTTGCAGATTGATCCCTTTAAAATCTGCTCCAGTATCTTCCCTGGGGCAGAGGTCAGACTGACTGGCTTGTAGTTTCTTGGGTCATCCCTCCTCCCTTTTTTTTGAAAATTGGGATAACATTTGCTCTCCTCCAGACTTGAGGCTCACCTCCTAGCTAAGTGTAAACCTAGTAATTTCTGAAATGGTTTGCCAGCCCAGGGCACACTAAGAAGATTGCTAACACAGTGTGACGAATAGCTTAATTAGCTCACTGGAGTCTCTTGTGAGGCCAAAGCATCTTCACAAAGAAGTGTTGGCTGCCTGCTGCTGCTATTGGTGTTCTGGCCCTGCCTTCTTCCCTTCAGCCTCCTATCAGGATGTGCGTTTGTGTGTTTGATTGTTCTGCATCTGTGCATCTGATGTCTTTGGAACATTCACTCCATGTTGCAAAAATGGAGGGAAATTATGCAACCTCTGAGGAGGCTCATCCTTGAACAATCAGTAATACAGAAATATAGGCAGTGGCTTACTCTGAGTAAAGAGTGCTCCCTCTTTCATACTTTAATCCTTTCCAGGTGTGAGGAGCAAGCATACTTCCATTGATAATTCTGAAAAAAAAATTGCTCAGATTCCAGCAGTTTGAGGAACTGCTAAGATGACAGAACCTACTTCAAAAAGCCAAAAATAGTTTTTCTCCCTTCACTTGCCTTAAACAAATATATTTCATGAGTAAAGATTTTTCTTTCATTCGTTTTTTGGTTTTTGTGGATTGAAATACACAAGAGTAAAACTGGTAATTCCCCTTTCCATCCTCTCTCTCTCTCTCTCTCTCTCTCTCTCTCTCTCTCTCTCTCTCTCTCTCTCTCACACACACACACACACACACACACACACACACACACACACACACACACACACACACACACACACTCACACACACACACACACACACACACACAGGAAAGAAAACAGGGCAAGTTATAACTCTGCCCAAGAGAATCTAACAAAACTATTGCCACTGGAGTTCTTGTCTGTCTAAAAATTAGTGGGAGTGCAAATCAACAATCAGTGATTTGAAATGTTAGTTGTTTTCTTTTTTTATTGTAGTCCCATTCTTGTGCAGCTTGTAGCATGTGACCATCTTCAGTAAAGTAAATTGTAAGAGGCAGAATGATAACTTGAAGATAACATCCATGGAAACAGAATGATACCTTTTATTACTGCTTTAATGAACTACTTAAAAAAAAGCATCATGACATAGATGCCACACTGGCCTTCCACTAATGTAAAGGTTACTTAAGTTGGTGGAAGGGCTTTTTCACCCCGTGCTGCTACCCTGTTTCCCTGAATATAAGACATCCCCTAAAAATAAGACATAGTAGAGGTTTTGCTGAAGTGCAAAATATAAGGCATCCCCCGAAAGTAAGACATAGCAAAGTTTTTGTTTGGAAGCATGCCCGATGAACAGAACACAGAAAAATAAGACATCCCCTGAAAATAAGACATAGTGCATCTTTGGGAGCAAAAATTAATATAAGACACTGTCTTATATTCGGGGAAACACGGTAGGCTTATGGCTAAGAAAAATCAGAGTGTATCCTGCACCATCTTCTGTTTGTGCGAGGTATTACGCTTGCAGTATGGCAGGTGCATATTTGTGGGGAATCTGATTTCTGGAGTGTTTTGTCATTTTGAAAGCAGCGCAATTACAAAGATTGCAATTGTGCCAATACTGAACAGTCTGGAGCGCAACCTCTTGCACGACAACCCTCCTGTTGATTTTAAGGACTGAAATGCATCTGATTTTAAGGGTCAAAAAAATGTGTTCCACAGGACCCTTTTGTGTGTAGTAATGATGATAGTGTGTACATAACGCAGGCTATTATGGCTCTTCTGTAATAGGTTGATGATTTTAATGTGTAATAAATACATATTCATTTATGATAATTAGCAGTTTTATATTTAGTGGCCCTTTTAATATCTTCTTGACCTTTTAAGTACTTAATTCTAGTTTGTAGGGTTAAGTCCCCCCCCCCTCCCGGCGCGTTTCTGCGGTATCTTCACGATGGCCAGGTAAAAACTACAGAATGGGTGAGCTAACCTCAATATTGGTTCTCACCATCCTGGTGGTAAGGACTTCTGTGAATGTGTAAGGCATAACTTGTTTCAGACTGGAATGCAAATATTAAAATGAATATTTAAAACAGACCTTCTGCTTTTCTATCCCGCACTAACAGCATTTGCAGGGGCCATAAAAATGTTGCCTTTGCTGAGTATGAGCTGCTTTCTCATGCGTGGCTTCTGCATAACAGAAGCAAAATTAAAGTGTTCCAGTGATGTGGAAATGATCCACTAATTCAGGGGTCCCCCAACCTTTTTCATCCTGCAGACGCGTTTGGAATTTGGACACAGTGTGGCGGGCACAGTTACAAAATGTCTTCCACAAAAGGACTGCTGTAGGAGGCGGAACTTGCCACACAATGGCTACCGCAGCTTACTTACTTCACCAATGAACATCCTTCATGTGTGGTGGCAGCTGCTGCTGAACCAATTTTTTAAAAATCTGCACTGCCAATCAAATTGTTCAGTGGCCAATCAGAAGCTTTGCTGGAAAACACCCCATCTTGCCCTCCCACTCTTTACTTGGCATGCCCCTGGAAAGGTGTCAGTGAGTGCTGTGGTGTCCTCAACACCATGTTGGGGATTTCTGCACTAATGACTTGGATTCCAGTAATTGGCACCCAGGAGGATGAGGGAGAGAACATCACGCAGCTTCGGTCCACTAGGCTGGGTCATTTCAATGTATTCAAGCCACCTTAAACCTTTTCCCCAGGAAAGCAATTCCCACGCTGCCAAATATATTGCCCAAGCAGTATATAGCGCTTTTTTGTTTGATTAAAATAATATCTTATTCTGAAAAAAAGTGCCCCCCTTTCCAGATGCAAGCTCTCCGAAGCTGCTGTTGACAGGATCTTGGCTGCTGTTAGACCTACTACCTGTCCTCTGGATCCGTGCCCTTCCTGGCTAATTAAAACTTGCCGGGAGGAGTTACGACCCCACCTGTTGAAGATCATCAATGACTCTCTTGAGCAAGGAGTCTTTCCAGATGGGTTGAAGGAGGCAGTGGTCCGCCCACTCTTGAAAAGACCATCGTTATTAGATCCTGGAGATCCTGGCCAATTACAGCCCGTCGTGAATCTTCGTTTCTGGGAAGGTGGTGAAGGAATGATCGTTAAGGGGCAGCTTCAGGGTTTCCTGGATGAAACATCAGCCTTCGACCCCTTCCAGTCCAGCTTCCTTGCCGGGCATGGGATGGGAAGGCGGTTCTACGTGGCTGTCACGAATCGCAGCTCCGTATGCAGCTTGATACGGTTGCGAGCTGCTGCTGGTACTATTAGATCTCACTGCAGCATTTGATGTGGTCAGCCACGACCTTTTGGCCACAGCCTGGCAGCTTCCGGGGAGGTCGGGGGGCACTGTCCTTCAATGGATTGTCTGCGTTCCTCGAGCGGTGAGTCAGCAAAGATGTGAATTAATGGGGACAAAGCTTCCCAGAGGTGCCAGCTTCATTGTGGTGTGTGCCTCAGGGGCGTTATTTGTCCCCACTGTTATTTCAACATCTATATCGCGACCCCTTGCTCGGATTGAGTACGGAGCTTTGGGCTGGTCTGCCATCAGTATGCTGATGACGCTCAGCTCATTCTGTCAATGGAAGCGGGAGCTGTCGCGGCCCCTGCAGCTCTACAGCATTGTTTGGAGGCGGTGGCTGGTTGAGTTACAACAGAGCAGGTTAAACTTAATCCATCCCGAAGGCGCTTAGATCACACTGGCAGCCGGCGAGGTTGGGGAATTCCAGTCGCCCGGTGTGGGAGGGGTCACGGTAGCGCCAACCTCCCGTCGTCGCAGCCTGGGGGGTCCCACCTGGATTCATCTCTCTTTCAATGGAGGCCCAGGTGGCCCATACAACCGGGTTCGCGATTTTCCATCTTCGACAGGCCCTACTGGCTGGCTCCTTCCTCTCCAAGCAGCTGACCTAGCCACTGTGATCCAATGCAACGGTCACCTCCAGGCTGAACTATTGTAACTTCGCTCTACCGGGCCTTCCCTTGTGTTTGATCGAGGTGAAACTGGTCCAACGGCGGCCCGGCTGCTCCCTGAGGAGGCACCTTTCGAGAACATAATGTTACCCTGTGTTGCGCCCGTTTGCATTGGTTACCCGGTTCAATTCGAATCATCTTCAAGGTGTGAGTGCTGACCTTTAAAGAACATGCAGCGGCCCTGGGACCTCAAATTACCTTCAGGACGGCCGCATTACCCCATATGTCCGGAGAGTGAACCTCTGCGCTCAGCAGAGGGGCCAATTCCTGGAGATCCCTGGCCCCTCGGTGATCGCGGCTGGCCTCCCACTCGAGACCCAGGGCCTTTACGGCTCTGGCCCTGCCTGTATGGAACACTCTACCACCAGCTGTCCGAGACCCTCTGCGGACGCCCAGAGGATTCTGTAGGGCCTGCGGGACCGAATTGTTCTGCCCGGACGCCGGAGAGACCAGCCGCTTCGGGTGCCCTGCTTTCATCCTCCCCCCTGCTGTATAGGGTCCCTAACATCATTGGGACCCATCATTCTTCTTGGGAGGGTTGCATATGGGTTCGTGGGATACTGTTTTAGAATGTAAATTTTAAACTTTTATATGTTTATGTTTATATATGCTTTTATATTGTTCACCGCCCTGAGCCCTTTGGGGATAGGGCGGTATACTAAATCAAATAATAAATAAGTAAGTAAGTAAGTAAGTAAGTAAGTAAGTTCACCTATTGGCCATCTTGTAAATATAGGGGGGATGTGAGCTAGAGTATGCTGTGCCACTATCTTGCATCTATGTTTATATCATATGATATATGTGGTACTGGATATGGGTGTTAGCCCATTAGTTTCACCATGTTGTGAACTGCCCATCAGAATAACTAAAGAATGGACCTGAATTATTGTTATTAATTAATTAATTATACTTGTATACTGCCCTCCCCCCGAGTAGCAAAGATGTTATTTCCCCTTCAGCCCCTCCCAGAAAGATGAAAGTGCAAATGTTATCTTTGGTCTACGTGTGGATAGTCTGGAAGAACTTTAGCTTGGGCCAGTGCTTTTGCCTTTATATAATCAGATGGTTAGGGTGTGTGGTTTGCTTTGTTTTTCAGGAAGGTGACACCATTGGGGGGTGGGGGGTGGGATTAAGGTGATGCTGCTTAAAATGTATTTTCATGATGCAATTTACAAGTCAGATGAACGTGGTCTGCTGAAAGGCAAAACAGGCCTTGCTAGAATTTGATGGAGGTTGTAACAAAGATAAAACATATTTTACAAGACATCTTTTGTTCTTTTCTAGAGCTTGCATGCAAATGCACGTTCAGTGTTTGAAGATGCTTTTAGTGTGATTTATACTCTGGCTAACAAGGTTCCACTGCAGATGTCAATCAAGTCGAGATCCTGAAATAGGATTTCCCCCCCTTTGGGGGCCCTCCTCCTGTGGTGCATTTACATATACTCTTCAGCCTGTCATCATTTTACTAGCCTGACTTGTCACAAGCAGTTACAAAAGAATAACAAAGCTGCAGTAGCTGGTAGGATATCTCTTCTCACTGCATCATTGTTCATCTTTCCAAGATCATAGCAACCAAATAACACAGAGAGATATCTGTACCTCATCACAAGTCTTCTGATGCTTCTTCCTGACTCAATTATTCTTTTGTAAACCTAAGAAATGTGTAACCGAGTCAACAATATTCATTACCCTATGCTATCTTTTTTATGAGGAAAACAGTTTGAACTACATCTCTCTGGAAGAAACCTCCAAAGAATAGCAGTGATATGTTTTTCTTGTCTTTCGATCCTCTTATTTCTACAAGGAGCTCATGGGACCTTCACGGAGTTATAACTCAACAAATCTATGAGGTAGATGAGGCAGAGAGAGAGCGCATGATTGACCCAAGACCACCCAGTGACTGAGGGAGGATTTGAAACTGGATCTTGGCCTTCCTGCTAAGGTTGACAGGAAGAAAAGATGGCTTGAGTGGCTGGTTGTCCTGAGGAAAATAATGCCAGGGGAAATAGTCAACCGTCATCACCTTGTTCCCTGTCTTCAATGCAGATTGGGAACTTAAATTTGTAAAGTGCCTAACCTGTATCCAATTGGGCAGTTAAGAAAATTTGAAGAACCCTTGAGTTTTCTTAAGAGGGGGCAGCGATTCCCACCAATTTCCTTCTCTTCCTGCGGTGACTGATCCTCCCTTCCCACAAGTTTGTTTCTTAGGGTCAGTAAACCCTCAGGAATAGTTTAGTAGGGGAGTAAAGGAAGAGAGTTGGGGAACTCACCACTCCCTCTCAAGTAAACACAAGTGCTTTCAGTTTTTGGAATGTGATTGGATAAATAGACCAATACTGTAAGTGCTGTTGAAGGATTTCCAGTGTAATGTGTGATTTTAACTGGCAAGCTGGTGTGAACATCAACTCACTACATTTCAACAAATTTTCACTATATTTTCACAACATTTCAACAAATCCTTTGTGTGATAAAATTCAGTAGCTCTTTGTGGCACTAGAAAATATTTATGGATAGGTGAACTCCTTGATGCAGGATAAATTGTTTTGCCTTTGTGCCTCTGTTTTTTTCCCCCTGCCTGTGTTCAGGCACTCTTGAATGAGATACATGTACCCAAGTGAACTTGTTTTTTCATGCAGTATGCTCAGTTGTGCAGATTACCAGCATGGATTTACCAAACTACTTGTTATGCATCTTTACAGTTGGCATGTCGAGCATGCATTTCTTAAGATAAAGGAGAGCACCTAAAGAGTAAAAACAAAAATCACAGGCCAATTTTATTCTTGCTTAATCCTGAGTTTTAATGGTACTGTAAAAATAGGCCTGATACAGGAACTGCCCAGATACAGGTAATAAAGGCTTCAAGTTCTGGGCATGTTCACAAGAAGGAGGAGGAGGAGTTGGATTTTTATCCCCTCTTTTTCTCCTGTAAGGAGACTCAAAGGGGCTACAAGCTCCTTTCCCTTCCTCTCCCCACAGCAAATACCCTGTGAGGTAGATGCGGCTGAGAGAGCTCCAAAGAACTATAACTAGCCCAAGGTCACCCAGCAGGAATGTTTTGGAGTGCACAAGCTAATCTAATTCACCAGATAAGCTCAAGTGGCAGAGTGGGGAATCAAACCTGGTTCTCCAGATTAGAGTGCACTTGCTCTTAACCACTACACCACACTGGCTCTCAAGGAATGAACTTATCTTGAACTGAGCAGGACTTCTTTCCAAATAAGAACAGTAAGGATTCCACTGCAAAGGTATCGTTCTGTAGGCAAATGTGTGCCTCTTCCTCGGAGCCTTAGCCACAGGAATGAAATGTGATGCTTAAAACAGATGGACTGCAGTGCTAGATGTCTCCTGACACTACATTAGTAGGAGTTGGTCCCTCACTCCAGTCTTGCCACTAAGCAGAACGAAGCAGACTGCCTCAGGCAGCTGATTTTTTGCACCATTAAACAGGAGTATGGCTGTCAGCTATTTTAATTAATTATTATACATGCACTGCAGGGGAGGGGCACAGTTTGCCTTTTCTGCCTCGGGCACCAAAAGCCCCCTGACATTTCCTCTTCCCAGATTTGCCCTGTCTCTGTAATCCAGTATAAAACCTGAGCAGGACTTATTCGGCTGAATATAGAACTTTGGAATGCTATTCAGGATCGCTGTGAAGCACTGTGACTAGAGTCAAAGCCACCTGAGAAAGCAAGGGGATAATTTACAGTGTTAACCCTGAATGGGATGTATTAACTCTATTACAGAGAAGAGAGAACTCCTGTCATTAGGTGCTCAAAGACTGGGGATATAAGGATATACACCAAGAAAATGCTGGTGTGGAGTTACATATGGCAATTATCTTAATAAATATAATAAATATTATAGGAAAGACTTAGGGAGTGTTTGGTGAAGAGAAGGTTAAAATATGACATGATAGCCATGTTTAGATATTTGAAGGGATGTCACGTTGGTGAGGGAGCAAGCTTGTTTTCTGCTGCTCCAGAGACTAGGACCAGGAGTAATGGGTTCAAGGTGCAGGAAAAGAGATTCCACCTAAACATCAGGAAAAAACTTCCTGACAGTAAGGGCTGTTCGACAGTGGAATGCACTACCTCAGAGTGTGGTGGAGTCTCCTTATCTGGAGGTTTTTAAAGAGAGACTGGATGGCCATCTGTCAGGAGTGCTTTGATTGTGTGATCCTGCATTGCAGGGGTTTGGACCTGATGGCCCTTGGGGTTTCTTCCATGATTCTATTCTATGATTCTATCTGAGGCTAAACTAAGCACTCTTTGATAATGTGCAATGGTCATCTCCAGACTGGATTACTGCAACTCACTGTATGCAGGGCTGCTCTTGAGACTGCTCTGAAAGCTACAACTGGTCCAGAATGCAGTTGTGCAGGTCCTTACCTGGACCCTGGGAAAGAACATATACTATCAGTGTTCAGTGTTCTGTCTTAGCTCCAAATTGAGTACTGAATCAAGCTCAAGATGCTGGATCTCACCTTTAAAGCCTTAAACGGTCTAGGACCCTCATATTTATGGTACTACCTCTTCCAATATACCCTCCAGAGAGCCTTGCGCTCTTTGGGAGACAAATTTCTGATGGTCTCTGACTCGAAGATTATCTGGCTATTCTCAGTCAGATTCAGAGCCTTTTCAGCAGTGGCCTCTACCTGGTGAAACTCTCTGTCTTAAGAAACTCAAGCCCTGAGAGACTTGGCTCAGTTTCGCAGGGCTTGTAAGGCGGAGATGTTCTGCCAGGCTTATGGTTGAGGACAGCAACGGTTCTATATAATGGCTGAGTGATTCCGGATCGCACCCTATTAGGGTTTTTCTCTTCTTCTGATTGTCTATCAGTCGCTTAATTATTATTATCAGTCAGATCTGATTGGGTTCTGTTTGATCCTTCGACTGCTGAGATATGTTTATATTTTTAATTAATATTACGGAGAGAAATTAAAATGTCTCCATTATTAAATTAAATTTATATTTTAGATAAATTTGATATTTTATTATGTTATATGCTGTTATACTGTATGGTTTGAGTGATATGGTTTGTATGATGTGAGCTACGCGGAGCCTTGTTTTTGTGGGGAATGGGTGGAATAAAAACCTAGTAGTAGTAGTAGTAGTAGTAGTAGTAGTAGTAGTAGTAGAAGAAGAAGAAGAAGAAGAAGAAGAAGAAGAAGAAGAAGAAGAAGAAGAAGAAGAAGAAGACCCCCACCCCACCCCCACCATTATCATCTTGGTGTCTGTCATTCTTCTTTTGATGCCTTGGTATACACAAAATTGCTGCTGCTTGTACTTTAAAAAAATAGCCACTGATCCACAAAATCAGTATTCTGGTGAAACCACTGCTTGCTCCAGAGGGGACTCGTGTAAAATTGACTGATCTTGGTCATTTTACTCATGTAAAATGATAACATCTGATCTTGGTCATCTAGTGACCAAATCGTTATAGTGAGAGATCTCCAGGTCCTCCATGGAGGTTGGCAACCTTATATGGCAGCCATTTTGAAGTTGGCTTTGCCTCCCGTGACAATCATTGTGGGATGCTGCATACTTCCCCCTCTCAAACGTACCCCCAGGCCTGGGGTACAGTGCTCCTGAAAACTCCCTCCAGCATCTTAGAAGGAGTGTTTTCTAGGGAGTATGAATTTGGCAAAGCTGAACTGCAAAAACCCTGAAAAACATATCTTATTTGTGTTTTTCAGAGTTTCCCCTCCCGAATCCCAAAATGGCGACAATTTAAGGAAGCTGAAAAGTGAGCCCAATTTTTCAGGCCCCTTGGGCCTTGCTGCCATTAAAAAAAAAGGTGAGGAGCCCCTGTCCTCACTTTTTCTCCCCCTCGCTTACCTGCTGACTGCCGCTGCTGCAGTCCATGTGGGCTTGAAGGCAGCAGAGAGCTGAACACTGGGCTTGGCCTGGCCGGACTCAATATTCATCTCTGCACTGCCTCCTCCAAAATCCACGTGGACTTCAGAGGTGCGGGCAGAGCAGAGCTGAACCCCGGCCTTGTCCAGGCTGAGCCCAGCATTTGGGACAGCCCAGTTGCCTTTGACTTTAGAAGTGGCTTGGAATTTTTCGGGATCAGGTTTTATAGACCTGAAAAAAAATAAAAATAAAAAAGCTGGGGCAAAATGTATGCTTGTAAGGTGGTTTGGCTCCCCCCCCCCTCCCCCCAGATTTTTCAAAATTTCTGGGTCTTTTAAACCAGAACCCCTGGTTTTTCCCCAGTCCTGTTTCCCACAGTTCTCTAAACAGTAAAAATAACCTGGCATTCTTGCTTTGAACCACAGATGTTTTTGCTGAGATATTAATAGGTGATATGTGTGTGCACGCTTGGTGTGACAGGAGCAAGGGGAATATCTAGCGCATTTGCTTTAAACGCCCTGTAACAATCCATGCAAAAAATACTGTGAAGAGCAGCCAAGGTCAGCAATGCCTCCTGCTGGAAGCGCTTGTGGCACAATGGAAACTGCATGCGGGCACTGTTAATTGATGTGCCCCGAATACATGTAATTTGCTGTTTCTGGCTGAGTTGTTCCTGAGTTGTTCCACACTTGTTTGGGCTCTGGGCTACTCAGCAGGGTAGAAGAGGCAGGCAGGAGGAATGTTTTGGTGCAGCATTTCCAGGGCTAGAGGCACTCCGCCTGCAAAGGACAAGCAGAGAATGTTCTCTTTAAGAAGGGCTCTGCCTCCTCCTTTGTTTTCCAGTGCCGTAGTAATTAAATTATGCCGTACAGTCGAGCAGAGCAGAAAGCAAGATAATGGTGTGCAGAGAAAGCTGTTTGCTGTTAGCTGGTCGCAAAGACGCCAGCTTTCAAACATGAAAGACGTGGGGAAGGGGAGTGCAGGTAATGAGATAAACCTGCACATCATGGCAGGCAGGTCTCCAGACTGAAAGGCGGAAGAGAGAAAATCATAAAGGGGAAATTTCGGTTTGCCTTTGAAGTTTCCTCTAGCACCTTAAAAGTGTGGACGTGCCGAATTCCCTTTCTTGTTCAACTGCTGTTTTCCTCACTGCGACTCAGAACATAATAAAAAACATAATTATAAACATAGTCATAATGATAGGGTCAACTGTTGCTTTTTTTCCTTTTGTATGCTTTGTACTTGGAAATACCATTTTGCAGTACCTTTCACCTGTATTGTTTCATTCCCTTGTTTATTTTTTTGCGGGGGGGGGGGGGGAAGTAACATTAAAGACGGATTAACCTTCACGCAGTGTACCTTACATCTCACAGGATCACTCATACCAGCTTCTGTTTTGTTATTCCTTCTACACTTTTGGAATTTTATCTATTTAAACCAAGATATGCGCATTGTAATCGACTCAACTACACATACCCCCACCCTCAAAATTGTAAGACTGAAATCATGTATACCTTGTAAATCTCAGGAAAATGGAAAGGTGATTGTAAATCACCTTTTCTGCATGGCCTTTGTGTTTTCACACACACACACACACGCGCGCGCACACACACACACACCATGAGAGCAGGATTAAAGAACATTTTAGATGACACTTGTAAAGCCTTGTGGAGAGGCAGCTTTCTTCCCGCCCCCCCTTCCAGATTTGCACTCCAGCAAAAGCAATTGTTGGGGGTGGGGGGAGGATCAATGGCCATCTATGACAATTTTCAGTGTTTTTTCATACCATTATCTGACCCATAGGCTGATTCTGCACGGCCAAATAGAATGGGTTGAGGTCCTTTTAAAAAGCATTTGAAGGGGGGGGGGTTCCCCACAGAACTCGCCCCCCAAACTCTTCTAATCCATTCTATTTGCCAGAACACAGGTTAAATGAAAGTTGCGACTTTTTCTTTGTAACCCGGGTTTCAAACTGTGCAAACAGTGGCATGGGAAACTTAAATGGGTTCTATGAATTAAATGGGTTCTGTGCAGAATCCATCATAGTGTCAGGAAAAGCATTTATGCGTGGGCAGATAATGTGTGAACAGTGGCTTGGGGATCTGACTTTCAGGGAACACCTTTACAAAAGAAGTGAAATACAGATTGATGCTGGGCAGATGTAACCTTAAATTAAAAATCAGTACATTGCTCTGTATTTCCACACAGAGGAGTTTCTCCACCTTGGCTGCCATAGTAGAATGTACCCTTTTTTTTGGAGCTTCCACGTGATTTCATGCAAAAATCATTCTATCTCCAGGTTTTCCCAGTCCTCAACTGGGATCCTTTCCCAACAACACAACCTTCAAATTTACTTTACTCTGCTCTTTTAGGAAAGGATGAAGTACGTTGACACACCATTGGGATTTAATAAGTGCCCGTTTTCCAGCTCTGGAAAGGTTTTGCCTTCATTGGCCTTACTTTCCCTGTGGGCCAGCTCCTTGCAGCTGCCATTTTCATGCTGCACCATTGGAAAGCTTTTGAGGCCTCTTCTGTGTTCATTCCAGATGTTAATAGAACCGGCATAGCACATACACGGAGGGAAAAAAACAATGAAAAGGCTTTGGGTTGCCACAGATCAAGAGCTAATACAGAGTCATTGCAGAAAGTATATGGAAGGGAAACATTGAAAAAATGAAAGAGGGAGGTTCTCTGGAAACTTCCATGGGTAGAAACTCCGTTGCCAACACACATGCTTTTGAATTTTGCTGTGGCAATTAAAGCAGTGTGAGAATCTTCACTGTGTGGAAGCTGGCTCAGCTGAATCTAACAGTGTTCTTTCCAACATAGCAGCATTTACACACTAGCAGAATGGCACTTCAGTTGCAAAGGAAGAACTCAACATACCAAACACGTTGCCGTCCCGCTCTAAAAGGAGGGTCCTAGGGCCGGACAAAGCCTTATAAAGGCTCCCAGTTGGCCCCTTTTGCCCATAACGGCCATGGCCGCCGCCGCTTGCCTTCCGCCCTTCTAAGGACAGACGTGGCGGGGCCTCCTGCCATACCCTTTTCGCTAGACAGCTTAGCGGCAGAAGCATCAGTAAATGCGCTTTAAGCCTCTTTAGCAGAATGGCACTTCAGTTGGCAAAGGAAGAAGGCAACTTTGGCTGACTCCCACCACTAGTTGTGGACTGACAGTTAGATCTCCAAACTGTCCACCTGGGTATCCTGATTCTTCTTGAAGGAAAGATCTAAATTTTTCAAAAATCTTGAACCCATGGGGAAGGCAGCATTTTCCCCACAGATACTTGCTTGTCTTATCAAACTTAACCTTTATTTTGATGATTATTTATTTATTTATTTTATTCAATTTGGTATACCGCCCCATCCCCGAAGGGCTCTGGGCGGTGTACAACATCGACATAAAATACAGTAACAAGAGGGCGAGTAAATAGCAACTAATAAATAATACCTAACATTAAGAAGTCAGCCCCATAAACTCTAAAATTATTAATTTAATTTAAAACAGCGATTGCTACATAAAATTGGTGTTTGATAGCAAAAAAAGATATCCTGTATCAACTTAGTATATAAAATTGTATTATTTGGCATATTCGTGTGTGTGTGTGTGTGTGTGTGTGTATGTGTGTGTGTGTGTGTGTGTGTGTGTAAATTTATATCCTGCCCATCACCAAAGATGATGAGCAGGTTACAATCACAATCATATAATAATTTACATTATAGCATTTTAAAGTATAAATGGCTTCATTATCTCCAAATGGAACTATGATTATATACAATATTACAGAGAGCTGCAAACTGCTGCACCTTGTACTTTATTTTAAGGCTACCAGATGGGTAACCCAATTCACAGGGCTCTGGTGACCGGGGACAGCACCACTGCCATGCCACCTCCAGAGGACTTCCAGGCAGTGCAGGGAGGCACCAACAACAACACACACACCCCACCCCTGGCTGCTTGGAAAGCCCTCCACTGGGCCTTTACAATTCTGTTCTGAAGCCAAAAATTGCAGTAGGAGGATGGATATGGAATGGGAAAGTCTATTATTACAGCTGATCTCCAGACAATAGATATCTGTTCTCCTGGATAAAATGGCTGCTTTGGAGGGTGGCATTATACCCTGAGGAGATCCCTCACCGACCCAGACTCCATGTCAAAATCTCCAGGTATTTCTGAATCCAGAGCTGGCAACCCTAGAAACAGCAGATGGGGAAATTGAGACCTTGCGTGAATAAGAAGTAGAGCTGGAGAAGAGAAATTAAATTTTGAGAGGGGCATGCTGAAATATGAGGATAACAAAATAGCTAGAACAAAATAGCTAGAACAGGAGGAAGAGAGAATCAAAGTAGAGGGTCAAAAACCTTCAAGAATGCTAAGGGTTTTACTTGGTATGTGGTAGGGAAAGATCCCCAGATCTCCTTGGCTACTTTTGAGAAGCTAATCAAAATTTGAATATTTCTACCACATGAAATACCTACTGAGCCTCATAAAGGGGGAGCTGGCAGAAGCTTATGAAAGTTTCCCCTCAGACAAAGCAGTAAAGTATTAAGATTTTAAACTGGCAACATACCACAGATTCGAGTTAAGGCCTAATCATTTCAGAAAAAGATTTAGAAGTTTACAACCCCATTCTGGGATTGCAGTTCCATTTAAATAAGATTATATTTTTTAAAGCACTGCATGAATCGTACTGCACAACCTTCTCGTTTAAGAGCCCATGCATTCAGAAACCTGTTTCTAATGAAAACTGGTAATGTGCTCGCCTGCCGGTGTGGTGGTTGGCAAGTGAATGAAAAGTATAAAAATACCATAAAGCAATTGTGGGTTATGTAGAAATTGGTTCTTCCCTTCCTTCTCTTATTTTATGTTTGGTTGTCTTGGAAAGTTTCCTTTAGAGACTAACATCCTACTTCTGCCGCTGTAGATCCATCATGAAGAGTTGCTGATTCAGCAGTTTGAAGGGCAGAGAGATATAATCCGTCAGCAGGACATAGTAACAGATGGAGGCCTTTAAAAGCAAGTTTGCTCTGGGTGTTAAGGTATCCCTTAGCTGAAACAATTAGACGCAGACCCTCTTCAGAGAGAGCGAGGTATAGTCATGTGTAATTTTAATCTAATCTACTGAGATCCATCAAACCTGGGGTAGAATAGAAAAACCTTTGCCTTCTCATTGTAATCTTTCATTAAAAAGCAAGCAAAATACTGTTTAATATTCTAATACCTTACCTTTTCCCTCCTGTATAAAGAATTAAAGGAAAATGTCCCTATTGTTTTAAGTTTTCTGTTTCTCAAGGGTCATCATAATCCATGGTTTATCAAGAATGAGACAGGCCTTTATATGTATACTAATACATTGATGTACTTCATTTGTACCTCACCCTTTTCCCTAGTGGCGACCAAAAACAGCTCATATTACTCTCCATTGTATCATATCAACAACCCTAAGAGGCAGATTAGGTTGACAGTGTGTGGGATTAGTCAAAGGTCACTCAGTTACCCAGAGGGATGGGGTGCATGTCAAACGACCTCAGGTGCAATGGGGGGGATGCAAAATCACCCTCACCCCCTCCTCCCCCATGCTGACCTGCTGCCAGGAGCCAGCCTGCTGCCATGGTGCCCGTCTGAGCTGCCTCCTTCCCTCCCCAGGCCCTCAGGGGCTGGGGGCGGCTTGGATGGGTACCGTGGCAGCAGGCTGATTCCTGGGCCGCCTGCCTCCCTGAGAAGGGCAAGAGGCGGCCAGCAGGGTGACCACGAGGGGTAGTTTGGGGGGGGGGCACAGCAACAGGAGCTGTTGCTGGCCCAGGAGCCAGCCTGCCGCTGCAGTGCCCATCCGAGCCACCCCTGAACCCTGCCCCCTGAGCACCGGGGGGGACGAGGGGGTGGGCAGAGCAGGTGCTGTCCCCAGTACGCTTCTGCATTGGGCCCGTGCTCAGGAGAACTTCCTTATGTAATGTGACCTTTGGTCAGATCTTTCTGCCCTAACTTTTATCCCCAAATCAGCAGGCATCTAGCTCAGTGATGGCGAACCTTTTCAAGACCGAGTGCCTAAATTGCAACCCAAAACCCACTTATTTATCACAAAGTGCCAACATGGCAATTTAACCTAAATACTGAGGTTTTAGTCCTGCATGCACCCGCTGCTCTGCCCTGCGCTGCTCCAGCACCTCCACCCCACCCCTCTGCCTCCGTCCCACCCGCTCGAGCAGGGGCCAGCCTGCTCTAGCCTCCAGCAAGTCCCACATGCACCGCTCTGCACCTCTCTATCATCTCCGCCTCCTCTGCCTCTGTCCCCCCCTCGGGCAGCAGCCGCAATCGAGCATACCCGGAGCACGAGCACCAGACCAGCCAGCCGAAGTGCTCCCTGCTTTCGCGTGAGCCGGTGGCGTGCCCAAGCCAGCCTAGATGAGTGTGTGTGGGGGGTGATTTTCTGCCCCCCCACATGATGAACTCTGTTCGCACGTGCCCACAGAGAGGGCTCTGAGTGCCACCTCTGGCACCCGTGCCATAGGTTCGCCACCACTGATCTAGCTAGTCACAGAACTGGTACAGAATCTGTGAGAAGGAAGGCCCTTGGTTCTTAAGCAAGTCACTGACAATTGTATGCAAGGCAGAATTCAGCAGGTGAAGGTTTTTCATAAATTGTTTTGCCTCCTCTTTTTACACTAGCTGGTGTCAGCCTTCTGTACCACTGTTAAATGCACAAGAGCCCAGCTGAAGGAAAATGAAGGCGGCAGCTCTGTTAATTGTGTCACTTTAATGGTCTGCAGTTCTTACTGAGCACACAATAGCAAACTGGCATGAAATTCAAAACAGCTTAGCAGAAAAGCCCTGTTAAATTCAAGAAGGCGGTAAAAGGTAAAATCACACATGGCCATCAAATCACAATTGTGTTCCCGTCTCCCGCTGTTTGTTAGTTAACATTGTGAAGGGATCTGGAGAACAGAGTGCCACGAGGTATTAAATTTACAGCCCTCCCCTCCACTTTCATTTTCTTGGCATTTCATGTGCCCATTTCCGGGGCGGGGGGGTGAAACACTACAGAGATCTTTTGGGGATTGGGATTACCCTCCCAAACTAGCTCAGGGTGATTTACAATAGGAGTAACACAATAAAAACTGACTCGGGAATGATAACCCATAATTTAAAATCGAGTACAGCGACTAATTCCACTAACTAAAATTAGATAAATTCAGTTAAATTAAAATCTAATTAAAATTCATGAATGTAGGAGAACAACTCTGGAGCCATCCATCTGCAGAGAGGTGGTACATAACCATAGGGGACAGATGATAACATTAGTACAGACCTCAGTGAAATACTTGGTGGAACAGCTCCGTTTTACAGACCCTGCGGAACTCCCATAAGGTCCCGCAGGGCCCTGATCTCCTCTGGAAGGCTGTTCCACCAAGTTGGGGCCAGAACCGAAAAGGCCCTGGCCCGTATTGAGGCCAGTCAAACCTCGCATGGGCCAGGGATTATTAAAAGTCCTTTTGATCCAGATCTTAATGTCCGCTGGGGGTTATGATGGAAGTGGCGGTCATGCAAGTAGCGTGCAGATGTAAGCTTTTTTGTTAATTCTTGAGCGAAGTTTAGTCTAGGCCCAAGTTTGTTTCATGATGACAAGGGCAGATAATTTCAAATGGTCACCTCACAACAAAACATCCTAAGCTATGCTGTGCTCCTCACAATATGACCTGAAATGTAGTCTAAATAAGGTGATATGGGTACCGTGGCAGCAGGCTGATTCCTGGGCCGCCTGCCTCCCTGAGAAGGGCAAGAGGCGGCCAGCAGGGTGACCACGAGGGGTAGTTTGGGGGGTCACTATGGTCTGTGGTCACTATGTCCTGACTAAGATAGCCCAGGCTAGTCTGATTGTGTCAGATCTCAGAAGCTAAGCGAGGTCAGCCCTTGTTAGTATTTGGATGGGAGACCAATGGCACTTCTGAAATCTCTTGCCATGAGAACTCTATTGCAAGGTTCCCCCGCATGATGGTCGCTGACACCTTTTCAGGTACCCACCAAGTGTTTTTAGGAATTGAAAGGAGCCAGGTAGGTCTTTTGCCCAGCAAAGATTCTGACCACTAGAGATCTGAATGTGCCCGGTGCACGATGCACCCCCCGTCCCCTTGTGGCTTCGCCATTGGGATACAGCTGCAAGGGTTGTCCATGTTTTGAGAAATCCCAGGCAAAAGATATCCTTTTTGCCTTCAGTTTTCTGAACAAATTGGCAGAGGCCAATTTACTGGAGGTCCCCGGCCCCTCAATGATGCGGCTGGCCTCCACTCGAGCCAGGACCTTCACGGCTCTGGCGCCAGCCTGGTGAAACACTCTCCCTCCGAGCCGTCCGGGCCTCTGCAGATCCAGCAGGAATTTCCGCCCAGGGCCTGTAAGATCTTTGAGTTGTTCCACCGGGCCTTTGGAGAACCCGGCCGCTGAGGATGCCCCTGCTCCCTCCTCTTTACCCCCATGGGCCCTAATACCATCAGGACCCATCATTTCACATTAGGAGGGTTTTGTAAGGGCGCGGGCGATGTTTTAAGATACTACTGTTGTTTTAATTATATGTATGTTTTAGCTGATGTTTTATCTGTACACTGCCCTGAGCCCTTCGGGGATAGGGCGGTATACTAAATTTAAATAATAATAATAATAATAATAATAATAATAATAATAATAATAATAGTAGTAGTAGTAGTAGTAGTAGTAGTAGTAGTAGTAGTAGTTGTTGTTGTTGTTGTTGTTGTTGTTGTTGTTGTTGTCACTGTAGTAGTAATAAGTTTGTCTTGGCCATAGGCCTTCGCAGTCTCCTCATACACAGCATCATGAAATTAAAACATGCACAAAAAATCACCCCATGTATACCGACACAGTTAAAATAAATGTTATCGCTGTTACATGTGTTACTTGCATTTTTCAGTCCTGTTGAAAGAGAGATCCAGAGATACCTAACCTGTTCTCATCGTTGATCTCTTGTTATGTTATCTGGCATAGTCCTGGTCTGTCTATGGACACTTTCACACATGCAAAATAATGTACTCTCAATCCATTTTCAATGCATTTGCAGCTGGTTTTTACTGTGCGAAATAGCAAAATCCACTTTCAAACAGTGGTGAAAGTGGATTGAAAGTGCATCATGCTGCATGTGCAAAAGTGCCCTACGTTACTGGTTGTAGTTTGTTGGCTTAGTTGATACTGCCTTTTGCTGAATAGGTATTCCTTCAAGCTCCACATTTGCATCAGAAGTGACAGGGAAATGGAGAATCCTTGTATTTGATTTCATTTCAGTCTCCCCCTGTGTGCATTGTTACCTTTCTGTGTGGTATCAAATGTAAGGGAGGAAATGATCCTGTCAGACTATTGGCAGCACCATATTCGGATGTAGTGGAAAAAGTGGAAGATTTGACACCCTCTCTCCTTCACCCCAATCAACAGTTGCCCGTCTATATGACAGGTTAGTGGAATCACAGACATTTGCCTCTGAGCTTGGCATACGCAGCCAAAGGGAACAGAATAGCAAGAAAACAAGAGTTGTTGAGTATGTGGAATCAAATTAAAGTCCTCCCTTCAAACCAGACAGAAATGTAATCGTAGAAAAAAGCACGTTGGAAAACAGACATTACTGCCATCCTCTTCGGTGGCAAGTGCTGTGTGTTTCTGCTGACTAGTAACCATCTCTGTCAGACTGGTGAGTCTCTGACCTATTGTGGATGCAGTGTTTACCCTGTGGCTCTTTTCTTTGTAGTGGAGTTTTCCTGTGGCTGTCTGTTTAAATGCAGGATTCTCCCCTGGGAGGTATCCCCAGCCAAGCCAGCCATTCCCCACTGCTTCCTCTGTGTTCCCTTTTTTGTTTGGTGTTGTTTTTGTTTTGTTCAGGTCTGCTGGTCCAAAGAGTGATAAGAACTGCTATAGGGTGTGGTGTGTGTGTGGGGGGGTGGGGAGGAGGGAGAGAAGGTGAAAGAAACAAGCAAAGTTAAAGCAGCAGAGGAGAAGTCACACTTTTGGAGGTTTTAGAAGCTGCGAGGCTTCTATGATCTGGCTTGCAGTCACTTCTGGAGGGGGAAAATGTGTGTGTAACCAAGAATCTGCCCTGAAGGGAATGCATGCTAACCATGGGGCAGACCATAAGTGCATCGTAGGCCTTTTTGAATTCAGATTAGTTATACATAAAATGACACTGTTGACCACTTCTATAGAAGTGCTGTACAGCCTGGGTCTTACCAACTCTACCGGGGCTGGCCAGTGGCACCTGTGACCACTCCTGAAGAGTGCTCATTCTTGTGAATTCTTTGCCCATGGCAAAGTCAGTGGGCCCCTGAACTGGTCTTGCCACCAAACGCAGGCTGAATTCCCAGTTGTGTCAAAGATCTTGTAACTCAACAATCTCTCAGTCTCGCTTTAAAGATTTTAGACCAGTGATGGCGAACCTATGGCACGGGTGCCAGAGGTGGCACTCGGAGCCCTCTCTGTGGGCACGCGCACACAGAGTTCATCATGTGGGGGGCGGAAAATCACACACCCCATACACACACATCTAGGCTGGCCTGGGCCACTGAGCACGACATGCGCGCACCACGGTGAGCAGGGAGGACTCAGCTGGCGGCCCTGGTGCCTGTGCTCCAGGTGGCTGCTGCCTGGGCGCAGAGGAGGCAGGGATGCTAGAGAGGCACAGAGTGTTGCGCATGGGACTTGCGGCTAGAGCAGGGTGGTCCCTGCTCAAGCCGGTGGGGCAGAGGAAGAGGGAGCCAACCGTTTTTTTCTAAACGAAAACCTCAGCATTCAGGTTAAATTGCTGGGTTGGCACTTTGCGATAAATAAGTGGGTTTGGGTTGCAATTTGGGCACTCGGTCTCAAAAAGATTCACCATCACTGTTTTAGACGTTTAAATTGCGAAATTTAATGTTAAATCACCCAGAGAGCCAGTGTAGTTTAGTTAGTAGGATGTTGGGCTGGGAACTGAGAGACCCAGGTTCAAATTCCCACTCTGACATGGAGGCTTCTGGGAGAACTTGGGTGACACACAGTCAGCTAACCTGCTTTACAGCATTGTGAGCTTAAGATCGAAGGAGAGAATGATTTAAACCACTTTGGGTCCCCACTGGAAATAAATAAAATGATACATTATCCGGAATATCTGGGAGATTGTTAATAAATCATTGTCTTAACTGCCAGATGCACTAATAGATTTTATCTTGTCCATTTTATTTTGTTAATATGTTTTGAGATTTGTTTTTAATCGAGTTGTTCTAACCTGCCGTGGAGATGTCTTACAGAGAGCGCAGGACTTCTGTTTTAATTAATCACTTCATAAAACCCTAATTCTTCCTTCTCTTCATTTATCAAATATTGTGACTAATGATTGCTACCACTTCCCTCCATTTATTTTCTCAATTAAAGCTGAAGACACGCTTCACTCTTATAACTTGAAGGTTTACTTTTAATGTGTGTGAGAGTAAAAATTACTTGCTCCCACAGAATCCTAACCCCCTGTGTTTCTGCACTCGCCTGGGCGTGTTTCCTGCTGGAGAAGCCTAAAGCAGTGACTCGCGTACGGAAGCAGAAAGTTGTCTCTTTGTAAGCGGGGGGGGGGGGGGGGGAGAGTTCTGTACATCTCTGCAGGTGTGATTGATTAATTCAGAGACACGGCAGAACTTTGCATATCATCACCAAGTCGAAAGAGGCTGATGATTCCAGAGCAGTAAATCTTACAAAGAAACAGTGGGCAACCTCATTTATTGTTGGGTGCCGGGTAGACTCAGAAAAATCTTTAATGATTTGAGGTATTTTATTTCTCTTAGTACTCCATCATGCTAGGATGCCTCCTGACCCAGTTTGGGAATTATGTTGTAGCATGATCAAGTATCTAGGGCAAGGCTATGCAAATAAGAGCAGTTTCCCATCAAGTTTTTTATGGAACGGAGTGAATTTATTACTTATTTAATTTGCTGTAGTAGATTGTCTGAGATTGCACAGAACGAACCTTCCCCCATGAAACTGGATAGCCAGTGGCGGAGGAGGGGGAAGTTCCAATCCCAAAGTAAACGTGAACACATAAGTTTGGTTTTCCCTCTAAAAGTGATTGTCATTCATTCTTCTAAAGAAAAATAAAACGTTACCCTTTTTGACATTTGTGGTGGGGTAAAACTCACTGTCCACCTCGACACTGGTGACCTGCCTTCCATTCACATGGATTCCGTGGGAACAATGCAACAAAATCCTCTGAAGATGCCAGCCACAGATGCAGGCAAAACGTCCGGAGAAAATGCTACTGGAACACGGCCATACAGCCCCAAAACCCCACAACACTCCAATGCAACAAAATATTTGCAATTGAGTCTCATTAAAATCAAAGAGGTTTCAGATGGACCTGCCTAAGTTGCACTTGAACTTGTTTTATATTGAGTTGTACCATTGTTCCATCAAGTCAGTACTGTCTACTGTTGACTGGCAGTGGTTATCCAAGTTCTCAATCTTTCACATTACCTGCTCAGGAGGTAGGTGATGTGATCTTTTACATCATCTACTTTGGAGATGCCAAAGATTGAAACGGGAACAGGATTGAAATATGAGCTCCCAAAGGCACCTGGTGGGCCACTGCGAGTAGCAGAGAGCTGGACTAGATGGACTCTGGTCTGATCCAGCTGGCTTGTTCTTATGTTCTTATGTTCTTATGAACCTTTTGCATATGTAGCAGAGAGATGTTGTGCTGCTGAGACATAAGCCCCTCACACAATACAGAGACTCGTTGGTCACGTATGAGTCATATTTCATTGCTCTCAGTGGGACTTGACTATGACCCATGAGTTTTTACATTGTGCTCACTTCTTAGAGAATAATGCAATATATGGATTCTCCCCAACTCTGCAATACATGGATTCCTCCCTCTTCTCTAGTCACCATGAGGTCTCACGGAGCCAGGAAATTAGTTTTAATATGATGTGCTGATTGGGTCTGGGTGTAAGAGATCATGGAGGGAATCTTTGTCTGGGGGCTAATGGTAGCTCTTGACCACTCTGAATCCACTCTTCAAAAGTCATACCTGTCATAAAGTCAAGCATTTTACTAATACATAAAATCTGAAAAACCCTCTCTGATTGGCTGGGATTTTAAGCATACATTTTAATAATATATATTAAGGGGTTTTTTTTTACAGTGTTGCAATTTCCGTGATGCTGTTCTTTACATACTTGCTGTGCTTCATTTCAGTGCATAAGAATGACAATAGATGTCGCACGCATGTAATATTTCTCCTTTTCTACGTTATTCAAATTAGCTTCAGCCCTCATACATAATTCTGCCATTTCTTTTATTGCTGTAGTAAAGCAAATGGTTCTTTTATACAAATGTTACCGCTCGGCTATTAATTCAGTGATTATTTTGGATTATGGCACTCCTGTTAAATATAGGATGGTGAAACCTCATAAATATAAAGATTGATATGAAAAAAATTGTCTTTGACTTGTTTTGTTCATCAGTTTATGATCAGTTTTTAAAATATTTTTCTCCTTGGCAAATCTCCATAGTTTACTCAATCTGCTGCTCCAAGAAAAAAATTGTACTTCCAGTATATATTGCTTTATTGGCACAATGTCAGTCATTTACGCAGAGCACTACGAGATATAACAAACATTTCCAATTGTCTACCAGTATCTTGTTACATTTGACTGTAAGTTGGCATTAGTCTTCTCAAAGGTCAGTTATGCAGGAAAGTGGAAAGTGACAGTGGAAAATGTCATCAAGTCCCAGCCAACCTGGCAATCCTGGAGGATTTTTAAGACAAAAGACAGATGATTGGCCATCCTGGTCTTCCATCCCAATATTAACCAGGACTGGCTGTGCTTAGTTCCCAAGATCTGACAAGATTGGGCTAGCCCAGGGGTCTGCAACCTGTGGCTCTCCAGATGTTCATGGACTACAATTTCCATCATCCTCTGCCATTATGGCCAATTGGGCTGATGGGAATTGTAGTCCATGAACATCTGGAGAGCCACAGGTTGCAGACCCCTGGGCTAGCCTGAGCCATCCAAGTCATGACAATGGTGTATTCCCACTATTCAAACCTACAGATTACTTTCTTACACAATTTTCTTCTTGGGCGTTGCAAACAAGCTTTGCCCAGGAGAGATGGACAGACGAGCTCCCAGGAGTGGTTTGTCGTGTCTGAACCAGCCCATGGTCAGGTAATTCTTTATATTATCCTCTTCGCTAGGATACCCAGATATGCAGATGTGTAGATCAAGGATGCCTTTGTTCCATCAGTGAAATACCCAGATATGTAGATGTGTAGATCAAGGATGCCTTTGTTCCATCAGTGCAAACACGAACTCTGTATGGATGGACACTTGTATTAAGCGAGATCGTCAGCCTGTCCAGTAGTTCATAATTGTTGCATTAGTGGCACTCGAGCAGAGCAGATAGCTCTTCAAATTGTACGTTCAGAACTCATAATTTCTTCTTGTGTATGTAAAGGACAATCAAGTCACAGCTGATTTATGGCGACCCCGTAGGATTTTGAAAGCAAGTAATTAAGCAAAAATAGCTTGCCAGTGGCTTCCTCGGCCAGCAGGTTTTTCTTGGTGGTCTTCCATCCATGTACCAGCCCTGCTTACTGTTCCACATCCAACAGGACCCCTTTCCATATGGCTCGTTTCTTCATGGAAAAGAAGGATGTGTATCTGGAAAAAAGCACACACGGTTTTCCTTTGAGAAGGGAGATAAATATTTATTTTGACAAGAGCACGCTAGTCAAGCATGTAGGCCTTCTATCCATGTATCTGCAGAAAAATATACCCATTACCCCTCGCAATATTCACTGTCTATTTGGACAGAGATTTTGATTTGTTCAGACATAATATGAAATTATGCTTTGGTTTAACTGTGGTTAGTTTCTGAATCCAACGTTTGCCTCACAAACAATAACTGAAATCCGAGTTTGTCTTGACAAATTTTGGTTTCATCAGTCAAGGAGACTGCCAGTGAGGGACAGTAAAAGGCGTGAACAGATTTAATTTAAAGCAGGCATCTCTTGTCCAGGAAGTGTTTGAGAACAAGGCAGGATATCGTTGCCCAGACATTACAGCTAAAATTAAACTTTGATTAATTTTGATCTCATTTTGATATGCTTAAACAACCTGCAACTAGGGTGCTGTGTGGTTTCTGGACCGTGTTCTAGCAGCATTCTCTCCTGACGTTTCGCCTGCATCTGTGGCTGGCATCTTCAGAGGATCTGATAGTAAGAAAGGAAAGCAAGTGTATATATACCTGTGAGTAGAGGTCAATAGGTGAGGGCATCTGAATAGGAGTGGCCTGGTAAGTGAGTAACAATGAAGTGTAGCATGTGAGTAACTACTTCTATTCAGATGCCCTCACCTATTTACCTTGCTATCTCCACTGCTATCCCATCGAAACAAGTAGAGATTTGTGCAGCCATATTTGTTGGATTGCATCCTTAGGTTACAATTTATTCCCTGTTCAACCTAGCTATGTCTCTCCCTGACAATACTTCGTCCGTTATCCCCTTCCAAATTTGTTCCACTCTATACATTTTAAGGCACTTCAGAAAAATTCATTTAAAAAACAACAGAAAAAAAGCAGAACTATGTCTGAAAAGTTTCTTACTGTCTTTGGATAATTCTAGACAGCAAGCATCCCACTTGTGTCAGAGCTTGGCATAGACGACGTCCATTTTGATGACTTCTCCCTCGATGCCGATACCATGATAACCGCAGCCCTACGGATGTTCATGGAGCTGGGAATGGTTCAGAAATTTAAAATTGACTATGAGGTAACCGGCTGCTCTACAGAGATAATCAGCTTCTTTTATCTTGGCAGCGTTGTGTCCATTTGTCCATGTTAGTATCCCTGATGCGGTTTCTACTTTTCCATTTCAGACTTTGTGTAGATGGCTTTTGACAGTTAGGAAGAATTACCGAATGGTTCTGTATCACAACTGGAGGCATGCTTTCAATGTGTGCCAGCTAATGTTTGCAATGTTAACGGTAAGTGTTTGACTGCCACAACCGCCTGCCTGTAAGAACCTTTTACCACAGCCACTGTATACATGTCTGAACATTTGTTTCCTTTTCTTTTTGCTACTAATCTATCTGTATGAAGTTATCTAATACTCAAAATGTCCCATAAGATTAAGGGGCCCTAATTACAGCAGCAAATATTTAACATTTGACAAAGGATGAGCCATAGAGACACAGTGAATGATTAGGGGGAAAAGATGACTATTGTGCCGTAGTAACATTAGTGCAGTTTTACAAAATTATTTCGTTCGTGATAGTCAGACAGATAGAAAGCTCTCCTCTTCTTTTCATATTTCTTTCCTGTCAAAACAGGAGACAAATCTATTAAATCTTCTCTCGTGCATTTGGTTCAGTCAGAGAAAAGTCGGTTGTATCAAAGTCCATTGGAATATACAATGTTAAGGTATATGAATTTTAACGGGACAAGGCCTGGCTGCAAAATTTCTCAAATACTGCTTGAATCCTGCTCAAATACAGGCAAGCTGGGAAAGGGGGGGATGCCAGATAGCTGGCAAAAATTAGCAGTGACCGGAGAATACACATGGATCTGAAAATGGATGTGAGGTGCGTAGTTCCTGCATCCAGTTAGGACTGAAACCATGGAAGTCTTTCTAGGATGCTGACAAACCACAAATTACAGATGTAGGAAAAGTAGGGTTGCCAATTACCTGGAGAGAAAAATGTCTCCTCCCCATGCTTAACTGAGGCTTATTATGTCTCCTCCCCATGCTTAACTGAGGCTTATTATGATGTTACATACAAGGTAATGTTATTTACCTCCACACCATGAAAAGATCCACCTGTCCACCACACAGCACCCCAGTGATTCCAGCCGTCAAAGCCTTTGACAGTACACCCACTTGTCCATTTCTACGCATTAAACCTCCATTAAAAGGACAGGGCTTATTTTATCTCCAGGTTGTCAGCTACTCTAAGGAACAGAATAATGGTCAAAGGGGGGCAGATCGGATGGGTGAAGAAATCCTATCCAGTGATCTAATGAAGAATGGGAGTGGTTGCTATTTCAGTATTAAGCTAAAGTACCACAACATCTTATGCTGGCAGCTGTTTACAACCGTCCTAATAAAGACAGGTGAACCGTCTTATTTTGCTTTGTGGAAGGCATCAGAAAATCTAGCCAACTATATAAGAGAAAATTGAGAATTATTGTTTCCACACTTGTCATGTTTACACCCAGGCACTAATCACATACCTTCACTTTTTAAACAAAAAACAAAACAAGGGTGAATGAGTAGCCTGCGGGGATACCTTAAATATCATAAGACTAGACTCGCTGCATGAATTTGGGGTTGATGGTCCTTGAGAGACTTTTCCAACTGTAGTTTTTATGATGAAGTGCTTCGAAGCCTACATCGTGACTGCAGAAGAGGCCGGTTTCAACCACTGTGTCACCTAGCGTTATAGCACTTCACATGTCACTACGCCAGGTGATATTTTCTGTGGGGAAAGTGCATTACATCAGAGATAAAAAGCAGTTCATTGGAAGATAAAATGAGCACGATTAATTATGTTGGTGCTCTGCTACCTGGGGAACTTGTTAAAATAAACAACTTTCAGGATGTTTATAAAGCCATTAAAGGAGGACAGTACACAGTAAGCAAGAGGAGGCGAGATACAGCCATTTAAGAAGAGGGGAAGTGGGTGGAGGGCATTATTGCCCCCCTTCCAATAAGCATATATTTTCCATTCCAGGTGGTGGTCTTAAAAATGATTCCCTGGATATGTGGCACAGTTCTGGTTCACCCAGTGGCAAGATGTCTATTATGGGTGGTTGAAATCTGGAAAAGGCTTCCATGTCCCCCATCCTTTGTAGGGCCAGTCAGCCCTGACCCTGGCTAATATTTGGATGGGAGTCCTCCAAGGAATACCAGGGTTGTGACCCGGAGGCAGGCAATGGCAAACCACTTTGGAATGTCTCTTGCTTTGAAAATCCCACCAAGAGTTGCCATAAGCTGGCTGTGACTTGAAGACAATTCCCGCCCCCCCGCCCCCCCAAAAAATTAATGTATATGTGTTTGAATCTTTTTTTAAAAAGACTCTGTCAAGATGCTTGACAAATGGATTAAGGAGCAAGGCATAGGGCAGACATTCCTCTTTGATATGAGAAGCAGCAAACCTGTATTTGAACTTATGATGCCCTGGTTATACCACAAATCAAAGAGCCTGCAGGAATATATGTATTTGTCCTCCATCTAAGAATCTAAGCTAACTTGGTTGGAAGGTCAAGTTGTTCCTTGATAACATTTGATAATTAACGCCAGTAATTTGAGAGTTTAATACTTGTTTTCTTTTGTATAAAGATTAAAACCAAGCCGATGAATTCAGATCTTAATGACTGCTATGTTTGCGCTGTATTTTCCATACCAACAATACATGTTTAATATATGATTAGACAAGCTACCTCTAGGTGGTGCTCAAAGGCCACATTTGTTTCAGGTTGCTTTGGTTGGTGGTGTGTGTGTGTGTGGGGGGGGGCATTTTTCATCTCGTGATTAAACAGCTTCTTTTCCTCTTGACTATATACCTGCCATACAGAAAAATCAAATAGATCTCTTCCTTTATGGCAAGTGTGCTTTTCATTTAGATGGACTGTTAGGGACTATTATGGCGGTAGAAAGTGTTGTCAAGTTGCAGTCGACTTACAGTGACCTCATAGAGTTTTCAAGGCAAGAGACCAACAGAGGGGGTTTGGCATTGCTTACCTCTGCCTAGCAGCCCTGCCTTCCAAGTAGTAACCAGAGCTGACCCTTCTTAGCTTCTGAGTTCTGATAAGATTGGGCTAACCTGAGCCATTCAGGTAAGAGCATATGGGCTATTAATCTCTGCATATCTGCCCAGCTAACTCTGCCAAACATTGCCAAATGAGGACAACTTTCAGCATACTTATTTGTCACTTCTCACACTGCAGTTCTCCTGTTTTGACTCTTAACTGCAAATTCACGTAACATTTTTTTTCTCCTTAGCAAGATAATTCCCTGGTGGTGGATTCTTGGGGAATCTATTATTGTAAATGGCTTCACACAACAGATGTTGCACTGCCACATGGTATCCAGCAAGCCATTTCTGGATAATGACCATTTTCAAACAATTCTCCATATGCACATCTTTACCATAAGGCTGTTGCCTCAAAGTCATATTGTACTAGTAAATGGATATATGAATTGCAATGATCCCCCACACCGTCTTAACGTCTTCAGGCAGGGAAACCACTAACTGACCTGGCTTGTCAGATTTTTCCTGCCTTTTTCCTTTCCAGGACTGAGGTGCTTCAGAAATGATAGCATTTGGTATAATCCCTCAGCATTTGGTATAATCCCTTTCCCTCAGCCCTGTGATTGACCCTGAAGGTGAAGAATGCTTGATGACTTAAACCGTCTTTAGACAAATCACTCACTCAGGCACACAAAATCAGGATACTGAGGCAGATTTTAAACTTAACCAGAATAAAAGGTTTATTAACAGAGAGGAGAAAGGGAGATGAATAACTTGGAGATAAAGAATAGATGAGGCAAATCAGCCAGTAGATAGATAGACAGACAGACAGACACACACACACACACACACACACATACACAGGCTAGAGCTTGGTAAAGAGATTCAACGTTTGGTTTTTCAAGTACAGACGTATCAGTTACAGTTCAGCTTAAATGTTATATAGTTTTTTCTCAGATGGTATAATTTTGCAAGATGTTCTGGCTAATGGCTTGTTCACACACTCACAGTGTTGTAACAGGCTTGGAACATGTATTCAGTACCCTCCTTCAGCCTTTCACATTAGAAAAAAACCTTCAACTAAAGCATAAAGCACTCTCCTGAGGAAACACTCTCCCCTCAGAGATATTATGCTTTAAAATACAGTTAAGGCATGATAGCTGTTAACACCAGGAACTAAAAAGACCAAAAGCCTCTTCAAATGTACTGTCAGGGAGTTAACCTCCTCCCCCTCTGCCTCATCTAGCCTGATGGTGGTAGGGTGTCATCCGTGTTGCAGAGGAACAACCCTTCCCTTTTTTTGTTTTTCTCAGCTGTACTAGTGTTATTGTGCAGTTACATTTTGAAGCGGAAATTAGAGATCTCTAGTATGGGGGCGGGGGGGGGAGGTGAAAATTGTCCCACCTTGCACATGTGAAAATTCTATGTGGGATTCAATCTAAGTATCTCTCGGTCTGAAGACTGTAGATAGTTAACGGAAATTAGAGATTATGTCCCATGGTATTGCACAGATTTTATCCAAAAGGACTTACGTACACCTAGGATAATATCTGCATCCATGGGCTTGTTGACTCCAAGTGACTGTATCTTGTTGATTTCATTCTGTAGGATATGTCTGTTTTTAGAATAAATTTCTTAGATTTTTAGAACAAATTAGATGTTTAGATTCTTAGAACAAATATCTTAGGCCGTTTCCACACGGGCAGAAAATGACGGCCTGGAGACGGTAAAAACACCGTCTCCAGGCCGCCATTCGTCTGAGCGCGGCGCAGCTGCAGCTATGCCGCCACTGACCTGGAGCGGCGCTTTCCCCGGCCGCTTCCTAAGCGCTCTTTTTTGAAAGTCCGCTCGGTAGTGCAGCCGCTGTCGAGCTGACGCAGCGGCTTCACTGACTCCACCGGCACTCACCTTCGTCCCTGGGCCTCGATTAGTGCGCCGCCGAGGCCTGGGGACAGTGCCCTGCCCCTGCGCAGCAGAGCAGGCGCCAAGAGACCAGGGTCGTCAGGCCTCAGCGGCGCCGAACAAGGAATGCTTGAGTACCGGCCGCTCGCGGCGCCAGCTGCCACGCCTCAGCGTTCCGGGACGTCGATGCGGGCGGTCTGGCGATCTTCCAGTGCGGTAGCGAGAAGCGCCGACTTAAGCCGTTCAGCTGCCATGCGGAAGCGATATGCATTTCTCGCAGTAGCAAGCCATCCTCTGATGTTTTTGGCACAGTAGTCTAACATGGTTTGCCCCTTGGATATCAGGGTTTAGAGATAAAAGTCTTCTAGAAAATTAGGACAGCAATCCTAAACTGGTCTATTCATCATCCTACTCAGGTCTGTTCAGTGAGACTTACTCCCAGGAAAGTATTCAAAGGATTGTACTATTGCAAGCATAAGGCTCGTAATACGTTGTCCAGAAGGCTTCAAAGTGATCTGTACTAGTCGCAATTGCAGTCAAAATATCCTACACTTAATAGAACATTTAATTATGCATAAAATAGCGAGTTTCAAAATGCACATTAGATTTTGGAGAATATTTTTTAATAATATGGAACATCTGTGTTTAAAAATGTAACATCTAATTCAAAAGGCTGAAGGATAAAATTATGTTTTAGTGATCTGCACATTGTGTTATATTGTCCTACAAGGATAACTTTTCCCCTTGAAATCTGTATTCATAAATGGCCATGCCATTAAATTGTTCCTAGGTGTAATATTATCTGGATAATGATGTTGTCACTAAACTCTAGATACTTAAGTAAAGACACCTTGAAATATAGGCACAAATTTTTTTTGATTTCACCTACTTACTTCTTAAGCGTTACGTAGCTTCTTATGGAATGTAATAATTTTGCACAACTTACTGGTAATGTAGGAAAGAAAAGCATATGATAATTTTAGATTTTACGATAATACTGCCAACGTCTCTGCACTAGAGAATGGCAGTGAAAACTTTTATTACAGGCTATTACAGTAAACACACTGAACAATCCCTTTGGCATTTATTATATATATGCATCTTAAAATGTGGATGTTACATATTTAAGAATGACATTTGTGATATCAGCCTAGTTAGGTTCGGAGAAACAAAACGATTGTGAATAGCAAGTAACAGGGATTCATGCAGGCTTCTTTTGTTTAGAATTAACATTATCGCTAGTTTTCTGTTCTTATCATATTGTACAATATGTGTGTCTTACCTGGTTTTAATATTTACCTCAAACTCTAGCGTTTTAAAAACTTATAACTGGAAAAAAAATTGCGGTTAAGACTGTGAAATCAGAAATCATCTTGAAGTCTGTGTGGAAGGACTATACTGCTTTACATAAATGCAGATTTACCGTGGAGCTCTACATGGCTTTCAAGTCTTGCAACTGCACATAGGCAACTCACTTGAGGAAAAGATTGAAGTAACAATGGCCGTTTCCCCACTTTTAAAATGACGTCGGTTTCGTCTGGTCCAGGACCTTTTTAGCACGAGGGCCGTGTTCCCTGGGCTTTTCCACTGCCCCGCGCTCTGCACAGGGTCATCGAAAGGTACTGCATTATTTGAGGCAGCCAGAAGCGCATGAAACAGCTGGTCGGAAGTGACTCTGCGTTGTTCCCGCCCCTGTAGTGGGGAGTGCAGTTGGACCCCGCGCTACTCGGCGAGAGTAGAGCACAGCAAACAGTGAGTGGGGAAAGGGCCACAGAAATAATTGTAGCTGAGGGATAAAAGCCCTGACCTGGATGGCCGAGGCTGGCCTGATCTCAACAGACCTTGGAAACTAAGCAGGGTAAGACCTGGTTATAACTTCGATGGGTGACCACCAAGGATAACCAGGATCATTATGCAGAGCAGTGGCAAACTAGCTCTTGAATGTCTCGTGCCTTAAAAACACTGCAGGGTTGCCAGAAGTCAGCTGCAACTTGATGGCACTTTCCATAACCACTAAGGGGGTGGGGGGAGGAGGAGGAGGAGTCGTAGTTTTGATTTATATCCTACTTTTGTCTCCTGTAAGGAGACTCAAGGTGGCTTACAAGCTCCTTTCCCTTCCCCTCCCCCCAACTGTCATCTTGTGAGGTAGAGAGCTATGAAGAACTGTGACTCTCTCAGAGAGCTATGAAGAGCTATGAAGAACTGTGACTCACCCAAGGTCACCCAGCAGGAATATAGGAGTGCTTAAACACATCTGGTTCACCAGATAAGCCTCTGCCACTCGGGTGGAGGAGTGGGGAATCAAACCCGGTTCTCCAGATTAGAATCCACCTGCTCTTAACCACTACACCACGCAGGACATCAAACATAGGCCCATTATGCATGGATACAAAGGCCTTTATTGAAGATTAATACTCTAATAGAGTTCACCTTTTCCATACCACTACAGATGACAGTTACCCAAGATAGATATAGAAGATAGACAAAACGTTCTCTCACAACCTTGACATCTTTCGGTTTACTATTCACTATCTGAAGCAGCAATCCTGGTTCCAGCTGGGCCACCACTATTCTGACCTCTTAGGGCTGCTGACACAGATCCTTAGGGCTGCTGACACAGATGCCAGCACCTAGGTTAGAATCAATTGGACCATTTCTGAGGCAAGCAAAGATTGAAAAGGAACATACAATTCTAAATACTGAGTTTTAATGTTTAACCATATTTTCACCCCATGGTTCAGGATCTGCAGATGGGTTGTGGAATTCCTCTGCATGTTGAATCATAAATCATCAAGGAACCACCATTTATAGCTTTTTGAAAGGGCCTTCACCTACTGCACGTGCATGAGAACAAGAGTGTCACCACCCCCAGGCCACTATCCATGTGCACACCAAGGAGAGCAGTAGGACTGAGATTTGGTTACTCAATGGTAGAAAGGTTTCCTTTTTACCACAGGCAGAGCTCTGCTTTCTGTCATGTGACTCTGACGTCACAGGAGAGTGATGTCACGGTATTTCCTGTCATGTGCTCGTAGTTCGGTGGGCCCCATGCTGTCACCCGGGGTCAAAGGCAAGCTCCAGGTCTGGAAACAATAGAGATCAGTGATTCCTCCATTCCTTCACAAGACTGCATTCATTAGTCCTTTGTTTGGGCCTTATCCTGAATGCAGTATCAAGATTTAAAATGATTTCACAACTCTGCAGCCTTTTGTGTGTTTAATGGTCTATACTGTTACACCCTGTATGTCTTGGCCTTTGAGAATCACAGCGCGTTCCATTAATCCATCACTTTTAACTCTCATGACTACTGTCATTGATAATCATAATATTACTTGTAGGAATAAGACAATTGGACATAAGAAGGGCTGTTTGATCCCCAGCCAAACTTACATTAATCATGTTTCTTCAGATATTCTCCTCAGATATTTTGAACAGCTGAAAACAACAGTTCAAATAACTGAAGTTTAACCCAGTATCTAATAATAAAGCACATAAAAGTGGACACTCTTTGTCGCAATTCGGTTCCTCACATGAAAGAGTGACCCTCCATTACTTGCTTTTTTAAGGTCATTTTTTTCTGACAAAAATAAATTCTCTGTCACCATTCCTGATATGCATTTTGGCTTTACATTTATAAATCTTTAAACAATTAACTCTGTGATCCTTTTTCTGGTGCCTTATGTAAGAAGTGGAAATACTTCTGATCTATAGCTGTATTTTATGAAGAGTACAATGCTTTTGTAATTACCTGTGAGATCCTGTATATACCTAATTGATTGCAAGGCTATTTGATTAACTGAAGTTGAACTCATACTTTCGATGCTATTTGGGCTTTAACTAATTTTTGACTATGCACTTCAGTTATGACATAAGTTGTGAAAGATACATTGGTTGGCCCCAATGATAGGGGTCAAAATCCACTTGTCCAGACAATGAAGACACTTGTAGGAGTACAAAGGTTTCTTTATTGCAGGCAAAAGACAGATCAAGAACAGCGAAAAGAAAGCTCTGTCTGACCAACAGCTTTCCTCAATATAAGCACACCCCCCCCCCTTTGAAGCAAAGATACAGCAAAGATACATTGTCTTGAAGGAAGGGAAGCCTCTTGCGTTCTTTACATGGAGTTGCGAGCCTGGTGACCTTTCTGTACCCCCTCAACACTTCTGGCACCTAAGGAGATTGCTCCTTTGCTCTGTTGTCACAGTGCAGGAGGCAGGGCAAACGCACACTGCCAAGGCAAGAGGATCAGGGGTTTAATTGCAGCAGTCCTGTGCGGGTGGATATTCTCAATCCTGTGCCCAGCTTTCAGTGCAGAGCAGAATCACAACTCCAGACAGTCAATACCGTCGCAAGAAGACGCCGGTCATTTAACATTATATAGAAAAAGGTTGATTTCTGTTTCTTTTATCAAGCCCTCTTCATTTCTGTTTTCATTATGTCACATTTAACCTGATGTCTGTAATAACGCATGACCCTTACTGAATGGAAAGCGTGCCGTTCATGAATTACATTAAGCGTTCAGCAGCTGGATGTGGGAGCGAATTATTGACAATAGCCATTATCTTTCCAGTTTGGCTTCCTTGTTGCGGCGACGCAACCATTTGCCCAAATAGAGACATTTTTAATTGCAATTTGGCCATGCTCCGACGACGCATCTGGATTCATCGCTAGCTTTTTTTGTATGTGAAGTGGAACTAGTATATTGCAGAATTTGCGAAAGCTGGGAGAAATACTGCGTAGAAGGGAAAACAATATTCGAGGCTGTAAATTATCCTTTTCTTTTAACCTTGGAGTGCTTTTGAGCCAATGAATCCGGGCCTTTACCCTTCCCTTTACTGGAGTGTTCAAAGTTTAATCAAGATTTTAACCACATCACCGGATGCTGCTTTTACTTGAGGTCACCAATATTGTTTTTCTGTTTTCAGACAGCGGGATTTCAGGAGATCCTGACAGAAATTGAAATTTTAGCTTTGATTGTGGGGTGTTTGTGCCACGACCTTGACCACAGAGGGACCAACAATGCCTTTCAAGCCAAGTATGTTCCTTAATTCTTATTACTTTGTCTTTCTGTGCGAGAGCGGAGGGTGTCAGGGGTTGTAGAAGAAAGCATTAATTTTGAGGTGCCGTCGTAAGCCAAAGTATTCTCATGTTTTGCTTTAAGAAGGGCCATCCACCTTGTAATTCCCTATTCTTCCTCCTCTTTAAATAGCTCTTTAAAAACAGCATGATGCCCTTTGTATCATGGTGTTGATTTGGCCTGCCCCATGTGAATTTCTTTATAGTATGCTACTCTGATAAAAAAAATTTTGGGGGGATGATCCATTGGCTGGATTTTTTTTATATATTTGCATATCCCCATATGAGGAGCATTCCCTGTCTGGCATTCTGGTTTCTGTATCACCATCTCATGAATGTCTTTGCAGTATTAAGATAGCCAGTTGCATTCAAAACTGAAACCAGCATTTTTGCAAATGGAGGCTTATCTGGGGAATTCAGATCAGCCTGTGTTCTCCCATACACACCAGCTGGGTGACCTTGGGCTAGTCACAGCTTTTTGGAGCTCTCTCAGCCCCACCCACCTCACAGGGTGTTTGTTGTGAGGGGGGAAGGGAAAGGAGATTGTCTTTGAGTCTCCTACAAGAGACCCTTTGAGTCTCCTACAGGAGAGAAAGGGCGGATATAAATCCAAACTCCTCCTCCTCCTCCTCCTCCTCCTCCTCCTTCTTCTTCTTCTTCTTCTTCTTCTTCTTCTTCTTCTTCTTCTTCTTCTTCTCCTTCTCCTTCTCCTTCTTCTCCTTCTTCTCCTTCTCCTTCTTCTAATATTGGGAGAGACTGCTGGGGAAAATGACTCTCTTTTTTGCAGTTAGTGTAGGTTTCGCTCCACGTGTGAGCCATGGGTCACACTCAGTGGTGGGATCCGAAAAATTTAATAACAGGTTCCGATGGTGGTGGGATTCAAACAGTGGTGGCGCCGCACACACGCACCTCCAGTCCCTATTGGGCAGGGAGGTTGCTTTAGTAACCCCTTCTCGGCACTCAGAAAAAATTAGTAACCACTTCTAGAGAAGTTGTGAGAACTGGTTGGATCCCACCTCTGGTCACACTATAAGAAATTTGAGGTTATGCTAATAAGGGAAACAGTTGTTGGCTTGGTCAGATAAAGCCATCTTGCTTGCCAGCCTGAGTCACTTGATCATCTCTATTTGAGAAGGAGGACATTAAAACTTCTGCCCTAGACTATGGGCTCCTCCCTTGTGAAAACATTCGGCTCCCTTGTTCTGAGTCAGACCAATGGTCTTTCAAGGCCACCGTTGTCTCCTCTGACTGCTAGTAGCTCTCCCAAATGCCTGGCAGGGATCTTTCACATCCCCATTTCCTGGAGATGCCAGAGATGAACCTGAGATCTGCATGCAAAGCTGATGCTGTGCTTGTCAGCCGCACTCGCATTGTAGTATTTTGTGCCGTAGGAATTGAGGAAGAAACAGAGTCGTAGGAATTGAGCAAACCGAGAGATTTCCTATTGCAGTCCTGGCTAGGGTGACAAGGTGTTAGCATGCATTTAGTCCTGCAAGAGTGGTGTTCTATTCTGTGCTATTCTTCCTTGTAGCTATTCTCCATACCCCAGTGAACACCTTCTTGAGCTGTTATATATACTCGGGCATCGTTTTGTAACCCCAGTACTTATTAGTACAAAGCGAAGAGTCCTGAGCTAAGGTTCAGAGGCGGATTAACCTTTAAATGAAATAGAGCAGCTGTATAAAGCAAGGCAAGGACGTGGCTGAATTATGACCAGCACCTGAGCGGGACAGTTACGCAGGAGTTGTGCACTTGGAGCGAAAGTCCTTCTGCTGCTTCCTCTGCTGCAGTTATTGAAGGGCACATCGACAGGAGAGCTTCTTTGGTGTCATACAGACAGTCTATGATAAAGTACTGCAGTTCAGTGTGGTGCAGAGCTCTGATACCGATCCTTCTCATTCTTCACCATGTTGATTGGGTCATCTGCTCACAGCCACCTAATCTGCAAAGAACTGTGACTAGCCCAAGGTCACCCAGCAGGAACGTAGGAGTGTGGAAACACACCTGGCTGACCAGATAAGCCTCCGCCACTCAGGTGAAAGAATCAAACCAGTTCTCCAGATTAGAATCCACCTGCTCTCAAGCACTACACCATGCTGGCTCTCAATTACAGTCCCCTGTAACTGATTTGTGTGCGCCAAACGTAACATTGCCTCTCTACTCCCAAACTGGCAGCTTTTACCTTGTCATAGAGAATGCAGAAAATGGATCTTCTGCTCGGTTGTGACGCATTTTGAAACAGCCCCAGCATGAAAGGCAGAATGGCTGCATATGATGCGCTGCAGACTTCCGTAATGGGAAGGATGGGTTGTGTTCACATCCCTACATTTCTGTTGAGCTGGTGGAGAAAAGAGCTTTCGCTCTGCGACGATGGGAAAGGCCCATAACCGATCCTTTTGGGGCCTGCTTTTTCACTGCAGGGGCAGACCTCTGTCTGGACTGCGCCAATTTAAATGAGTCTGGCCCTTTCCCTAGCATGCTAGTTTTGTATGTACTGGGAATGGTGGGCACACAAATTCCTGAGTGTAAAGAATCCCCCTACTTTGATCATCAGTTGTATACCCCACGCAGAAGGTGCCTTATTGAGGAACATACCCTAATCAAAGTGTTAATTGAACAAAACAGAAAGAAGAAGAAGAAGAGTTTGGATTTATATCCCCCCCCCCCTTTCTCTCCTGTGCGAGATTCAAAGGGGCTTAACATCTCCTTGCCCTTCCCCCCTCACAACAAACACCCTGTGAGGTAGGTGGGGCTGAGAGAGCTCCGAAAAGCTGTGACTTTCCCAAGGTCTCCCAGCTGGCTTGTGTGGGAGTGCACAGGCTAATCTGAATTCCCCAGATAAGTCTCCAAAGCGGCAGAGCGCGGAATCAAACCCAGTTCCTCCAGATTAGAATGCACCTGCTCTTAACCACTGCGCCACTGCTGAGAGGGCACTCAAACAAATGTCTGTATGCACATAACCACCCACATGCTTAGATTATCAGGTAGGAGTACATTTGAAATGCCCCAGGTCTTTGCTTAGCAAAGTCATTCCAGAAGATTAGACCTTTTTCAGTGGTTGTCCCTTCACTGTGAAGCTACTTGTCTGTGGAAGCCTATCAGGTCCTGGATTTAGGAAGCTGATGAAATATTTCTATTCCACAAGACCTTTGAGAGTTATGCTGTTTGATTAGACTGTTGTTGTGCATCTGTGTGCCCTGTGATTGGTTTTGTCATCGATTGATGCCTTCAGTTGGCCTCTTCTGACTGATTGCATTCTGTCAGTTTATGGGAGTCAGAGTTCCCTCAAGAGCCAAAAAAAAAAAAAAAGGGATAGAAATTAAAACTTATCCATTTAGAATATCTGCACCCTGTCTTTCTGCTAGGAATAGCACTCAAGGCAGATCACGGGTTTAAAACAAACGAGTAAAACAGAAATGCGTACAAATGAAGGGGAAAAAACTAAGTGAACAAGCAACGACCAAGCCTCTGTGACTTGCCATGTTCTATATCAGTGGTGGCGAACCTTTGGCACTCCAGATGTTATGGACTACAATTCCCATCAGCTCCTGCCACCATGGCCAATTAAAAAGCATCCTGTTAAAAACAGCTTCCACCTGACATGTTAAACGCATAGGTGTCAAACTTGCTGCCCTCCAGATGTTATGGACTACAGTTGGCCATGCTGGCAGGGGCCGATGGGAATTGTAGTCCATAACATCTGGAGTGCCAAAGGTTCGCCACCAATTGGCCATGCTGGCAGGGGCTGATGGGAATTGTAGTCCATAACATCTGGAGTGCCAAAGGTTCGCCACCACGGTTCTATATGGTGTTCTTTAGAAAAAGAACAGGATATGTACTGTAAAAAATAGCATGGCAGGAGTCTCCAACATGCCACCCTAGGGCACCATGGCATCCACTAACACCTTTCCTGGTGCCCACCAAGTGTTTTCAGAAAGGGAGCAGGACCAGATGGAACTTTTGCCTGTTGAGGCTCCTGCTTGGCTGTCCAGATTTTTTACGCATTTTCCGTTGATAGCATCAGCCACCACAGCACTAGGATCTTCACTGTGTGACTGAAGATAAGTGGTTACATGCAATTTTTAAAACAATATGTCAGAGACGTAGCTCCAAGGGGGCCGGGGTGTGCGTGATGCACTGGGCGCACGCCCCTGCGGGGGCATGACGGGGGCAGAGGACGCATCAGTGCACCGGGCGCTTTCCCCCCTTGCTACGCCTCTGCAATAGGTTCATTTTAAAAAGCATCCTGTTAAAAACAGCTTCCACTTGACATGTTAAACGCATAGGTGTCAAACTCACGGCCCTCCAGATGTTATGGACTACAGTTCCCATCATCCCCTGCCAGCATGATGCTGGCAGGGGATGATAGGAACTGAAGTCCATAGCATCTGGAGGGCAGCAAGTTTGACACCTGTGTGTTAAAGCGTTAATATTAGAGATATACATGACTTCACTCCCTGACATTTTAGTGTCTGGCGTCGCCTTCTGTGGCACCCTTTTTGTGGTTGTGCCTACCACCCTGTGTCAGAATTCTACTCTGATACTCCTGTAGTAAGGGGATCTGAGGCATGATGAACTTGAAAAAACCCTATATGCAAATGGTTCTGCAACAGGGGCCAGAAATGGATTCCTCTGAAACCCAGAATAACTTGCTGCCCAGCCGCTACATTATAATTACTTCCACATTTTTTCCACTATAAAGAAATCTTATTAAATTATCAGCTGCCATACAAATGTGGGGCTGGGGCTGTAAAGCCTACAGCATTTGATAATTAAGAGCATTAAAGCAGTACGGTCCATTTTTGTGGTTAATTAAAAAGAGATCGAGGATATTGAAACCTTCCTTGGGGGCATGCACTTTCTAACCTAAATGACTTTCTTACCGATGCCAAAAGTGTGGGGTGAGCTGGAGTTGTTCAGGTGGATGACAGAAACACCTGCTTCATCTGTTCTAGAGTGCATTGCTGCTGAACAACAAAAATAAAAATTTTGGTTTGGGAAATGCATCTTTGAAAGCCTTTTCCTGGGAAGAGGAAGAGGAAGGCAATGTACCAGTGTGGTGCAGTGGTTAAGAGCAGGTGGATTCTAATCTGGAGAACTGGGTTTGATTCCCCACTCCTCCACCTAAGTGGCAGAGGCTTATCTGTGAACCAGATGTGTTTCCGCACTCCTACATTCCTGCTGGGTGACCTTGGGCCAGTCACAGTTCCTTGGAGCTTTCTCAGCCCCACAAGGTGTCTATTGTGGGGAAAGGAAGGGAAAGGAGTTTGTAAGTTTGTAAGAGATATATAAATCCAAACTATAAATAAAGAGATGTATAAATCCAAACTACTACTACTCCTCTTCCTCCTCCTCCTTTTCTTCCTCTTCCTCTTCCTCTTCCTCTACTTCTTCTTCTTCTTCTTCTTCTGAAGGAAAAAAACCTTGGGGGGTATCTGCCCATGCAAGTACTGTTCTATATGTTTTGTTACCTATGAATTGTCCATGAGTTATGATAATAACTTGGATATTAAAGCTAAATTTGAGACCAGTGGCACCTTTGAGGTCAACATGATTTTTTGGATATGAGCAGCAGTCCCTCTAACCATGGTAGGGAACTGGTCAGAAGTTCTCCACCTCTGCACGGAAGTGAGACTCTTGCAGGGGCTCCCTCTGCTGGTGGCTGCCCAAGGTGCACGGTACCAATATGGTGCCTGCTTGACTACATGGCTTATAGGGAACATTGGGTATAAGCTTTCGAGCATTAAAGTTCCCTTCATCAGATATGAACTTTGACTCTCAAAAGCTGATATCCAAAAAAATCTTGGGGGTCTCTAAGGGTGCTACTAGACTCAAGTCTAGCTGTTCTACTGCAGGTAGAACACAGCTGCTCTCTGAAACCTGAATATTAAAGTGCAGATTTTCTTTGATAGATGATAACAAATTATAGTACAAAATAGTTAGTCTGTCATCTTTCCTTGTTAAGATGGTGTATACTTTCCTTTTTTAAAAAAGGTAGCTTAAAGGAGAATTCCATCAGTCAATGGCTATATCTCGTTGTTTGCGGTCCCTGCTGTTGATATAAAGACAATGGAGCCTTTCTGTTATCATTTTAAGTGCTTTGAATGGTGGGCACATTGTGACATAGAGTTACCCTCCTAAGAAAATTACGCCATTCTAAGCTAATGGGTTTAGAAAGGCGTAACTGCGTAGGATCTCACATCTTAAATATTACTGGCAACTTTCCGAAGGCATTTCCCCCGCTTCTAAAAATCTAGTTGTTGTGTCTGTCTTCCATCCTCCCCACCCCCACCCCACCCCCGCTTTAGTTTCTCAGAGCCAGGTTGAGTGTGATTGAAAGATCAAAAGGCATGTGATTGAAAACAATGTCACCGCTCCCTGAAATTACTCTGATCGTAGACCTCTGCGCAGCGTTCTCAGGGGGATGTTTCCTACTCATCCCCCTCTTTTGGCTTTTCAGCTGCCCCATGATGATTAAATATCACTGTTCCACAGCTGTATAAAATAAGCTCCTAGGAGATTCCTCCTCATTGTTCCCAGCATAATCTCTTCCACTCGTTTCTTTAAAACAACAACAGCCAGACCCTCATTTTGTTGCTTTAGGGCTGCATCCCAGAAGTAAAATACTGGTGCCGATTAATCTGTGGTGACAGTAGAACCCTATTGCCTTCCACCGACCAACAATCCTCAGCGTAGTAATTACATATCATAGTTTCCCTTTAAGGATTCCACTTAGCATTTTAATCAATCTGAGATGCATAAAAATGCCTCTGTGGGGGAAGGATTGTTTTTAAATAATCACGTCTTTGAAAAAAACTGGTAGAATCTTGGTGTTAATTTTTCCTCAGTGCTGCACGTTCTGTTTCTGTATCTTCGTTCGCTTTTTGGAATCGTTAATGTTGCATGCTGCTGCCTATGTTCTGGATAACAGAATTGCCCTTTAGTTCGGCTGATTTTAATGCACATTTTGCTTACCTATTTTTTGTTTTGTTACATATGATATTGGTGAAGAATGACAGAAAACACAGAGAAATGGTGCATCCGCACTGTGAGGCTGAGAGAGCAATCCGAAGCACGTCTGCTCAGAACCTTATTCAAGTCTGTTCAGTGGGGCTTACTCCCCGCAAAGTATTCTTAGGATTCTGCTGTAAAATCAGCTTCCTGGGAACCAGTTACATTAACTGAAATGGACTTGCTCCTGAGTAGATCTGCTTGCAATTGCTCCCTGACAGTACCATTCTAAGCAGAGTTACACCCTTCTCGGTCCATTGGCTTCAATGGACTTAAGAAGGTTGTAAGTCTGTTTAGGGTACCGCTGTATACACGTGTGCAGGCTTTATGTTTGCAGGGCCATCAAATAGATTTATTCATTGTATAAGATTGTTAAGAGAGAGATGAACACATAGGCCAACAGGTAACAGGCACATATAAAATCATGATCCAGTTGAGAAGATCTGAGCATGCACACAAATGTCCCTATGTATAGCACTTACTACTTCTGAAAAACTGATCTTATTCAAGTATATATGTGCACAACTCTTCCATTCTATTATTATTATTATTATTATTATTATTATTATTATTATTATTATTATTATTATTATTATTATTATTATTATTATTTCATAGACCACCCAATCCCCGAAGGGCTCTGGGCGGTGTACAATAAGCAATCAATGCACAATAAAATACAAATCCTGAACAATAAACATTAAAATCCCTTAAATCACACTAGCAGCATTATCATAAAACCTATACAATTAGTATTAATCATTAATAACAGTAGTAATCGATCAATAGGGTCCGATCCTAAGGCCGGAAGGCGACCAGCAATGCCAGCAACAGAGATGGAATAAAGGCAGTGCTGGAGATGGAATAAGGTGCCATAGAGGGCATCACTACACCCTCCACCAATGTTGCTCTTGGATTTAAGGAGGCACCAGAAGCAGTTCTGGGAGAGATGTGGAGGGTCTGCATTGGGATAGGAAATTGGCAACAGTTGCTTCCCTGCACTGGTAGAAGCTAATTAATAGTGACCCCAGCAAGGGGCTTTCGATGCAAGCAAGAAATAGAGGTGGCCTGCCATCGTCTAACTGTTGTGCAATCCCGTGTACTATTATTTTAATCTAAGCCAGAGGTGGGATCCTGCAGGTTCTCACAGGTTACAAATTATTTGTGTGTGCCAAGAGGGGGTTACTAATTGGTGATTTTGCCATGTGATTTTTGCCTTAGTTACGCCCCTCCTCCGCTCCTCAGCAGTAGCGCACAGAACTTGAAGCAGTCTAGCAGGAGGTGCACCGGTGTGCGTGGCAGCCTGCACCTGCGTGCATTCGTTTCCCGCCCAAGGACCGGCGCAGTGGCTGCATCCTTGCCACAGCCCTGCCCAGCAATGCCCCGCCCCGGGAATGCCCGGCCATGCCCCCGTTGTGCCCCGCCCAGCCCCATTGGCGCTACGCCACTGTTTGAATCCCACCACCATGGGAACCTGTTACTAAAATTTTTGGATCCCACCACTGATCTAAGCCCATTCCAAGTCCACAGATGGACAGCAGATGGAACTTGATCCTCACAGTGAAAGTGATGGTGCCATTTGTTCAGATAATACTGAAGTGTCCTGTCTTATCTGGTCCATCATTCTGTTTCCAACTGTGTGCAGATCCACAAACTGAGTGTGCGTCTATTTAAACGTATGCTAGTGGTTCAACATAAACAGGCGTATTTCCACAGGGATGCCCAAAATATGCCCAGAATATTTGCATAATCAGAAGTGCTGAAGAATACAATGTACACAAGGTTTATATCTCAAAGAAGCTGCATAATGAATTAATTCAGAGGATCGAAAGTCTTAGAAAAATTACCATCACTATGTAGTACAAGGTTTATTACTGTATATACTACTATGAGAAAGCTTTATGATTTAGTCTGGAAATAGTATGCTATAATACTAACTATTGCTCAGACAACAATTGTCTCCCTTATGGCAGAATCTTTAAATAGCTTATAGCCCTGTTCCCTGATAAAAGATGCATACAGACATCACTGTGCCAAATGGGGATTTTTAGCCATCTGGAAGTTTTTTTATTAAACATTTCTTATTTTTCAGCAAACCCCCAGGTTTTCAAAATACTCTTTCATAGACCTGGGTTGCCCCTTCTCAGTGGATTTTTTGATCCTCAGTGAAGCTGTACTTGACAGTCGAATATATGTTATTAAAACATACTCATGAATAATAGTTGGGTGTAGATCAGCCTAATTTTAGCCTGCCCTCGATCCTTCTCTGAGTTATCCTGTTTATTGTGAGTGAGATGACAATTGATATAATGCCCCTCAGCGTGCAAAATGTCTCACAAGCTGCCATTTTAGTTTCTAGACACACAACCAAGTGCTAAATCAACTTCAGTGTCATTCCATAAAATATTTTTGAAGTTTTTTTTTAACTTGGGCTCACAACTGGTAAAATTGGATAGCACTGGAGTAACAGTTTGTTAGGGCGTTGTGGGTTTTCCGGGTTGTATGGCCATGTTCTGGTAGCATTTTCTCCTGATGTTTCGCCTGCATCTGTGGCTGGCATCTTTGAATATGCCAGCCACAGATGCAGGCGAAACGTCAGGAGAAAATGCTACTGGAACACGGCTATACAACCCGGAAAACCCACAACGCCCCAGTGATTCCTGCCGTGAAAGCCTTTGACAATAAACAGTTTGTTACTTTGTGTGTTTTTCCAGGAGCGGGTCTGCTTTGGCTCAACTGTACGGAACATCCGCTACCCTGGAACACCATCATTTTAACCATGCTGTCATGATTCTTCAAAGTGAGGTACAAAACCCGCTGAATCTTTTGTGAATGCAAATGTCTAGAGTAAACATTATCATTTTTTTTCAATTGGAAACACATTGATTACTCATTTCTGTCACTGTCAACATATGTAAAAACTATTCTGAGATTCTTTTGGCAGATCCTCCACTGGTTTTTGTGAAACAATGTTTTGTGTAACGGGAGTTCCCTCTACCAAAGAAGGCTGGAATGTTTCTGATTTTTGCCGTTTATAGCCATAAAGCTTCAATATCCTAGTAAATTATTCTTCATCATAAATACTGTATATTTTTCCCCTGGAATATGGCTTCGCATTGCTTCTGCCTTAATTAATACAGTAACTGTATAGTCTCTGATAAAATTCTATCACAGCCCCCTTGGAATTCTTAGAAAATAAGTTCATCTGATCAGAAAACGCAACTTTTTGTTTTGTGAAGTAAATGGTTTATTGTATTGTCGAAGGCTTTCACGGCCGGAATCACTTGGGTGCTGTGTGGTTTCCGGGCTGTATGGCCGTGTTCTAGCAGCATTCTCTCCTGACGTTTCGCCTGCATCTGTGGCTGAAGATGCCAGCCACAGATGCAGGCAAAACGTCAGGAGAGAATGCTGCTAGAATGCGGCCATACAGCCCAGAAACTACGCACCACCCCAATGGTTTATTGTTTTTCTTTCTCTCCTTCCTCAGCACTAAACATACTTTTACAAACTAGAAATAGATCTGTGTGGGGGGGGGATCCAGTTGTGAAGCACTCTTTCTGATAAAAGTAGTAATGAAATGTCAAGGATTGTGCTTATTCTTGTTTTATAGTTTGGTTCTCACTTTGGTTAACAAATTAACAATGGAGTCCTGAACAGAATTACATTTTTTCTGAGCCTGTTGACTTCAACGAATTTAGGATGTTATAACAGACTGCTTATAACTCTGACCTGGATAACCCATCAGATCTTGGAAACTAAGCAGGGCTGTCCCCGGTTAGTACTTAAATGGGAGACCAACGCAAAGGGAAAAGAGCAATGGAAAACCACCGCTGGAACTGTCTTCCCTTGAAAACCCCATGAGGGATCGCCATAAGTGACGGCACCTCACGCACAACTGTTTAGGACTGATCTGTAAGCAAAATATTTCAGTCAGTTAGGCAAAGAAAAGATCATAATCATTTGAGATATTTTCGTAAGCTTTCTTTCCCATTTTGAAATGAAGATTGCACTTAGATCACACAAGTTTAAAGCTGTGAATGCTGGCCATAATTTTTCAACCGGCTTCTGGCACCAATCTTCATGCTTTTGGTTCTGATCCACGACTCCGTGTAAATACAGTAAACTTTCCCTTCCTCTTATGACAGACTTCCATTCTGCTCCATTCTGCCCACTTTTGAAATCTGGGGATTCGAGGAGCGTGAGGAACTGCTGATCTGTAGTCCCATTCTTCCTGTTAATCTGGACCATATTAACCCTTCTTGAGTACATGAAGCTGCCTTATTCTGAGTTAGACCGCTGGGCTATCAAGGTCACTTCCAAAGGACGTAGCTAAGGCCCCTTCCGCACATGCAGAATAATGCACTTTCAGTCCACTTTCACAATGGTTTGCAAGTGGATTTTGCTATTTCACAGTAAAATCCAGCTGCAGAGTGCATTGAAAGTGGATTGAAAGTGCATTATTCTGCATGTGCGGAAGGGGCCTTATAAGCATAATTAGATTCATGCTGGAGAGGCCACTCCGTGGCTACTAGCAAACCTCTGAATACTAGTGCTGGGAGGCAATAGCAGGGGAGGGCCCTGGCCTTTACACCCTTTTTTACCCTCCAGGGCAGCTCATCTGTTCTGTGAAACTGGATGCTGGATTAGATGGACCACTGGTCTCATCTCATGTTATTATGTTAGTATTGTCTGCTCAGACTAGCAGCCGCTCTCCATGGCCAGGTGGAGGTGGGGTAGGTAGGTGGGGCTGAGGGTAGGTGGAGGTGGGGTAGGTAGGTAGATAGGTGTGAGGTAGGTGGGGCTGAGAGAGCCCTCACATCACCTGTTCCCTTTAACTGCAGATGCTTAGCATTGAACTTGGGACCTTCTGCTTGCCAAGCAGATGCTCTACCATTGAGCCATGAAGCCTCTCCCTCTCGTGGAGGGAATAAGAAACATATTCACAAGTCTTTCTGTGGCCCCTTCCGCACATGCAGAAGAATGCACTTTCAATCCACTTTCACAATTGTTTGAAAATGGATTTTGCTGTTCCCCACAGTAAAATCCAGCTTCAAAGTGCATTGAAAGTGGATTGAAAGTGCATTATTCTGCATGTGCGGAAGGGGTCTACGTGCCTGAGCAAGGATAGTATTTTATTGCCCTCCTTCTGATCCTCCTCTCCCCTGACATCCTGCTTATTGAAAGCCTAGATTGTGGGAACACACGCAAAGTGCATCAGTATTCAGTGTGCTCAACGTATTCTGAATTCGGGTTTTATATTTCTTCAGCACCAAACTTGGATTGTGTTACAGTTCACACCTACTTTTCTAACAGAAGATGTTTTAACCTCATAGTCCTTTCCCAAAAGAATAAGGGTTCATAATCAGTTTCAGTGAAACATTGATAGCCGTTCTAAAAACACTCATCCCTGTATAACGCATACATCATAAATATATACTGCAGCCCCAGAAAGAGTCTTTCTTAACATTCTGTTTTCAAGACAGGGAATTCAGAAAGGGAGGGGTGATCAAAGGGGGCCTTGCATTAGCGATTGAACATAAATGAATACTGTGAGGTATTAGAAGAGGAGTTGCTGACAAAGAGGAGAGGACAGAATGCTAATAAAGCAACCGAGACAATTATCTAATATATTAAAGTTTAGAAAAAGAAAAAGGTGGTGGGGATGATTCATTGGATGGAAAAAAAATCGTTGAATGGTGTATAAATAGGAGTCTGGGAAAAGAGCTGGGGATTTATGGAGCCATAAAACACTGAGAAAACAAAACAAAAAAGCCCATCATATGTTCAGAGTTTGGAATTAACAAGGGTGGAAGGGAGTGGAATTGCAGAGGCAAGCTCCAGCCCCAATTGATATGCATTTCTTGGAACCTATGCCCAGAGTCTCTGTGTGTACACGTGTATGCACGTATGACTCTCTTCGCACAGCTAGGAACCAGTTTCTCCCATTCATTTTTATGATTGTGCCGTGAACATGTTCTGCAGTAAATGTGTGGATTCCATCAATACATTAAGTCAATCTTGACTTCAGTTTGAGGATCCCAAGATTTCACCTTTCACGTGATATATCTTTGAAGTGATACTGATTTTCCTCCAGCTAGCTTTCTTCTCTTCATCGAGCTCTTAATCATGAGTAGATCCAATTGTAACTAAGTGCCCTTGACATAGCAGGCTGGGGTGTCTACCTTCACATTGTTCCCATGTTCCTCTTTGCATTTGTGGATTGTGCCAGAAGAAAGAGGAGAACATCAACCAGGGTAGGTAGTGATTAGATTAAGGACTCTAATCTGGAGAACTGGGTTTGATTCCCCACTCCTCCACATGAGCAGTGGACTCTTATCTGGTGAACTGGTCCGTTTTCCCCACTTCTCCACAAAAAGCCTTCTGGGTGACCTTGGGCTACTCACAGTTCTTTCAGAACTCTTTCATCCCCACCTATCTCACAAGGCCTCTGTTGAGGGGAGAGGAAGGGAGGTCAGTTGTAAGCCATTTTGAGACTGTTTACAAGAGAGAAAGCTTTGGTATAAACAACTCGTCCATTAAAAAACTTGTAAAGGGACACTAACGGAGACTCAAGGACTCCTAAATATATGTATCAGGACCGTGGCGTACTGCCACAAAAGGACAAGCCTCCTCCCCAAGCTCCAGCTGGTCATTTTCCTGCCACCTCACCCTCACCAACTTTGCTGGCACCCTGTGGATGGGTGGATTCCCTCCATGTGCCCAGTATACTGCACAAGAATGGAGGGGCCACCTGGCCATTGCACTGCCCTCATCTCCCGCCTGGGGTTTGTAGGGAGGGAACCTCTGTTTTGTGCAGTCCCCAAGCCCCGGAGTTGGGTGCCACTTACCCAAAATGCGGCTGGGCAAGAGCGAGGTGAGCATGAAGCCACGCCCTGACAGTGCCTGCTGTGTCTCTGCGCAGCTTTGCATCCCACTGTTGTCACCCAGCAAAGAAGCGGTAGAGGAACCGAGGGTGGCTCCATCCCTTCCCACAAGGTCCACAGAACCTCGGGCAGGGGAAGAGTGCACAGCAGGATCCCCCTAACACCTCCCTGCTCCACAGCCTTCCTTCTGGCCTGGGAAAGGACAGGAAGCTGCCAAAAGCCTGCAGCATCCATGGCAGTGGGAGCAAAATCAATGGAAGTGTGCTGGGGGCGGGGGGCAGGCCCTAGTCCCGTGGTGGTGAACCTTTGGCACTCCAGATGTTATGGACTACAATTCCCATCAGCTTCTGCCAGCATGGCCAATTGGTCATGCTGGCAGGGGCTGGTGGGAATTGTAGTCCATAACATCTGGAGTGCCAAAGGTTCGCCACCACTGCCCTAGTGCCACCCAGCTCCCAGGCAGGCAGGCAGTGGGGTCCTGGCAGTGTGGTGAGGTAGGGGCAGATGGCCAGATAGGCAGAAGGGGCAGGTCACCAAAATGCACCCCTTGCAAATGGCTCCTGGGTCAAATGACCCTGCCCCAAGATATGCCAGTGTATCAGGAAGTGATACTCATTGAACTCATGGGGACTTAACACGTTCCACATTAGGGTTGCCAGGTCCCCCAAATCCAGTCACCCTCAGGGTGGGGGAGTAGGGTTGCCAGCTCCAAGTTGTGAAGATTTGGGGATTTTGCCTTGGGGGGACAAGGACCTCAGCTGGGTCCAGTGCCAGAGAGTCCATCCTCCAAAAAAAAATCCATTTTCTCTGGGGAAACAGGTCCCTGTAGTTGGGAGATGAGCTATAATTCCAGGGGATCCCCAGGTCCCAGTTGGTGGCTGGCATCCCAATTCCACATCAGCCTGAAACTTAGGCCCCTTCCGCACATGCAGAAGAATGCACTTTCAATCCACTTTCAATGCACTCTGCAGCTGGATTTTACTGTACGGAATAGCAAAATCCACTTGCAAACCATTGTGAAAGTGGACTGAAAGTGCATTATTCTGCATGTGCAGAAGGGCCCTTAATAGATGTCTACAATGTGTCTGCTAATACATATACATTTGTTAGGAAAGCAGCCAAAGAACTCAGCAATATAGTTCCGAAGGCATTTAAGGAATGAGCAAAATTAAGAGTTTTTGCTGTTCAATGAATTGCATGCACCAAATGTCTTTCTGTATCGTTTCAATCTAGCGGAGGAGGGGAAAAGATGAAAACGGCTTAATTACAGTGGCTGATGGAAATATTTTCGTCATGATTTTTGCCTTGAATGAAGAAGCATTGGTGGTAATGATGACATGCATTGTCGAGTGATTGGAAAACCTTTAAAACCCCTGCATTGATTTTCAACTATTTATCTTTGCTATCTCTTTCATTATAGGGTCACAACATCTTTGCTAACTTGTCCTCCAAGGACTACAGTGACCTTATGCAGCTTCTGAAGAAGTCAATATTGGCAACTGACCTCACTCTCTATTTTGAGTAGGTATTGGCATTTTCTGAATTTGACAAATTAAAATCTGAGAAAACCACAGCCCCTGATGACCTTTTAAATACCAGTGAGGGCACGTGGCACATAACGCTCGCAGTTAGTATTTAAGGATCGTTTGAATTATTTACTCCAGTGCCGTCTGCATTTTACAAGCATTTTACATATATTATGTGTAGCTGTTTTATTTTATTTTATTTTTTAAATGTAATATAATTTCATACGAATACAGATAGTAATGAAAATACAAACACAACATACCATAAAAACAAATTGCAAAACACCCACTAAATGACGCCAACTAAAAGAAACCGAAACCGAAATTAAGAAATAACCTTTTCCATTCTCTGTATTGCATTTGACTATAAATGATCTAATTCATAAGTATTGTTATTCTTTTTTGATAAAAAGTTAACTTTACCAAAATAGGAATCATTTTTATTTTACCTATCCAGTCATGTAGGTTGGGAGTAACTTTTTGATTCCAATTTCTAGCAAAAAATTAATCTTGCAGCAGTAATTATATAGAAAACCATAAGGTGGAACATGCTTGTTTTATTAAGTCCGGATATCCCTTTCAGTGGAAAACTAGCATTTCAATGATCTAGTCGTCCATTCTCAGTAATGTCTGCTAGCTCACATGAACACGTGAAGCTGGCTTGTCCTGAATTAGGCCATTGGTCCATCAAAGTCAACGTTGTCTTCTCAGACTGGGATTGGCTCTCCAGGGTCTTTTGATGGTCTTTTTAACTGGTGATATCAGGGATTGAACCTGGGACGTTCTACATGCCAAGCAGAGGTTCTGCCACTAAGCCACGGCCTCTCCCCAAGCTCAGGTTGTCCACTCTGACTGGAAGTAGGTCTCCCAGAGTCTAGATTGATTTGCTGGGGATCCTTCCATTAGAGATCCTTCAACTGGAAACACCAGAGTGAATTTGGTGCCAGGCAGAGCGTAGACTCTACACTGAGCCCCGGCCTTTTGCCTTCCTTTTCTACAGACTCTATTCATTTGCAAAGAAATCTGCCAACTTTTTTTCCGGACATGCTCTTGCACATGTGCATAATTCCAAGAAATTCAGCAAACAAATCTTTGTTATTTGTTTGCATCTGCTTGTGGATAAATTATTCCCCTTTTGAATTTCTGCCTATTGTAGAGTTTTTAAAGACAGATACACCTGCCAGGAAAAAAGCTGATATATAAACTTGAGTAAATCTTCTCTGAAGAGCCAGCACAGAGTAGTGGTTAAGAGTGACCGGAGGACAAGATTTGAGTCCTTTCTCCTCCACATGAAGCCTGCTGGGTGCAGAGGCGCCCAGGGTTACATATGGGGTCACAAATCTCCAGACTGCAGCCATTTTGTCACATGGAGGGGCGCAGAAAATCGCCCCCGGACCCCTCCTCTTTCCCCCAGGGTCCATACACTGACTTCAAGGCCTGGTGCAAAAAAAGTTGTTTGGTTGTGGTGGGGGAGGGCGGCCAACCATCCGTGGGGGGGGGGAGGGGCTCAGATTTTGCACTGGGCTACATTTTCACTAGATATGACTCTAGCTGGGTGACCTTGGGTCACAGATCTTTCAGAACTCTCTCAGCCTATGTGGAGGAGGTAACGGCAAACCACCTCTGAATATCTCCTGCCTTGAAAACCCTTCGGCATCACCATAAGTCAGCTGTAACTTGTCGGCAGGCGCGTGCGCGCGCGCGCACACACACACAGGCTCTCAGAAATGTATCAGATTATCAGAATGCCACATCTTTTCCTTAGAGGAAAGGATGCGGCAGTGGATGGGGTTTGCTGGCAGTCCACAGAGCAAACCTGGGTAGTGTCAGCTTGTGCGTGAATGAGGTGAGGTGATGCAGAAGAAAGCTCATTTAAGGCACCATTGAGCTTGCGTCTTCCACTTTGACCTACCTCAGCAAGCCATCCCCCCCATGATAGAAGTTTTGGAAAAGTACCTTACGTATAATGCTTCTTTATGCACCTTAAGGCATCATTTCAATGCTGAAAGTGAAATACCTGTGGGCTTCAGTGCCTTCATGGAATTGGGATATATACTTGGGTGGTGGATGTCACAACCCAAAGACATTGCAGCTAGGAAAGAAATTTGGGGCTCAACAGCTTTGGGCTCAGAGCTAGTATAGCCATAGCTAGAATACAGGGATGCTGTTTTTGTTTTTTGTTTTTTGCATCCTATCCATTATCCAACCTGTGGTTGACTGTTTGCCTTTGGTTGTTGCAGATGCTTGACCCGTTGTAAAATAAAGTGAGCCTTTCAGGGAGCAATCGTGAGCAGCTTTACTAAGGTCCGCCATGCCCCATCTTGTTGAATGAGGCTTACTCCTCGGAAAGTGCCTTCAGGACTGCAGCTTCACAATGCAATCCTAAACAGAGCTATTCCTGTCTAAGGCCATTGAAATGATTGGGCTTAGACTGGAGTAATTCTCTTTAGGATTCTGTTGTTAGTCTCCCAGTGAGCATTGCTAGCCTTGACCTTGATTGCCCAGGGTAGCCCTATCTTAGCAGTTCAGGGAAGCTAAGCAGGATCAACTAAAATCTCTCCAATTATTTTTTTTCTACTAGGAGCAGCAGTGGCGTAGTGGTTAAGAGCAGGTGTACTCTAATCTGGAAGAACCGGGTTTGATTCCCCGCTCTGCCGCCTGAGCTGTGGAGGCTTATCTGGGAAATTCAGATTAGGCTGAACACTCCCACACACGCCAGCTGGGTGACCTTGGGCTAGTCACGGTTCTGAGCTCTTTCAGCCTCACCTGCCTCACAGGGTGTTTGTTGTGAGGGGGGGAGGGAAAGGAGATTGTAAGCCCCTTTGAGTCTCCTTGCAGGAGAGAAAGGGAGGATATAAATCCAACTCTTCTTCTTCTTCTTCTTCTTCTTCTTCTTCTTCTTCTTCTTCTTCTTCTTCTTCTTCTTCTTCTTCTTCTTCTTCTTCTTCTTCTTCTTCTTCTTCTTCTTCTTCTTCTTCTTCTTCTTCTTCTTCTTCTTCTTCTTCTTCTTCTTCTTCCCTGTTTTGACACAAAGAAGAGGTGAGCTAACCCAGGAGCTGCCACATGTACTTCTATATTGATATAAGACTCTTACGATTGTTCTTGGTTCCCATCTGATGTCATAATGCAGTTTGTTGAAGTTGGGTGTGAGAAGGTCATCTTCCGGTCATGGCTGAAAGTTTTATTTCCTTGTCAATTAATAAACGGTCTGTAGAACAATGGGGAAAAGGGGAATTTTCACACTTAGTTCTATTTTCTGAGGAAGGAAACAAATATGCCTTTAAATGGCAGGGTTTTGTATATGAATGAAAAAAGGTCCCACTCATTAAAAACAAAACACCTCTGTGTGGTGCTGATGCAATGCAGAATTGCCTGTGAACAGTTAAGGATGAGATTGATTTAATGCCTGCATGCCAGCTAGTCAAGGCCATTAAAATTGTCATCACTGCAGATCTTATTCCCAGAGGGGTTGTTAGGCCATCATGCATGAATCTACAAGAGAGGGAAGGAAATTTCATTCCTGCTTATGTGACTTTGGATTGTGTTAGAAACTTTTTGTAACGGGCAAGCACTTTGGTATACTTTATGGGACCAAAGATGTG